>NC_142636.1:12887954-13198863 GCF_059453375.1 Lepisosteus platostomus | reverse complement strand
AAATGAATGTATTACCCAGGTTTTTACAACAGATAACATCAGCAGCATGCTGGAACATTATTAGGTAAGGTACCCTGACATAAGTGTGAAATGATTATGAATTTGGAATGAAAAGACTGTCACGACATCACAGATCACGAAGCACCATTTATAAATGAAGATCTGCAGAGGAACCACTCATACTCATTTTTAGAAAGCATTTGGTTTCTTTGAGCATTCTTTCAGCTGACTCTTGCTGTCCATTCTTCACTCATCTCTGTGACGTACCCCTTGTCTGAATTTAAATGGATCTCCCCAAAAGATAGATCTATCTGAAGTTCTTTCTTTCTATACCTGCTTGTAATATTTCTAGAAAAGATTTGGACTAATTATACAGATCAGGGACAAACAGCTGGTTCTGAACAATGATTGGAAAATGATTTTCTTCTCCAATCATTTCTTTCTGTGCTTGGTCACCTTAGGACACTTTTAGCATGATGCTTGATGGTCTTTCCTCTGTCGTGCTTAAGAAATTAAGGAGTCTTATTCATAGACAACAAAGATAGGTACCTATAGTTCAGAGAATACAAATGTTAACAGCAGTTCATGAAACTGTAGACGACTCAGTCCATCTTCAGACACCGGTAAAGTTACAGAAATTATAATTTGTGCTAAACTAGAAGATTGATTATGAAATCACAACGAGAACCAGCATGGATTTAGAAACTCAAGACCTTATTTTCCTGATGCGCTGAAATTATTTGAGCAAGCAGCACAGACAGCGCTTGGACGGAGCTCCTGAATGTGTCAGCAGGGGAAGGAACAATAAGTACTGTGTGCCGAGCCAGTAGAGCAGTAATTAATAACGCAGGCATCTGGGCCACTTTAGCATGGAGTGTTACGTCTGAGTAAGAGTAAAAAGACTCTCAATCTATCCTGTGACGAGCCCTCTTGTCAAAGCTTGATGGGATGATTCCTGCAATCATTCGGGAGTGCATCAGAGCAGTCTTTGCCCAGATAAAAAGGACAGGTGTTCAGATATTCAGCTGCGGCTGTCACTACATTTCAGCATCACAAGTCGTGTCTCCTTGTCTGTGTTTCACCAGCCCTTCGGTGTGATTCTGTGTTTCTTTTCGAATTCCAGCTTTCCTTGCGCCCTACACTAATTGGCACCTTTATTTGTTTTTTAAATTGATTTTGGCATCCTGCAAGTGCAAATAAAACGAAATCAGGGAGGTATTGGGGGGGAACCAGGGCAAAAAGTTCTTAATCGTTCAGCTGCTGGTACAGCTGTTGGAAAAGCAGCTGTGCAAATCCTCCTGGTGTGGAATGCGGACAGTGTCCGCACGGAAAGATTAAATTCCCCACAGAGTCAGAACCCGCAGGAACTGGATGAACGGTGTATCAGGTTGCTTCCTTGATTACTTGTTTACCAGCAGCCATATCATCCTGCCACTCTCACCTGGCAGCCCACTGGAGCTCAGCAGCTGTGAGCCTGGCCAGTACCTGGCTGGGAGGCTCCTGGGAAAGACTAAGGTTGCTGCTTGAAGTTGTTAGTGGGACCAGTAGGGGGCGCTCACCCTGCAGTCCATGTGGGTCCTAATGCCCCAGTATAGTGATGGGGACACTATACTGTAAAAAGACGCCGTCCTTCGGATGAGACGGAAAACCGAGGTACTGACTCTGTGGTCATTAAAAATCCCAGGGCGTTTCCTGAAAACTATAGGGGTGTTACCCCACTGTCCTGGCCAATTTCTTCCTGGGCTTTACCAGTCATGGCCTCCTAATAATCCCCATCTCTGAACTGGCTCCATCACTCTGCTCTCCTCCCCACTGAGAGCTGGTGTGTGGGGAGCGGACTGGCGCATCATCGAGGTAGAGGTACACACTGGTGGTGGTGGAGGGGATCCCCATTACCTGTAAAGCACTTTGAGTGGAGTGTCCAGAAAAGCGCTATATAAGTATCAGCTATTCTTATTCTTATTGACAAGTGCATTGCCACCTTGTAGGTGATCTTTAGAAGCTGAGCAAGGCTGGTCCTAGTCAGTACTGGAATAGGAAACCTTTAAGGAAAAAACAAATGTTTGCAGTAAGTGATGATCAGTGAAGCTTTTCCCTCCGACGAGAATTTCCAGACCAGCACCTCTTTATGGTGATCAGGGACTCTGCGTTGTAGAGCTGCTGTCCTATGGACAATAATCCAAGGTCTTGATGACTTGGTCATTAAAGATTCTTTATTTGCCTGTCTTTCTCTTTCAGGGTGGCGTTAAGCGGGATGCTGATCTCCCGGCCCTCCGTGCAGGTGGGCCGCTACAAGATGATCAAGCACGAACACGACAAAGGCAATGAAGAGAACCCTAAAAGGTGACCTCGCCCGAACACTCTTCAGACAAGCTCGAGCGTCTCGCGGTGTATAAGGGGATTTTGTGGGTTTTTTTCCCCTTTAATAGCAAAGACTATACATTTTGATTATAATTTGTAATGTGCACATGGTGGGTGAGACTTAACCACCCTCCATGGGATCATGGACATGCTTTTCTGACAACCAGGATTTTCAAGGTTGATTGTCAAAATTAAGTTCTGGCTTGTGGGAAAATACGGAATTACAAATTGCCCACATTTCTATGACAATAACTGTTGAGTTATTCAAAGAAACTTCAAAACTGCCAAAACTTTGTTGCGACTTTAAGATGAGTTTGTCAGTGCTATAAAGTAAGCAGGAGCGCAGTTTCCCAAAAGAACGGTTGCTATTGGACAGAAGCGGTTTTGGCTCCCTCTAGTGGCAGAAGGGAAGTGCCAGCATGTGTGTATTTAAAACTGCAAGAACTCAAATACTCGAGTGATTTAGTGTGAAAATGGGAGGCCATACAGCCCATCTAGAACAGTGAACACAACATGAATAGTCAACACTCTTGCAAGTGATCTATGGAGATAGATACCCCATTTTGATTTAGATCTGTTTCAACTTAGTATTTCACTTAGGTTTCTATGTGTCATAGAGGCCTGTGTTTCTCTGACTTTCGATAGGCATATTTCTTTTAGCAAGTAAAAAACTTAGTCAAGTTTAATGTCCTGTAGTCCTTTTTGGGTTTTGTGGAATCACTGTGGCAGCTGGTTATTTCTCCAGTTGTCCCTTTCTTGCCAGTGCTCCTGTAAATGATCCGCTTGCTTTTTGAGGCCATCGTATTCAAAGATCCAGTAGTTAAAGCTGATCATTTCCAACAGCTTTTGTACTCAGAACACGGTGCAGTCCTGCCTGGCCTTGCTAATTAAGAACTCATCAATTGATTAATAATCCCTTATTTCGGACGAAAAAGCTCTTCCTATCTTATAGTTTCTGCTATTGACAGATCTAAGTGCTAAGTATCAGTCCTGCCCCCAGAGAGGGAGTGTTTTTCCTTCTGCTGAAGTCAGATTTGGTCACATGTCAGTTCACACACCTAAGTGAGGGCCATTCTGAAAACCTGAATGGTTTTCTAATTGTAGTAATTAAGGCAGACCTGCTTTTTTTTTGTTACTGGTGTTTTGATGTTTTTTTATGAACATACAAAGGTATTCAGAAATAAAAAGAAAGCCATCAGTCATCTCAAAACAATATACAGGCGTATAAAGTCTGTTCCATTGTGGCAAAGGGTATAGTGCTGGGGAGAAAGGAGGGTGAAGAAAAAAAGACCAAAATGCCAAAAAGATCAAATCATTATCATGAGGTAATATAAATCGAACCACCTCTGCCACTATCTCTCAAAACCTCCTTCTGCAGTCTTATCTGAATGGTTGGTTTTTCCATTTCATAAGGCCGTTCCTAGCTCATCACAACAATTAAGGCAGGTTTTTTTTATGTCATAAAATGCAATCCGGGCTGTAATCCACGAGAGCTGCAGTGTACAGAAGGAAAGGGACTAAAGTGCCGCTCTCCATTTCAGATTTAACCTTTTGGCGAAGACCAGGAGGACGTGGAAACAGGATGGAATGAACACAATGGAGTACAGAGTCCTGTCGAAGGAGTACATGCCTCTGTATACCAACATCACAGTGGACATAGGCTCCGAGAAAGGACTGCACCCCAGGACTTGAGGCCGGGGTCTGTTGGTTACCAAGCTGGCCAGGAAGGCCTTGACATCCAGACGGATCCTTCATTCCTAAATCCAGAAACGTGGGAGGGAGGGGCTAATCTCTCTAGAAGGATATCCTTTCTTTTATAAAGATGGCACTTTACGGCGCAAAAAACCATTGAAGGACTCTTTTCGTACATTAAATCCTTTTTTTTTTAATTATAAGACACGGACACAGTTATAGAGCTATTCTTTTTTTAGAAAAAAACCCCACAAAGTCCCTGTGCTTTTGGCACAAGTGCTTTCCAAGGTATGGACTGAGAGAAAGGACTGAGCTCATAACTGATATCAGCTTTGTGAACAATTACCTCTGTTGCCTTAACTTTGCTCTCTCTTTCTCTCCTCTCTCGCTCTCACTCTTTCGTGGATGGGTGGGGTCTGATCAGGGTAGGACCCCCAACGAAGGGGTTAACTTCACTGCCTCGCTGAAAACTTGAAGGAGAATCCAACCATAAATTAAAAAACAAATACGAAAGCCTGTTCATGCCAGACATAATGACTGCAGCTGTTTCACTACATGAGCTGCTCTAGTCTTGAGAATAATGCAGACCACACTTCTTAAACTTCACACTAAAACAGTTATGACTAGACGTGTACCGTTTTCCCAAAACGTGGGATTGTACGATACCACTGGGCATCTTTCTTTGCGGAGGTTGATGTAGTATTATTGCGTATCTGCACGCACACTACAGATCCAAAACGAAACAGCCACTGAACCACAACAGGCTTGAAGGACTAGGAAATGTATTGTTCTCCGTTTGTCTTGATTGCAGGCACTGGCTCTCTACAGTTCTTCTATGTATTCTGGTCAGTTAAAAACTGCATCTTCTCGGAAACAGAAGACTAGTTAAACGTGACGTTCAACATCTGGCCCATTTATTCATAAGATCCAGGAAGCTCGCCTCTCGTTGCAAGGTATTACTAAATGTAACTCCTTAAAAGCTTTCTTAGAGGTTTACTGCAGGTTGTCTTCTTGTTGAGAAACCTGGAATAAGAAATCCATCTATTGGATGGTTCTTGAGAGAAAGTAGGCCACAACTGTAGTGTGTATTTATACAACTCCCCAGCGTACTTTCAGTACTCTCTATTGATTTTACTACCTGGTTTTTGCGTATCTTCTCTCTATACCATTTTTAAGGTTTCAGTGCAGATATAGTCTTAATGGCCCGTGTATCATATGTGGACAGTTCGCTTCTTGCAGTGAGGAAGATGCGGCCGTGATCCCGTTTCAGTCAATGCTTGGATATCTAATCTGTTAGCCACGGGATCGAATTTAAAAGATCTAGTCCTTTTTTATGGCTCATGAAACAATCACAGCAAAGGAGGTGCTCCTGAGCCCTTGCAGAAGGTCATTGTCTGACACGAACAGGCTCAGACTCGAATCCCAGACCAAGTACTTCTCTTGTCCTATTCCTTCTCTTGCCGAGATCTGTGTAGATCGGAGGGGCCTTAAAAACAAGAGAATCGGAAGCTGCTGTGTGGTGTTGGTCGTTTTAAGAGCCACGTATTTCTGCTAGAAATGACACTACCCTTTGGCGCTCTGCAACCTTGTCAGCACATGAGCCGTTTCCATTTCACAGACTTGTTTTAATTTTGAATACTTTCTTTTCACTCATGTTTACACACTACAGTACAGGTTTGGAGCATGGCTGCTTTTTCCCCAGTTAGAACTGGATCATTTAAGACGAGAAGGAACATTTTTGTCTTTTCTTTATACCTGGTGTTGTATTAGAGCAGCAGGACTCTTGGGTAGATTTTAACTTTGGAAACTTTAAACTGTTTGTGCAGCAACAATCTTAAAAACTCAAGGAATGCGTAATACGGGGAGAACTAAGGTGGGAGTTTAACCTAAGGATTTTTATGAAACTGGCAACCTTGTGTATATGTGCCTGTCTTCCCTAATCGCTGGGCCTGATTGAATCATATTCTGTGATGTCATAGGTCAAGTGTTTAATCATTCCAGGATTCACTCTTTCCAGCTAGTTAGTTTCCAAATCTCCAAATTCATCCTTTCCTTTCTTTACCACGTTTTTTACCATTCTGATCCCGTTCCCCTTTTGCCTGCAGCCTAACGAATTGTCGCTTGTTTTCCGTTTGGCGCGGGATATTGTTGGATTTTAGTTACATCTGTACCTACCCAAAGTCTCTCTTATCAGAGGCTTGTCAGGCTGGATAGCAAACTCCTTAATATATTAAAAGTCTGGTGTGCAAGGTGAGATGAACTTCTGTTTCTGGTGCAGTGGGAAAAGGATGTAGGAATTACTGGACCAAACCCAGCTTGCTCTATTGGCATTGCTCAATCTGCCAGAATCGGTGGTATCTAAAGAAAACTACCGTGAACTCCTTTCCTAAGCCTATGTGCATGGAAGACTCAGCACATAGCCTTTCAGACGCTTCCAGTTGCACACTTGCTGATTGAAACGTAGTCTCTAAACTTGATATCTCCAGAAGCACTGCTCTTGGTTCTGTGCAAATTATTGTCATTTAGTTCCCCTTGATATTCTTGTGCAGTTTGAATAGTTCGTTCTGGTGATGGTTTTGGCCTCAGTATCTCTCTGTCCTGGTCTTTTGGGAGCTGAAATGTGGTCTGGAAGCTCAATTGCAGAGCCAGATCCTTGAACAGGGATCCTTATTTTCCCCATTTCAATCTTTGGCCCCGTACAAAGTCTTACAATATCTGATTTTTGAGCCAATCAGCAGCTATTCATCTATTGAGGCTTTTAAGATCTCCACTGCTTCAAATGAGCTGATAAACTCTGTGCGGGGGAAGTAATCATTTTTCAGATCTTTATCATGCAGCCAGTTGCTAGGACTCGGATAACCACACTCAGGAAAGAGGTCCTGTTTCTCTTATGTTCATCGGATTGGTTTGTCATGATGCTTCTTTCAGTAGTTCTGTCTGAATATTTTTACCGGGTGTGTTATGAAGTGAAATAGAATTCTGTTTACTTCACAATATGGAGAAATAACGGCAGCCTCATCTCTAGATGTTTTTGCTCTTCTGCTGCAGCAGGGAGGGTGGCACTAAGTGCGAGTTCAGGGAACGAGCTGGCTGATTTCCAGTTGGCATTGTGAAGTCTCTGGGTTACATCGCTGGGCATCAGTGGGAACAGAAGAGGAACATGGCGCGGTCTTTAAGAAATGCGGCTCTGGTTGAAAACCCCGGCTCAAGAATTAGACACTGCCTTCCCTCACATGTTCCATGACAATCTGGTGTCCTTCCCACGTGCTGTGCACCCAGCCTGCCATGGCTTGTGCCTCTTAGCCTCTCGATTCCCTCTTCTTCTTGATGGGATGAGGAGGAAGAGGTCCCCCCCCCAGAAGCGCGAGCGAGCAGTGATTGGGGAAGAGGCGCTCTGGGTCACGCGCATCTGGGGGGATCTGCAGGGGGGAGACCGCGGGGGCGGGGTGGCTGACTAACCCCACCCCCCGCCACTGGTGCATCACCACTGGGCCCACCACAGTCACGGTCCACTGCTGTTCCTTTCGTACCAGGAGCTGTGCTCTGGTCCCAGGTGAATAAATACCGCTTTCCTTAATGTGTGACCGTTGTGAAGCTGGGAGAGCCTATTTTACCAGCTGCTAGATCAGCCCTGACAGACACCCTATGGAGTAGCTACCAATCGGTAATGAAGAAGGCAAAGTAGGACTATGGATCCATTATAATCACAACAAAGATCTGCTGGCAGTGGGTTTATCCTAAAACAGTAGAGCCCATGTCAGATATTTTATTGCTTTAAGGATTGAGATTGTATATGTATGTGTGTCTTGGGGGGGGTGGGGGATTAAAGAGTGATTTTTCTTAAGCGGTTGGTTCTTTATATAACTCCTTTTTAAAAGAAGAATATTTTAAGGTCCTCTTGTTGTGAACTGCACGCCCCTTATGAGGTCTTTAATCCGCCTTTTGTTTTAATTGTCGGGCTCGACCGGGGGGGGGGCTTGTTTTTAGGTGCCTATGCAGTGCCTGTTTTCTGGCAGTAGCCGATGCCACGCTCCCCTTTCCAGCGCGAGGCATAACGAGGGGTTCGCTCTCCCGCTCGGGGGGAGGGGATGGTGTCTTGGCCCTGCCTGCACAGATTTGAAAAAATAAAATGACAGACCGGTGACTTGTTTGCCGCTGTTTTTTGTATCCATGAAAGATTTCAATAAAAAAAACCTGGATTATATCTCTAACAACTGCCTTGCCTCGTTCCTGTTTTTTGCTGGAGCCGTTTTCCTTCATGACAGCCTCCAGAAACTGCTCAAGATGTTTTTTCCTGACAAGTATTTGAATAAAAGGGTGTGAACAAAGGGAGATCTTCTTCATCGCCTGTCACAAAATCTGTCCCAAATGTTGGTCAATTCACTAGAACATTTGAACTTGAGGTACCATGAGTGAAGTGGGTGAGGTCAATAATAACTCATCTATGAAAATGTGCAATGTATTATTATTGTGAAGGATGCTTTTGAACATATATGACCTCGATGGACACAGCTATTCTGAAAACCATACATTAGGAAGTGTTAACGTTGGACTCCTGTACTAATCTGTCCTCGGTGATCATGACAGTGGCCACTGGAATATCTCCGTATAACTGTGTTCCCTACTGGGAAAAACTAAGGTTGCTGCTGGAAGAGGTGTTAGTGGGACCAGTAGGGGGCGCTCACCCTGCGGTCTGTGTGGGTCCTAATGCCTCAGTATAGCATCATCCAGGTGGGGCTGCACACTGGTGGTGGTGGAGGGGATCCCCATTACCTGTAAAGCACTTTGAGTGGAGTGTTCAGAAAAGCGCTATATAAGTGTAAGCAATTATAATTATTATTAATATATTTGAGATTTTACTCCGCCTGTTTGTTTAGCCTTATCCAGAGCAACACCCTATCACAAACGAATTACTCATTTCTAAGACAACCCACGTCAAGGTAAAATACAGTACAAATGACATGAAAACAACAGTGAGGCAGACACATTGATGGACCTTCAAAAATTCACACAAATGTTTAATATCTTTCATTTACTGTAAGATTTACACAGAAATGAACAGCCAAGCTAAACATAAGAATGCTAAATAGCCGTGAATCGCAAATACACACTGTATCGTTCTGTTCACTTGTTTTGTTTTTTGCTCTACTGCTATGAGAGGGCCCTCTCCTCCGGTGTAGCATGTCACAGTCCCTGCCGGCCGTGTGGCGCTGATCACTGTCCCATCCTGCCCAGACTCAAACCTGCGAGCCTGGTTTACGGGCTGGGACAATCAACAAGCCGCTGCATCCCTCTTCCAAGAGGGTTTCCAGCAGCAGATTCCAGTTTTCCTTTCCCTTTTTTGGAAAACTGGAATTTGAATTTGAGCACACGGAGTTCTGGGACAGGAGACGAGCTGAGGTCTCCGCTCAAAGCAGGTCTCTGCTTTTCATTCCAGCCGGACCCTCACTACAAATGGCGATTGCCTCGTTTAGGCTGCTTTTTATTTACACCCGTACCTCTTTTTTTCACGAACGTAATTTGTTGCCGGAAATCCTTGCTAATAGCGAAAATAAAAACCCATTTTCATTATTTCTTATGGGGGGGGAATGACGATCCGTTTCGGCCCCCAAAGATGTCACCGCTATCTTTACTTTTTTCCACCAACAAATCACAAAAGAAACACTAATAACTATCATTCACACTGTGGTTTGTGTTTTCAGTAATAAAAACCCGATTACTGATACCACGTCATCTAAGAACAGTACTGCGTCCACTTTATTTGCTTTTTTGTAAAATGACGCACACTCACAATTTTCATTAACAGCTTTACGCAACAAGATAAAGTCTAAACCACAACGTTTCTTACACGAGGCGCACAGTATCACCCGTCTCTCCTGCCACTCCCTAGACTCGTTCTCGCCCACGCGAGTGAGTGGAATGCGATACCACATGAGCAGAGTTCAGAGTGTGACATCTCTACTCTCTGTGGCGGAGGTTTCGAAATGTTCCTCCGTATCGCTTCTGCGCAGTTTCGAAGTCGGCTTTCGATATCCGAAATGCGGGTAACAAATCGCCTGCTTCGTAGTATCGCATCTTCACAGAACAGCGTTCGTAAAAAGAAGGAGGGGGGGAAGGAGTGTTTTTTGTCATCCAGAATGGTGAGGCAGGAGGAGATGGACAGGTCGATCAAGAGAAGTAACAGCTTATTTACAACAAAATGCTGGAGGACGGGGTTGGGAAGGGCTCGCTCTTCGGGCTCCCTCCCCTTGATTTTCAGTGCTTGTAAGAGCTTTCTAGGAACTCGGCACTGACCACTTTCCCCTGGGACTTCTCCACCCGCCCCTGTGTCACCTGGCTGGTCGTGGTGCTGTCCACCTGCGTAGCGACGTAGCGGAAATACTGGTGTTCTTCCTTCCTGACCTCCATGCTGGGGTGCGCCAGTAAGCCCTGTGCCCCCTCGGAGAAGACCTTCTCCAACAGACTGCCCCTGCCGGACAGTGCATTGTCCAGAAGCGTGAGCTGGCCCAAGCCCCTGGTGATTCCGATCTCCTTCCTGTCCGGAGCCGCAAGCTGTGCCTGCGCGTAAGCCGGCGGCTCTCTGGCCTTCGGGAAATCGCTACCCAGCTTCCTGGCAACGACCGTCGGGTGCTGGGAGGAGGGGTCAGAAAATCCCCCTCCCGAAGCGACGCTTTCGGCTTCCTTGTCGGCGTGCGGGGCTGCGCCCAAGGGGAAGGACTCCCCCGCCTTCACGATGCTGTCGATGACGTCGGCCATCGCGGCGCGCCTCACACACGTGAGGGAGGTCATCGTGTCCAGCGGCTGCAGGTACGGCGACCCCCGCAGGCGGACGCCCAGGTTCCACGATAGACTCCTCCTGGGATCCAGGCGGCACTCCAGCAGCAGCTCCGCCACGACCTTCCCCATCGCCCAGACGTCGGACTTGGCGCTCCGGAGCTGGCCGGAGAAAATCTCGGGGGCGGCGTAGGCCTCGTTACCGATGTTGGGGGCGGTCGATATGCCCCCGCAGTAAATGATCTTGGCGACCCCGAAGTCGATCAGCACCGGGCGGTACGTGTCGTACTCCACCTGAAAGACAAAGGAAACCTGGTTTTTCCTGCCCTGTGCAGCACCGGAATGTATTAATGCATTTCTGTACGTATTCATACCTATAAGCATTGCATTGCACTTGTGCATATGACTATAAACTGAACTGAATGTACTGGCCAAAATATTAGGAACCCCGCACCAACCATCCTGGGCCTGGATGAGCTCAGCCAAAACAACTTAAACAGGATGCGACATGTATTCCATGTCCTTGGAGAATATTATTACCACAGTTTAGTAAGCCACCTAAAGTTCATTCTTTATCGTTTCATTAATTATCAAATATGTGTGACATGAATTACTACTTTGTATAAGCAATCTTTTTCTTGGGTCCGAAAATGGCTTCAAGTCTAAAAAGCCCTTAATCCGCATCCTCGAGAGCAACAATCCAGCAGGTTTAAATGGGCTCTGAGAGCACCGACAACTTAACACTTGAAGAAAATTGCTCTGTTGACCGAAACTACTCTCCAGGTGGATCCAGGTGGGGCTGCACATTGGCGGTGGAGGGGATCCCCATTACCTGTAAAGTGCTTTGAGTGGAGTGTCCAGAAAAAGCGCTATATAAGTGTAAGCTATTATTATTATTATTATTATTATTATTATTATTATTATTATTATTACTCTCTTCTCAATACTCCTCAAGGCACAATAGTTTGTGTGTCTCGCAGTGTCTTTGAATTGGACCCAGGTATTTGTGCACTACCGAAATTTCAAAGAGATTTCGTAAACCTGCTGGATTTCAGGCTCTCAGAATTGGGGAGACAGGGCTTTCTGCTTTAGATAAGGCCCCTGACTTGGTCTAATTCTGCCCCGCTGGGACGCTCTCATTTACCATGATGTTGTCTGGCTTGAGGTCCTGGTGGACGATCCTCTTCTGGTGGAGGTAGTGCAGACCCTGGCACATGCCCGTGATGATGGTGGCCTTGATGGGCATGGTCAGCTGCGATGGGGCGAAACAGATGGTGGGCATCAGTGGGTGACATGACCAACCCAAGCTTAGCCTACAAGATCCTTAACAGTGCAGCAGGTCACAGCTCTCCTACTGGTACAGCCTACAGTTTGGGGCGGAGCGGTGGCTCTGTGGCTAAGGATCTGCGCCTGTGGCTAGAAGGTTGCCGGTTCAAATCCCGCAGCCGGCAGAGGAATCCTACTCCGTTGGGCTCCTGAGCAAGGCCCTTAACCCCAACTGCTCCAGGGGCGCTGTACTATGGCAGACCCTGCGCTCTGACCCCAGGCTCTCTCCCTGTCAGTGTGTCTCATGGAGAGCAAGCTGGGGTATGCGAAAAGATAATTCCTAATGCAAGAAATTGTAAAGGGTTAATAAAGTAATGTTATATATATAGCCCACAGCCAGCTCTAGCAACATTCCACACAGATTCATTGGCGTGCTTGTAATGGTGTTGCATGTAGCCATGATGTCATAAAGAAGTGCCTGCCAGTGGCAGCTCTTTACTAAATGCCTCTTCTCTGCGTTTCCATCTGTAACTCTCCAAATGGATCTGAGCTGATGGTCTGACTTTTTCCAGGTGAGCTTTGCAAGACAGAGCCGAGCCCCCGTGATGATGTGATGTGTGGCAACTATACTGATTTCTTAGCAGCAGGGATATGATTTCAATCAGCAGTGCTTTTGTCATACTGTATACCCATCCTGCTGAGAGGTGCCAATCCTCTGCTACATATCAATTGTACTTGAAGGTTTGATCCCTAACAGCATTGTAAATGTATTTAATCAACGGATTACCTGGATTTTGGAATTCTTTCTCTGGAAGAGGGCAATCTCCAGCTCTTCTCCAGTGATAAACTCCAGTGGGAAGTGCCACTTGCCATCTTCCCTCCAGGGTGAATCTAGGAGCTTCACGATATTGGGATGATTCATCTGTCTGTCAAAGGTCAATAGAGATATTTCAGAGCTGAAGGGAAAGTACTGTACCAAGAGGATGACGGAACTGGACTGTTTTAGTCTCGAACAGAGAAGATTACGAGGACACCGGACACAAGAATTCGAGATCCTGAAAGGAACTGACAAAGACAACCCAGGGGACTTCTCCGGAATTGACTGGTGAATCTTGAACCAGCAGTCACGCGTGGAAACTAAGGGAACTGCATTCAAATCTGAGAACAGGAGGCACACCTGTACTCAAAGCATATCGGGAACATAGGGTAAATGAAGAACCCTTGTTTCTGAAGACGATACCCTGGGCTTCTTTCAAGGAACAGCTGGATGAGATCCTGGGGTCAGATAATTACTCACTACCAAGTGGTTTCAAATGGCCTCCCCTTGATTGCAACTCTTCTTGAAGAGAGAAAAAGGCCGAGTCGCTTGTGTTTTGTTGGCACGTAGCACAAATGTACGAGTGTGAAGGTCCTGAGCTTTTTGTTTGCGGGCCACTCCTCGGGTGATATCACTCTCTGCAAGCTGTGCGCTTCATTTAACTCTCTGCAGCTCAGTAAGTGGGAAAATGGCATCCCATTTTATCACCCATTATAATGAGCTGGCTCGATTCTGTCCCTGAAATGATTTAAAATGCCCATTCGTAAAATTAATAGACTTTATATAATCAAAACCACTTTTCTAACAGTTGAGCATCTTTTGTTAAAATAGGATTTTACAGCTCTTTAACAGCTTTGAGCTCATACCTGTTCTTAACATATTGAAGATTAGAATCAGTGCCTTTTCATTTTTGTTTTGTTTTATCTAGTTTATCTAGGCAGGAACTGATGACGCTTACAAAACAGCCTTTTCTGGTCTGGTTTTCCCCCTGAAAAAGCCACTATGGAGTCGTCTTGCTTGTCTGGCTTGTTTTTAAACCATCCACGTCTCACAGACTCTTTCAAAAATGCTGCTCTAGTTTCATTCTTTCTCACCTTGCCCACCACACCTCAATTCACCTGAATTTAGAAAGACTTTCATTTTCAGATTTCGCTTGCGAGTTGTGCTCTTTATCTGGACAGTTCTGGTTTGGTCCATCTGCTTCATGTGGAAAACGGAAGCCTTGATCTTGCTGTGTTTTGACCACTATAATGGGCTCATGTTGAAAGGGGATAGCACTGTATATAAAACAAGTATTATCTACTTTCTAAGTTAAAATAATAATTGTTGATGTTTTTTTAAACATCTTTGATGGTTTAAAAATGCAAATGTAACAAAAAGGTCATTTCAAAACCCAAGGATGCTGTACATCGTGAAAAAAATCATTAATATAAAAATGTCTGGAGATGGAGTGGACATATTCAGGTCTTTCTATTATTAGTAGTAAACACGAACACACGCTCACACCAGGGTACACACATTTTCTAAAAAAACAATCAGCCTACCAGCATGGCCTTGGACTGTGGGATGGAAACCAGAGCACCTGGAGGAAACCCACATAAACACAACATGCAAACTCCACACAGATAGCCCCTCAGTTCCAGAGTTGAGCCCAGGGCCCCAGCCCTGCGAGGGAATCAATGCTAACCACATGCTCCACCATGCTGCCCTAGCAGTGGAAGCAGGAGCAGGAGCAGTATTAATAAGCCAAGCTTTAAGTGTCCGTCGGATAAGGATTATTCAGCTCCACTGCAGTCATCAGGTGAAAATAATGTGGACCGTCCACAGTTTTGCCAGTGAAGATGACGAGTCAGTGAAAGTGGGCCCCCTGTCTGAATGACCCAAACTCACTGGTAAATTCTACATTCTCTGTCCAGGCTCCTCTCCTGCAGGCGCTCTTCGGGCACTCTCTTGATTGCCGCCAGCTTTCCCTTGTATGTCCTTTTGTAGACTTTTCCGAAACAGCCTTGGCCGATGGTACTCAGGGAGGCGTCCATCTTGAAACCTACGAAGGAAGAACAGAGGGGAAGTCCTGCTCTTGGAGGGCCATGGCCATTAACGGGTTCAGCCGTTCAATTTTGGCCCCCGGGATGGACTGGCGTCCCGCCCAGGATGTACCCCCCCCTCGTATCTGCTGCTTGCCGGGACTCCCCCAAAACTCCTGATTTGGAAGGAAATGGATGGACAGTTCGATTTAGGAAGGAGGAGGGAACGGGTTCGTCTGGGACCTGCTCTTGATTAATCCACTGAAAGATCTTATAGCAGTGGAGCAAGATCTCAGCAGGGGGACTGCAGGCACGTGATCTCTGCCTCCCCACAACCCACATCAGGATAAATGATGGATAAATATCATTAAGTATCCTTCCATTGTACTCGACAGCCAAACCCTCTGAAACCCCTCTGAATATGATGCGTGGCACCTCAGCAAGCAACAGAAAAGTCTTGAACAGAATGTCCGATCCTACCCCAATTCTTCTAACAGGATGCCATTTCTTTATTCAGGTTCTGAACATTTCTGTTCAGGTTATATGATGCGTGGGACTGAGTTGCCCACTGATTCATTCTGATCGAGTTCTGGGAATCGTTTCAGTCTGGGAAGGTTATGGAAGCCTGTCTCAAACCATCTACGCATGGTCCTTCACTGAGAGAGTCTGTTCATGTGCCTGGAGGTTCCTAATATATTTAACAGAAAGTATGTATGGTCCTGTGTACAGCCTCACAGTCTGAACCTATGAATGCACATAGAGCACAACAAGTACTATAATATTTTTCACAGCTTCAAATGAAAAACAACAAAAACTTCCAAGTAAACTATTGATTATTTTAATCAAACTAAGTTATCAATTACAAATTAGACGGGTTTGATCTGTTTTCACTTCTGGAACTGTCGGAGGTTTCGGTTTATTGACAGGAATTTGTAAGTTGACAGAATTGCTTTTACTAAATGGAAAGCAACTAAAAAAAGATCAGATTAATCCAAGCGTTAGTCCAGGTAATGGCTCACATAAACTGCACCAGCTGGTACAGCTGGAATGAAAATGAAAGTTAAGATGATGAATTTTGTTTTCATTCCAGCCTGATTAGCTTTAAAAGCACGTTTATCTAGTCCCCTTTTACCCCTTTTTTGTTGGCTCCCAGGAAATAATTAAAACTATTTTTGAAATTTGATCTGCATATGAGAAATCAAAAGTTGGAAAAATGCATTTGCACACACTGTTATCCTCCCACCTGACAAGAGAAAAGCAAATATTTTGAAACCACAAAAGGCAGCATTTGGTAAGAAGAATGAAGAAGACGGTTTGGCAAATGAAAAAAGCAATCAGGTTCAGGCAAGCATTTTCCTTTGAGATAATTACACCTCTTTTTTCTCTGCAACATTTAGGCATGTCAGAGTCGATATGCATATGTGAAACCAAGCATTCAGTCTTCAAGCATTCATTTTTGAATAAGAAATAAAAAAATAATATATACAGAAGTATTTTTTTCAATGAATGTTTTACTGTATTATTAGTTTTGGGATATACTTTTGACTAGGCTAACATACAATATTCAAGGTTTTACTAAAATAATCTAGTACTTATTTAGTTGCATAAAATTATAATTTCATTACTCCTGTTCCCACAAAATGCCTAGTGATTATTCACTTCAATCTTGTACAGGCTACAATGAGCACATTGTTGTAGCTCTCAGAAACCAAATCAAAACTAAATTCCCACTAACAATAAAAAATGATAAATGTTTGACAACATAATGAATATCGCAAGAAAAATTATACAATGAAATGTATAATCTGCATTGTATAATGAGAAAGAAACAGTGACATAGATTCTCCATAGCTGTCCTGTGCATTAGCAGGCGAAGAACTTGCAATTTTCCACTTTTCTTAAATATGCATTTATGTTTTCCTTTATGAGATATTTACCAGTACATGTTGGCCTATTTTTACTTTTTTAAAAGCTCCACATCACTGTGCTACAAAGGGAATGAAACTCATCTGCAGAAACAACATTCTTCATGATCTTTTGAGTAATTCAGTCAGTTCCGGTGGTCAAAAACAGGCTTGGATTAGGTTAATACAGGTTTGACTGTCCTTATGTGCTTTGTTATTTATCTCCAGAGACCAGAGAGAGCTTGTATAGCTTTAAAATGTTTTAAAATAATTTCTCTCTCTTTTTAACAGGCTGCAGATATTTGCCTTTTTGCCTTGTGCCCGATGGAATGTTGTGTCGGCAAGTGAGGAAGATCTTTACCTGTGTCCATCTACTGTGCTGCACGTGCCTCACTCCCTGTACCCTCTGCTGTCACGCCAGTTCCTCTGATACAGACATGACAAACGCATATTCTTATACCAAATACCTTGTTCAGCCCCACCCCCTTACGAAACAAGGGACTATTACTATGTCAGTTATAATGCAAAAAAAAAAGCTTCACAGCTTTATTTCTGGGTGTTCCTTTATTTATCCCGTAGCAATGCAAATCCAGTGACACTCATGTTTTCAGATTTTGTTGCTGTTCTTGTAAGTGAGCCAAATCGCCTCTTCTTGTTTGTACCCTTTCATATCTTCTGTACGACATTTGAGTTTTAGGATTATAACTGTTGGGAAATCTTTTACACAACCTAAGACAGATCACGGGCAGTTCAACAGGTAACAAGGAAACTGGAAGTGAAGTTATAAGGAAAGAGACACTGTCTGTGCTTAAAAACAAAAGATTTCCACAGGTAGTTCCTGTCAAACTGGTATTTTGTTTTTGTGTGTGTGATGTAGGATCTCTCCTGACAGAACCACCCAAATTTTTTTTTAGAAGGAGCAGCACAGTAAAGAATTAAGCTATTTTTCAGACTGACACCTTGTCTTTTTTTCACACAGTTAACACGGGGGTACCGTTTCACAATTGCCTGCTCTGAACGCGGGGTGCTCTGAGAGGCATGCCCCCCTTTCTGATTTGGCATGGATGCTGTAGAGAGAGAGTATCCATTGTACCCACTTGCTTGCCTGTCTGGCGTGCTTTTTGAAGAAAGCTGGTCATTCCTAATTATGTTGACAGAAATAATCATCAAAACGCCAAACAAAAAAAAAGAGGACATCTACAACCAGCTGATTCAGGTTTTATTTCACAGTTTGGGTGGAGAGGGGAGAATGTGTGTGTTACAGTTCTCTAGAAAGAGCTGGTTTAGATGGAATGGAAGAGCAGGCCAAAACAAGCTCGGAATGTGGTTCTTCGGTGATGGAAAGCCTCCGTCTCCTTCCTCACAGCTGCTCTGCTCACCTGCACAAGAATGCGGAGGTGATCGCTTTTGCTCAGTCAGTCACTTAGGCTGTCCTGGAGCTCACCTCCAGCCACACAGACAAGATGTGTTCAAGAACGTCGTTGACCCTTAATCACCCCCTCCACATTACCTTGATGAGCATGATAATGAACCAATTCTCTTATGTGGCATCTGTCCCATTCCACTAACTCCTTCAAAGGATAATTAGTCATCAGCTCCACTTATGTTAGCAGTACTTTAGGCGGTGGACATCTGACTCTGTTCCCTCAGAATGACAACCATGTTAGGCACTATCCAAGTGTTTTTAACTTGATTATTCTGATCATTTCTCAAAGCCTCATTAAATCATACTGATGTAAGATTTAACATGTAAAACCTTCACCGAATGCACGTCTTCCATAATAAGGACTGATGCTTCTTAGCTTTGTCAATCAATCAGTTCATCAATAAGTCAGTGGATTCCAGCCCAGAGGCTTGTGGGTTCAAATTCTGGGTGGATTGTGGCTCTGTGCTGTATGTCATGCAAAGTTTTGAAATAGATGCCCTGAGGTCAAATTGAGGAATAACAAATCATCTTTTGGTTTCTGTGCCTTTTACTTTTTGAATAAGTGATATCAAAAAGCTGCAAAGCCACTAAATTTACATTTCAGATACTCACAAAATGTACAAATGGAAAAGTAACTTTTTAAGAGTTTTGCTGTTGATCTTCATCACATAAGGCTCATACCCTTACTGAAAGTAGTCTTTAATGGCATAGGAGACGAAATAGTGAAATACTGTAGCTGAAATAGTTGAAAACATTACCCTTAAAGTTGTTATTTTTGAGAAACTCAGCACTGAATGCAGAAACATGGTAACTATAAGTCTAAATAAGTACGTTTCGAATTACATTGAAGGCACTCGAGAACTAACGAAACTTAAATGAAGTGTTCCTCTAATACCGAGGATGATCATCCCTGGTTTAGACCAGCTATTTCGCTGTGAAACAGCGACCTCCAGTGGCTGTATGAGGCTATAACATCAATGCTGTCGCTTCGAATGGTCTCGCCTGCTCTGTTCCTTCAGAGCAAACCCTCGTACAAACAGGTTTGATTTATTTCACTGTAGTTTCTTATTTCTGACCACAAAACGACATTAGGCTTTTAAGATATTTTAATTGCACTGGAATGCGTATATATATTTAAATGTGTTTGACTTTAATTCTGTTCTTCCTTATTAAGCCGCTTAAAAGATTGTTTTGAAAACGCTGGCGCAGAAGTCCCAGATCTGTACCGAAGATGCGTGCCGGTCACT
Source organism: Lepisosteus platostomus (assembly GCF_059453375.1). NCBI lineage: Eukaryota > Metazoa > Chordata > Actinopteri > Semionotiformes > Lepisosteidae > Lepisosteus > Lepisosteus platostomus. The sequence goes on along the minus strand of NC_142636.1, from coordinate 13,179,352 downwards.
TTGCAAATTAAGGAAATGTTTTAATTGAACATTTCTCTTGTTGTGAACGAACCCAAGCTCTGTTTGCAGGCATGTTAAGTTTCCTAATGCTCAGACATGTTCCCTGTTTGTGTTAGGCCAGTACATCTTTGAATCAGAAAACTCATTTACCTCAGATACGGATCAGCGCATACCATGACTTCTGAACTCTTACATTGGTGTTCAGTCATCAGCTGACAACTTCATTCATGATTTCGTTTCATTCAGGGCGTTTCTTTGCGGAAGTATGTTTTAGCGAAACTCATCTCGACAGTGAACTTCCTTTCTGCCTACCCACGCTTCTCGGCTCGAAATTGAAGAAATTAATCAGTCAGAACCGACCGGCTCTGTCTTCTTAATTCATTCACTGAAAGGTCGCGTTCTGTCACTGTCGGAAGTAAAATTTACTGCAGATGTGTGGGTGTTCGAGTTTTGTGTTGGGTAAGGTTTTTAACCAGTCATGGATCAATTTCTGAAATAAGTGGGTCACATTAGATCGGTACGTTGGTAGCGGCCGTCCACTACAGACCTTTTCCAACCCAAATCAAAAGCGTAAGTTACGGGTCAGTTGCTTATTAGTCGCTGGTAAGTCGGTAAAAAAAAACAGACTCATAATTAACAGTCCGAAAAAGGTGACCGAGACCTCCGATAGGGGCTTAATCATCATTAAATGCGGTTAAATGCATTAACCACCCCCCACTTGAACAAAAACAAAATTCTGGGGTTGCTTAAGTACACAGAACACCCGCAGTACTAACTCTGTGTGTCTCATGGAGAGCAAGCTGGGGTATGCGTAAAGGCAACTTTCTAATGCAAGAAATTGTATATGGCTAACAAAGCGACCTTATCTTGTGGCTAGTGTATGCAGGGACGTTAATGCCCATTGTGAGAACTGAGGTACTGTGGTTCTCGGCAAATGAACTGCACTAAAAGTACACAAGGGGTCGCTGTCGCTCAGCGCACTGTAAAAACCCTCAAGTCTGTCCATACCACATCTCGGAGAGCCCCAATCCGCCAAGTCTTACAGACAGCACTAAGTTACCTCGTTTTCAACACAGGGAATCCTTTGGAAGTTATCGATCAGTTAGGCAAGTAATTACGTTTCTGAAGGCTGTTTGTGGCCCAGCTAAAAGGCATTCGTCCTGATTATCTGTGATGCAAATAATCAGGGGGGAGGTACATTCATACATGATGACATGAAAACTCCCCTTCCCTGTAGCGGAAAACTCTTTCTGGCTTTGCCTGTGAAGTCTTTTAGTAGTAACACTTTCATTCGAGCTTCCCTAAAAATAAAACAGCACAGCTTTTCAGTTTTATCATCAAGTGAAGTACCGGATTGCTTAAAATAAGCGGACTAAAACATACAACATTAAAATTATATGAAATAAGCAGAATGGACTATACCTATTCAGAAGGCATTCTTGAATAATAATTAAAAAAATGCTAAGCCAAAAACTATAGTTTATGTGTGAAATGGGGGCTGGGTGGTTTATCTGTTCTCCTTTTCATTACCGCAGAGGTCTGTGCTTTAGAAAGGTCAAAACATGTTGTCTCTATGGAGATGATTAAAGCAAACACAAGCACTTGGTGAATTCAGGAAAGTGTTTCTCAGACCTACTGTATGAGTCAGTGAAATTGCAGAAATGAATGCTCACCCTTCCCCTTGCCTTGAATCTGTTGTGCCTGAGAGCCTTTGTCAAACGTGATTTAGAATGGTTATCAGGAAGTTGTAGTTAGAACAGTAACAACAGTGCCTAATTGCATTGGTGTAGTGCTTTTCCTTTCTAAGCATCCCAAAGCGCTTTGCAAATAAGAAGGCATTCATGTTGTAGCACAGCCATCATTCTGTGCCAGCAGCTCCCCTGCGCAGCAGATCAGGTGCAGGACTGAGAAATGACTTGACCGTTTTGAATTAAAGGGGAATTCAGGGAGGCCAAATTGTGCAAACCCAAAACCCTGGATTTAGCCAGGACCCCAAGGTTGATGTCACACCCGGGCTGGGGGTGGCTCGTGTCCCTGTGTTCCAAGGGGCACATTCGCACGGGGAGTCGCCCCTCCGCCAGCTGTGTGCGAACTAGGTCAAGACCCTTAGCAGTTAGGCCCGTTACCTTTCAATCAGGAAGTTGATCCAACGAGCAATCATCGCACCAGGCAGGCTAGTTAAGGCTGGACTCTCTGCTGGGCCAGTACTCTGACATTAGAGCTAAGCATGTTAAGCTACTGCTAACGTACTCCGGCTAACCCTCTGAGCAGTGATCCAGCAGGGACTCTCCTTCATCTTGAAGTCCGCTAACTGGTACCTTGGGATCCCGTTCCTCCCCCGGATCCACAACAGAACTAGCCTGTTCAGCTGCCTGTTATATCCCGATGAAGGTCTCCCCAGCCTTCGTTCACCTAGCTGAGCCTGCCTGCTCACCACTTCTCCTCCTGCCCGTCTCTCTGGGATTCCCCGGGGTTCCCTGATGTCTCGACCTGTCAGCCCCGTGCAGCTCTGTGCAGCAGCGGCTGCAACATAACAGCTAACACCCCTACTCTTACGTACTATACCAGTATCTTGCCTGCCCGGGCAGTGAAGACCTTAGCTTATCATCTGACATGAAGGAAAGCACCTGCTACAGTGCATTGTCACTTGTCACCATACACCAGACAGACATTTGGAAACTGACCTGGAGGAAAGCATGCCACTTTCTGATCTGTTCACACACTGTAAAGAACAGGACAATACTGAACTTGGGTTTGACATTGTGTGTGCGTATTGACATCTCTCCTCCTTCATCCTATTGCTATTCCTTTCGAAATGTACTTCCTACCGCTGGTTTTTTTTTGTGGCTCTGTCCCGTATGGTTCGGCTCTGTGTTTCCCTGAGATGAATGGCATATTTTGCCATGATTATGTCAACGACTTTTGTTCAGGGGAGAAATCTGCTCCTTTTCCACCTGCGTGAGGTCACTGTTTGAGTCGATGAATGAACACAGTAAGCATATGTAAATTGTACAAGTGCACGCTTTGACAAAGATCATACAGAAATGCTGTGAGGAAGGGTGTGTTCAATTCTGAGTGTCCATGTAATTGAAGAAACAGAGGCTCAGGTGATTAGGCTGGAGCTAACTCTTCGGAGAAAGATGTGGAAATGCACTAAGATGCTTTGTGTTTTTAACCTTGCACCCCACCCTGCTCCTGGGAAAATTGTATTAGGCTGATTTCAGCATAAAGGATTCTTCAGATCTGGTTTTCCTAGTTAATCCACTCTGGCAATTCTCAGTTACAAGGTTCAAAACAATTATACAGAGCGGAAGCTTCCTCTTTGAGTGAATATGACAACAATTTGGAATGCGAGGCCAGCGGTACAGTTTGGCTATGTGTGACTCCACAGCTGGGAATTATAGTAGATTGGCACCATGGCAACCATGACACACCCTGCTGATTCCAAATTCTGGAGGCATGAAACAAAAAAGAAAGGGCTAAAAGCTTACTTTTACAAAAGAGCACTCACTCTAGTACCAAAGGCTTGTGCAACATGAGCTCCAAAATGTCTTTTGGGATCTAGATTTTTTGTGCATCCGCAACAGAGTTCCAAATAACATTATCATTGCACATTGTGATCTCATTTTTGCTCACAATCTACGAGGCTATTTTGTGCGACTTTTTACTGATAATTTTTCATCCCTTCTTATAGCTTTCAGACTAAATGTTCATCTTAATGCTGAACAAAAGAACAAACATTAGACTTGCTCATGATGGTCACATGCCTAAAAAGCCACGTTCTGCTCGGTTTTAGCAATCAAGCTATTCTTGGGAAGTCTGGGTGAAATTTATGGTAAAAGCAAAGTTGTTTTTATTTCCTGCCTGCTTTCTGTAATTGTCTGCCTCAACCATGTGGTGCTCAGGTACTTCTTCTGTTGTACTTACTAGCACTTACAGGCAGATAAAACAGCTATAGGGGGTTCCCAGCCTTGTAGTTATCATGTGATTTCCCATCACCTTTCAAAGAAAGGATTGCAGTAACTCCTTACTCAGCAGAAAATGAATATATTTCCTTTTATGGGCAACACTCTAAAACTCATCACCATAGGAGATAAGAGCACAAATTTACATCTTTCAAAGTGTTTTCTTTCTTCTCTCGGTGCGCTTGTTTACAGTATATGCGCCTGTTTACAGTATAGTGTGTCCATTACAATGGTGGGGCTTTAGGACCCACACATAATGCAGGGTGAGCGCCCCCTACTGGCCCCTCTCACACCTCTTCCAACAGCAACCTTAGCTTTCCAAGGAGGTCTCCCATCCAGGAACTGACCAGACCCACACCTGCTCAGCTCCAGTGGGTTTCAGCACTTCAGTGCTCTGTTGCAGTTTCCCAAAATGCCGAAGACCGTCAGGAAGAAATGTATTTATAATTTATATATAATTATATAGTTATAATTTGGCAGAAAAAGCAATTCCAAAAGTAAGAAGAAAGGTAGAAAGAAAAACATTTCAGCTTTTGAGCCTTGATCAAGGGTGGGGAGGGGGAGAGGAAGCTTTGGGTATATAAAATGGAAAGGGGCACAAGAGACATAGCATGTGAGGACCAAAGTGGGCCACTTTCAGTTTCCAGCTGCATCACACATATGTCTTTTAAATGTTCCCTCCGATGAGCAGTGTATTTATGGTACGCCTGCTGTCCTGACCTTGGTGGGTCCTGAGACCCTAACCTGAGATATCAGCTGGGGTTCTGTCCTCACGTGGGTAGCTGAAGGGAATATATGAGGACTCTCGTTTGCTGCTGTGCAACTGTGAATTTGCTGCTGTGCTGTGCACCAGAGTATCGGAGTGCTGAAGTAAGACACTTTCCGTCAGAGAAATCTTGTGTCTCCTCAAACTGAAGGGGAATTTTCAATTAATCACATGCCTTTTTTTGGAAGAAAACAAAAAGGAAATGGTACATACACTAGATGTCACATTTTTTTATTTTCCTGGTATACCCTTGTCAGGGTGAGCATAGCAGCATTTCTGTAAGCACTGCCCATTTTAGGTGTTTGAATGCTAAAAACACAATTTACTGTAATTATCACATGCTATACACTTCCTTTGTGTCACATCATACTGCAACAAAGAACAAATAGTTATTAATTTACAGTTACCCCACCTATTTTGAGTGCTAAGCATGAATATATCATTTCAAGCAATATTTTTCTGGGCAAGTTTATAGTTGACATTCCTTAAAGATCTCGTATAGCCATTGTTGGTTTATTTTGGAACCACCAACTGCTTTTTTCTTTGTCTCTAGAGCACCGACAACCTTTATAGGTTTGTTAGAAAATGAGTCATGCAATCTATTGCCTCCAGTTTTGCCACACATCTGTCCTGACGCATGACTTTCGCAGTGCCTGACAGGAGAGGCTGCTCTGATTGGTCGAACAGTGTGTCCCGCAGTGACATCACTGCAGGTGCCCTGCAGGTTTCCCAGAACTGTTGTTTAACATAAGGCCAAGTGAGGTCTTGACAAGGACAGTTTGTCTCAGTTTTACCTGAACAGAGCTCTGGCAAGGGTGGCACATATTAGAGAGTCCTTGTCACAGTCAGCTGGTAAATTGACCAATGTTTGAACAAGCCCATAGTGGCCAATCTAAGCTCCAATCTATCATGAGCCACATGGGGACGCCATACATATCAAGTGTTCAAAACAAAAGTGTCTCCCAGTTTTCACAAATGTTTTAGAAGGCATAACTCCTCAGATTTCTTTAACTCAGATTGTTTGGATCTTTTTAAATGAGCAGATCACTTCCTACGGTCTAAGCCATTTTAAGATCTTAAAGATCATGCAATAAAGATCTTTTGGATTCTCTGTTTTCCTTGCATGTTGTGCTTGTCAGAGCCATTAGCTGTTTTTCAGGCTGGGAACCATATCACCTACAAGTGCTCTACTTTCAACAGGAGGGGTGATATAGTTTCTGTAACTCTTACCTTGATGACTTCTGACAATCCTTAGCTTGTAAGGATGTCTTACAGCCTTGTCCTTTCATACAGAGAGTCCAGAGAAAATTGTCCCTTTTTTTTCTGGTAGCGCACAACTGCCTAAGCACCATCCAGACTGGACTGGCTTCAGTAATTGTGCTGCCTGTGTTAGGAAAATGCTGAAAGATGAGCAGCTCAAATGTGGGTGGGTTGGTGAAGTCTGTCTGCATGGGTTTGTATGGTCCACAGCTGTAGGCCATGGAGTGGAACACCCACCCCCACAAACATAAGTTGTGGTTTATAACAAAAAAAAAGTTGATTCAAAAAAGAATTAAGAAAAAGAAAGTGTTCTAAAACAGCAAGGGAAAGAGAAGTATTAACATTGAGGAGAAGAAAGAGAGAGGATGAAAATAAAACCTAGAAGCATATCACAAAGTATGGCCACATATTTAACCATTTATATCATTTGTAATACAGGAAATGTTGTTATCATGAGAGCTACCACATCATCATAACATATGAGACTAATTATTTTTTACATTAACAGTTATGACATCATGGCTATAAGTTTCTATCAGATGGTTTGAGCACAGCTGTTATGTGACTTGAGACCACAGGCTAGGAGAACCAGATGATATTATAAATGTAACATAAAATTTGTAAATGTAGCAAAACATATGATTGTGAAGCAACTGATAAAAAGAATGCTGATAATGCTGTTTGGTGACATGAGATCTTGTGCTCCTTTTTCTGTGGCAGGAGCATGTTTATTTAATATCCTGTTTAATGACTGCCGAGACTTTAGTGGAATGAGGAAGCAGAAACCACCGTTGGGTGACATCAATGTCAACAACAGCAGGGTAACGGCAGTTAAAAATAAGGGAGAAGAAAGCTTAAAACACCTTTACTGATAATGGCCTCCTAATAATCCCTAGCTATGAGCTGGCTTCATAACTCTGCTCTCCTCCCCAGTGAGAGCTGCTGTGTGGGGAGTGTACTGGCGCATCACCCTACACACTGGTGGTGGAAGAAGGGAGTCCCCATTACCCGTGAAGTGCTTTGAGTGGACTGTCCAAATACATTTTTAACAGTATACGGGCAGTTCCAAAGAGGAGAATACAGTAGGAAGCCAAAATTAAACAACTGTCTGCACTCCCTTAGAAATAACATTGCAAACTTGTATAATATGCTAGTAGTTCAGGTGGCTGCAAAGGAACAAGTAACAGGTTTATTCCGTGCTGAAAAATAGAAGAAAGAAAACCAACGTTTTGGGAGCCGTCTTCAGGTGTGTGTTTATGCGAACTTGCTAATTGTACTCAGAAGGCGTGTTCTTTTTATAGCTGTCAGGGACGACATTATTTTTAAAGATCTTAATTGAATTAAAGGGGCGTCAAGACCAGCACGAATAGTACTCTAAAACGGAAGTCACGGAAGTTTCCATTTAAGCAGCTAATTTCACTCGAAGTCTCATGGCCGCATGACGAGGTAATCTTTTTTGTTAATTATAGATTCGTGGTTACATATAATAGATCGTGTTTTTTAAGCAGTGCAATTTGTATTTATACATTATTTGTGTGTGTGGAGATAGACGAGGGTAATATGTCTTAATCAAATGTGAGGTCTGGTTCTTTAAGATTTATTCTGATGTGAAAGTACTACGTCTTTAGAAAGCAGTCAATTGAAGTCAAGGTGTCAATTGCAGTCATTTTGTGAATCATATCTTTCTTGTGGTACTCGGCCGAGCTAAACATATTTTACTCAGCGGTCGGCTCCTTTCCCTGAAAAAAAAAAACTCTAAAAGGTTCAGAAACTCAAATTAGTCTCACAACGGAGGAGATATTTTACGGATTTAGAGTTAGGATTAAATAAAACCTAGCGTTGCACGACCGATAATATAATATGAAACTGGTTAAAAAAAGGTGTGGTAAAAAGGCTGATAATTTCGCATGCAATTTTAAAACAGGCGAAGAGTAAGCTTCTTAACAAAAATCGAGGTAGTAAATCGAGGGTACTTTTATCAACACGAGATACTCCAATGACTGAAACCGAACGAGCGAAATTGAAAATGGAAACTACTCCTCATTCATTTGATATGAGTCTCCCTCACCACCACGTATGTTTTTATTGAATGGGAATTTAATATTGAATACACCCTAGAGTAAACATTTATTTTTTAAACTTTTGAAATCGAGGAAAGCAGCGATACTCGGTCGTCATTTCGGATACAAGAGCAAGCGATGCACGGTGGTTGTGTTCGCAAACAGAAGAGGGTTTTTCAGAAGAAAAGCGTTGTGTCCGTATTTGCAAAAGATGCAGATCTGATCTCGATGCAATATTGTATCGAGCTAAGCATTCAAGCTCGAGGAAATGGATTCGCAGTTCCGCCCCAACACGGCCGCAGATGCACACATGTAATGGCGCGAAACTACTATGAATGTCAGGCAAAGACGTGGTTTTCCACACACCTTTCATGTAGAGAAAGCAATATCACGTGCGGTTATCCCACATGCTCCATATTTGCATGAACAGATCTTTCTCTGCCAAAACACGAGACTACAGCCAGGAAGAAAGCTTGTACTTCAGGATTAAAAGAATACCTTACACGTTATCAAGTCAACTCAAAGCGAGACGTGTAGATTAATAAAAACGTGGATTTGGCCTTGCTTATGGGTTTACCTGAGATGTCTAATCACACTGTTTTACGTGCAAATATTAAATGTGAAAATATCACAATATTAAATCTTGGCGCGTTAACCTATAAACTACACTGGTATTTTTCTGTATGTGATTTGTAACGGTACAGCTGTTCTGACTCAAATGGAGATGTTTCTTCAATAGGACAGGCCATACTGTATATATTACGTATATATACACATACTGTATACTTGTGTGTGTGTATATATATGAATAAATTCTCAGAATTTGTTGTGTGACTCATTATGCAAGAAAGTTGAAGCATGCTACGTCATAGACCATCCAGATTTTTAATAAAGTGAAGTGTATGTGGTCATATTGCTTTGTGTGTGTGTGTGGAAGTCTCTCAGCTGTGAGTTTTTAACTATGCAGTAGTAGATAAGGATGAAGATGGCAAAAACAGTCGTTTCTACAAATACCAGTTTTCATCTCTGAATATGGGATGTAGCAAGTACAACTAAATACAATGTTCTGCATTGACTCCTTCCAAAAATATTTCAGAATGTTTTTTTTTATTTCATGCTTGTGAAGGAGAGTTTATTTGTGCTGTACACATTAAAATTTGATTAACATATTTTATGGACCGTATAGCACTGCCAGATTATGAGTAATAACCTCTCTGGAAAAAAATATAAATGTGTGGGAGCCTTATAAATGAAAGTTTATGTCTGCGGGGAGTTGGGCATTGAATTCTTTGACTGGGAGTTCAGAAGAAGTACAATAGAAAAAAAAACCCCAGCAATAAAAGCCTTGTAGAGTCAGGCTACGCAAAACACTTTTAGATTACTTACACAATATCGTCTAATTTTATTACGTGACAACATTTGTTCTGGAATTTTATGCTGAATACAACAATCAGAGAATTAGAAGATGATAGATTTTAGAGTAATTTAGTGTGGAGAATAGTAGGATAGAATTTAGAAGGCATGTCTGTGGTTTACCATAAATTTTATCACTGAATTATTTGGATAAAAGGCTTATGCACATCAAGTACTTTAGTTCATTAGTACAGTATATCATTTTTCTCATTTGCTGCGATAATGAATTATTCTTTGGGCATTGCTTTCTAGATCATGTGTTCTAATTATGTAAATCTCCTCTTTCATTATTTGTAGTTCTGTCCTCCTCTCTTTTTATAGTTTCACCTCTGATAAGGCTCCCTTTCTTCCTAAAGTCTTCTTAGACTCTCAAACCGCATCTCATATCTTGACAGATAAATACTGTTATCTCTATCTTTATAAATACTGTTATACTGTTAGTATGTAGCACACAAAATGGCTTATTTGAGAGAGCAGAACTTGTTCAAGATAAGATAAATGCATGCTTAGTGAAAAGGGCAAAATATGAGAATGAGATTTGATTTTATCGTGGCAGACTGGAGAAAATGAACAATGGTCCTACTGTTCCATTTGCACATTCTCTCAGTTTCAGTTTTTTCAGGTCCTGTGCCATCTCCTGACTTGGGAGGTCCCCGAAACTATACAGTCAAGAGCCCACCATTGACAGGGTACCCACAGACATCTACCACAAAAAGAAACTTCACCATAATTATGAATGCTGGTTGGCGCTGTTTCCATCCACGTCTGCAGAAAGAGTTTGAACAAGACTGGGCATGTTACCCACAGAGGTTTCAAAAATTGTCTGCCCAGTCTTTTTTCTATCTTCCAGCATCTGCTTCAATGGTGTGGTTGCTCTCCACTAGCCTAGCAGTTCCCGAAAGAATTGATATCTGGTGTTTTCACTGGTCAAGTGAGGAAGGAAATCTCTTCTGTGCTTCTCTAGTTCATCACACTCCTGAGTCTAAGTCATTGGAATGAGAGGGGATGGGTGGGAGCTAATATTTTGGTCACTGGGTGTATATCATACATGCAGTTGCACTAGAACAACTGCTTACCCAGCATGTCAGTGCAGTAAAATCACTACTGTTGAGTCTTCGGGACAATTAAGACATTTTAAAAATGACAGGAGACTATTCAGCCATCTGCTCATTTGGGTAAGTCAAATTTCTCTGTGGAAGAGTGCCACTTGTGAGATACTGTTGAACTTTTGTTAATGAGCTTCTGCTGGAAAATTCTGAATATCTTGGCAGTGAGCTATTTTTGAAATGCCTAAAAATACATCAGCTGAAGAACAAAAGACTGCTTTAATCTGACTTCTGGGAATGCTGTCATATCCCTTGGTTGAGTCATAAGGGTATCTTCGGTGGGTCCACCAACACACCAAACACACAGCTGTAAGGTTGAAAGCACCTGTGTGCGTTATTGTGCAGTGAAAATCAAACCACCACAGCCAAAAACCAACACAAAAACCTCAGCCTTTCAAGTCCCTGCCTGGACTTCTCATGGCGGTGAGACTGGTTTGGCTTAACCGGCTTGGTTTATCGTGGTTAAACCACTTTCAGAGTAAGTGCATCAGCAATTATGAATGCTGAAAAATAAGGACCCTGTGCAGGGCTCAAATAGGCTTATTCCCCGAGCAGTAGTTGGAAGTCAAAATAGAAAAGGAAACCAGTCCTTATATCCGAAATCTGAAGGGCAGGCGCTGGTTAAGACCAGGCAGAGACAATACAGCGAGGCAACCAATCCAAAAACGCCAAGGCAGAGACGTGGTCAGAATCTAGTGAGAAATGGGAAGTAAGGGATAGAACAGGCTTTTGAAGGGGGGTTGGTACGCGCACTAGGGAGCTCCAGGGAAAATCTGAAATCGTGAGCGATGGTCAGGGAAAAGAGGGGGGTTGAAGTAGTGACGGGAGTGAAAGGCGATAGGAAGATTAGTTGCGGCGTGAGTGTCTGTTTGAGTGGCTGCACGTGGGAATGTGACTGTGTTTAAGCAAGTGCGCAGTTTGAGTGCAGCCAGTTGACCTTGGACCCCTTAGAGGTTTTTTTTTCCCTCCTTACTAAGGAGTTTTTGGTTCCTCTCCTCCGTTGTCTTCTGGTCTTTTCTGTTCTGTGTTCACAACATGCGTGGTCACTTGCATTGTTAAGCGCCTTGGGGGCAACCTTGTTGTGAAAGGCGCTATATAAAAATAAATTGAATTGAATGGCGTGCGTGCGGAACGGGTGACTAAGTGGACCATCCTCTGGTTGTATTTGTATTTTTAAATTCTTTATACATTTAATACTTTAAAAAAAAAAAGACAAAGTGGACCAACGGGAGATTGCAAGCGGAGATAGGGTGGAGGAGGAAAGCTTGAGATGAATGTGAAGGGAGATTTGTGTTTGATATATAGTGCTAATGTCTGTAATGGTGATTGTTACCAGCTGTGTGAGAATGACTTGTCATTATCCTTCCATTTAATGTTTTCATTTCTCCTCCAGCTTGCTTTTTTTTGTGTAGAATTCTGAGGACACCCTTTACTGTCTGAAGATACACTTCCATGCTGTGACACACTGTTTGAAATGAGTGTTGCTGGGAATATAATTTCCCAAATTTTGTCAGTGTTAAGAAGGATGGCTTGGCCTCACTGCTCAACATCTCCCTTTTGCTTTTATAAGCTTTTTTTTTGGGGGGGGAATATCAGGTCTGATATTCTTAGTTGAGCTTGTGTAGCAGGGTTCCAGACTGGAGGGCAGGGCCTGACAACTACTCCGTGAGACAGCTGGGTGTCAGCTTCTCTGCATATGATGCCTGCATGGTGCTGCTTCACACTGGGTGTAACATTAAAAAGCATTCATGTTAATAATAATGGTAATGTTAAATCGAGAAAAATCTCTCTGAGAAGTATTGAGCAGTTTCCCTAAATGGGGTAACAGGGTTGTGTGAGTTACATTGAAATGAAGTTTAAACTGAAGTGTGCTTTATTGCAGAATGGGAGCCCTCTGTTAGTGAGAATCTAGCTGAGCTGTCTACTGAAGTCAAGTGAGGCTGCATTTCAGTTTCTGCTTATTAAGAGTTAATCAGAGGAGACCCCAGCATCTCCATCTTTGACTCCTGTGCTGAAACTATTGAGTCAATTTCCATACAATATTATTGCTTCTAAGAGCAAAAGCTATCAATATATTTTTTTGTTTTCAGTGTAGTAGTGATACCGTTGTATATTATATACTAATATATATTTTCCATGCCAGTTAAGCAGGAAGGAGCTGAAACAGCCAACGTTCCGTGGAAAATATGGTTATACAAAATATTGTCCATTTAAAAAAAAAGTTTTCTCCATTCAGAGGGTACATTTGTGCAGTGTGGCACAAGTGCTGCTGCTGTGCCACTGCATTTGGATCCCGAGTTCAGTTCTGGACTGGGGTACCTTCCGTGTGGAGTTTGCATGTTCACCTTGCAAGTTTTTGTCAGGCACTGCGGTTTATGTGCAGTTTCCAAAGGCTTGAAGGCCAGGTTCATTTGTCTCAGCTGTGTGTATGTCCTGTCCACGTGTGTGTGGCATGGCATTCCTATCTCAGTTAATGGTACTGCGCGGTTAATGTTAATGGTACTTATCAGGATGCTGTCCTTCCACAGCCTGAGCCAGGACCAGCGCTCCATACAAGTACTCTTACCAATGAAGTCAGCTAGTAGTCACACTTCTGTCCCTCCCCTTAATTGACATACTGTCTATGGTTTGTCATTTTGAAGGATCTATCAGAGCACAGATTGTGTCTGCCTTGGGTGTTTCAATCAGATGTGTTACTGCCAAGAGTTGTCACTCAATCTCAGAAGGTGCCACTTCTTCTCTAGCCTTTCCAGGCAGTGAATTGAGTGTGACCGCACAACAGCTCGAGGGGAATTCCTGGTGACCTCGTGGTAGTCTTTCTGTACTTGTGATATAAGAACACATGAGATATAACCGTTTGCTATTTGTTCTTTACCAGCAGGCATTATTAATATTGTATGTTAGATTTTATTTAGATAGAGTGTGTGACATCTGGCAGAGTAAACATTTCTAAATTCAAAGCAGAGGGAATGTTTGCTGAGATGTTGGGGATCCCCATCCTGTGAGCAAAAACAAGCGTAAAGTTTAACTTGGTTTAACTTGTTAATTTAATTGTGGGTAAATGAATGTCAATGAGCAGCATGTAGGATCATAGTTAGACCACAGAGGGTGGCAGATGAGGAGAGGGAAAGGAGGGTTAGACCATAACAGGGCAAATAATAAGTAAATGGAAGGTAGAATTTACATGTGTTTTTATTCAAAGAATGTGTAATGTAACGAATGCATTCCTCACTGGGCTCCAATTAGTCTTTACTCTGCAATCTCCGACAGTTTCCAGAAATCATTGAACACTTGCAGTCACATCGCGTACCTGCCTTCAGACTCGGTGTCATACCAGTGTGTCATACTGGGGCGGAGTGGTGGGTCTGCACCTGTGGCTGGAAGGTTGCTGGTTCAAATCCAGCAAGGCCCTTAACCCCAGCTGCTGCAGTGGCGCTGTGACTCATGGAGAGCAAGCTGGGGTCTGCAAAAAGACACATTCCTAATGCAAGAAATTATATACGGCCAGAAAAGTGATCTTTTAAGAATAACACAACCAAAAGACACAGCCTTTTATTAGCACCGAGAGAGATGAATAGCTTTGAAACATCTGGTGCTCCGGAACAGAAAACGAAAAGACAGAAATACAGCAACAGTAATGTAAACAGGTCAGACTTTCAGTGCTTGTTCTGGATTGACCCCCTTTATGATGGTACGAAGGCGGGTTTAGTCATAGCATTCCTGGAAACTGGCCAACGTGACATCAGCAACACATGCTCGAGAGGTTTCAACATTTAGAAAGAAAGAAATGAAAACCACTCAAAGTGGTGGAAAACTTTTGTTGGCATCACTCTTGTCTCAGTAGAGACTGAAACACCACTGCTCATGCAGTATGTTGCCTGCTATGACTGTGGAGGCTACAGTTTTAAACAATACAGGCTCACCAATGAGTTAGTTTTTGACCTTCATCGTTATTTTAGAGCGTTTTTGACCCGTAGGGACTTGGTTAATATTCATGGTTGGAACTGTAAACTATTCTGTTGGATAAAGGTCATTTCTGCTTCAGTATTGGTGAGTTTGTCACTTTTGTATTATTGCAGAATAACCTCATTTTAATTTCCCCCTTCTGGGAACCTAATCGTGTTATATGTTGTATTTAAGTTCGATTTTTTTAATAGTGTTTTCTTGTCAGCTGTTTAAAAACTGTTTTTATCTTTATGATTTCTCATAACATCAACAATAGTAAGTGAGAAAAGGGTTTTATTTTCCTACTGTTTACCTCATTAATGCTCATGCTGTTTTGGGTGAAATAGAACTGAGATTAAACATCTACCTTGGGTTCATAGTCAGGAAATGCCTGAAATCTTTTAATTTAATGTCCAACCCACACGTTGCTGTTTATATTTTCTATATAGGACTGTGAGAAGTATATGTTATTGTTAATAATGATAACAGAGGAATTCTTGATTGTGATGGTGGTGGTGAGCTGTTGCACGTTATTTCAAACGCAAGGGTAACATGCTCTCACAGTCCTAGTCCCGTGCGCAGCTGAATTCTGTACTAGCTAGAATTAGGAGACAGAAGTGTGAAGTCACCAAAAAGAAGGAAATAGAGTGATCAGTCCGGGACATTATAAAAGCACCCAACAAGGCTGTTGCTTCGTGTTTTAGCTGTATTTGTTAGATGGAAACAGGAAGCCTCACACATATTGTGGTGTTTTAAATGACTAAGTGTGGCATCCTGTGAAAAAGTCAGAAAAACTAGAAGAGGGTTAATAAATTAAATTACAGTCCTGGTTAGGTCCTGCTTTGAGCCATGTAACTAGTGCAATTTGTCTTTTCTTGCCATCCTAGAAGAGGGATCCTCAGGCAGTTCGCTGACTTTGGCTGAGAGGAGTCTTTGATGGCGCGACCTTCTGCTAACATGGGCGGTAAGAACAGAGAAGGTTTACAGAGTCTCACTAAAGCATAAACCTTGGCCACAGGCGAAACACTCCCTGAGGTCACAGCACACACCATCTTAGGCTTTGTTGAGAATGAAGAGGGTGTTCACAGTGCGGATGAAGATGGGGGGCATGATGAAGGTCACAGTAGTGACCAGGAGGTTTGAAGGGAATGAAAAATCCACCGTTGTCAGATCTCCCCCTGGGGACAGCCCACAGGCCTGGCTCCAAGTCTTCAAGGAGAAACTGGCCAGCAAGTCAAAGATCTGCTCCTCTAACTTTCTATCTTTGAAAAAACAGGTGTGAGAGAACCAGGTGGTCAGTCTGGCCAATCAATGAGCTCTCAGCCATTAACTGACCCATCATCATCTCAGATTAGGACAGAAAATGTCCCCTGGTCCTGATGATGAAGACCTTCAGGAGGAGGTCCTATGATCTTGGGAAGAAATCCAGTGACAGGATTTCACAGGCCAGGAGCAGAGGAAGGACAAGTCCAAAGATAACATTCCCTACCCTGAGTTGTTGAAATGATATTGTCAATGTTTGGGGTTTTTTGCAAAGAAGATCTTATTATTTTCTCACCCAATTGATCGACTGACTTGTGCAAGTTCCTAGTGTGAATTTTTACGTTTTTAAGGGATACTTTAAGAAAAAAAGCAGAGGCAGATCAAACAGAGACAATGCTAACTAAAACACAGACATGCAGCAGACACTGAAGATCTGTCTCTAAAACATGGAGCAATGCAATGCAAACTGCTATGCACCTAAACCAAGTGTGTGGTTTAATGGTGAGGCATTGTACAGTTAAATCAGCTTTTAAATATTTATTATAAAACAGTATTTGTTTTATTTGTTAAAACAGATCAGTTAATTGCTGATCTTGTCATTCAAAATGAACTCAGTAAGGGGCTTTGTTCTGTTTGACTTAAGAGCTGACTTTATCTACACATTGCCCCGGAATTATAGTGTTTGCATTGCTTCAGCCTGTTCTGATTGAACTCAGACAGCTGTAAAGTAAACATCTTGGCAGCACAGAGCTCCACCACTGGACCTTGTGTCATGATAGTGCAGACACTGTCGTGGGTGGACAGGGCCCCGACATTGCCACACGGTGTGATAGCACTACTGTGACTGAGAGGGCCTGGAAATTAAAATTTCCACTTTCCTTGGCCTGTTGTGCAAAGCCATTGCAAAGCAACTTGGACCTCGAGTTTTCTTCAATGAGATTGCTTGACTTTGCTCATTGTACAGGGCCTGGTTTAGATGATCGCGTGGAAGAATATTTACCAAATCCGACACTTCCACTGTCTTAGGCTAGGGGTGTTGCAGAACTCAATAGACCACCAGTAGTTTATTTCAGAGCCTTCATAGAAGATGACATTGTTTTTAACCAGTGGTTCTGTCCCTGTAGTACCCCAGTGTCTGCTGGGACAGATGTAGGTCTTGATTAGCAAGATGAGGAGAGACCACAGAAAGTTCTATGTGTTGAACGTGTTGTAGATACTTCTCTGTAACTAGGGTCTTTTTAAATCAAGGCCTGGAAGCTGAAAAAAACCCTAAACCAAGCAACAGTAATTAACACTGGTGATAAAGAGCCCAGCTGAAACAAAAAACAGCAGTCACAGATGTCCCTGAGAACCCCTGTTCTGAATTGATGTGAGCTAGTGGTATCAGTATTTATTGACAAAGCCAACGATATGGGATAATCTAATAATCCCTGGCCCTGTCACAGCACACACCACAGGAAAGACCTTCTAAAATGGCTGTTCGCTGATGCTCAGGGTCAAAATCAATGCAATCCCTGACACAGGATTGAACTTCAGGGGGATTTTCAGACCAACCAATCGCCTGGTTGTTTTTGTGTTGTTTCAGGTCGTCTTCTGAACGTTGTTGTCTTCCTCACACTGTTTGGGAACCTCTGTTTTGGTGAGTTACTTTCAGATCTTTCTTGTTCATTGGTTCCAATTTCAGGATTTGAAAAAAGGTGTATGACTTCATTTTTGAGGTCAAGTTTTTCTTTGTATTTGAGGAGAGCAGCCTTCTTTAGACCGACTAACAATTTGCACTTCACTACCCTGTGGCTTACATAAGTATGCACCCCTTTCCGAAAATGTTATTAAAACAGGTGTTGTGTACACATTGTTTAGAAGGTAATAAGTGTCCTGTTTTGATTTTCAGGTTTATTTTGCTACCTCTGCTACCTTCATGCAGACCCTTGCAGTTGTCTGCAATACGTTTCGTGGCTACATTTGTTTGGCTGATGTTAGGAGGTGATGCTCTTGCCCAATTTGAATTCCAACAATGCTCTTTTAATGCAATTAAATTCTGTTTTATTACCTGCCAAGTTTGGTACCAGTGTGTACCGTAGAGGGTGCTAGCACAGTCAGGATAAAGAACTTCGCTCAGAGATGTAGGGATCTGAGATTCAAATCGATAACTACTATCAAGAGTCCTGCCTTAACCATCTCTGCCTTGTCTCAGTGGTTCTCTAATCCAGTAACAATATAACAGAATTTGATCTATTTCACCTTCATGTATAATTTATTGTAATAGTCCTCCTAATGTGGTCTATTTTCCTTGCAGGTTTCGAAGTTTGTTCCGGGAGACCTGCGGCATTAGAGTTTAATGTATCTGGCCCTGTGGAGGGACTTATCAGTATTTACCATGACACTGAAAAGTTACCGGTGTATTCTAACAAATCTGTGCCCCAGGAATGCCCTGCAAAAATGCTGGAAAGCAAATTGTTGTGCTGGTCTTCGTTTGGCTGGACCTTGCTTTTTTACAGATCGAATGTCTCGGAGGGCGACCGAGGCCGATATGATCTGGAATATGACACCCTGCACAGGAGAGGACAGAGTTCCACCAATAAACTGACTGTGCTGAAAAGTAGGTTCTGGTGCTTGCCTGCTTATCTCACTTCAACGTAATTATTTTGAAAGGAGGAAATTTTATTATCTTTGTCAATTATTTTATGATAATTATCACGCTTACCAGTTTAGGGAAAGGCCCCAGTCACCGGTAATTTTTTTTGGCTAATGTGTTCTGTATTCCTTCTTTGAGTTCTTTTAATGATAAAGTTTTTGTCCTTCTTCTGTTGACAGACAAATATTTATCTCACTGCTTAGTTTCCATTTTTTCTCTGTGCGGGGCAGCTGAGCCCTGCTGTGGCTTTGCTCTCAAACCAGTTTATAGATCTTGTAACTCTTTGACGTCTAATCCCACATTTATATTGTTTCAGATTGTACCTCACAAAGGACCACCACTCTTCCGGGTAAGTCAGTGCTCTGCAAATGTTTGGGCCATATTCAGCCCTTGCACAACAATTTGAGACAGAAAACAGACTTTGTTGTTGTGGACACATACTATCAGAATGATTCAAACATTAAAATTAAATTAGATTCAAAGATCTTGTAGGGCTTGCTACGTCTGACTGCTGTCATGTGATTGCTGCCCTAACAAGCTGTTTTATTTGACTATTTTATGGTTTCTGTTCTTACAGCTACAACTTACCCCCATCTACCTCCCCAAGGAAATGAATATGGTAAGCTCTGCTAAAATAGGAAGAGGGAGTTAAAGCTGTCCTTTTTTTATCACAGCTATCCCTTACGAGCAGAAAATATTCTGCCATTAAGAAGCTGCTATATGTAATGGTTACAGAAATACAATCCTTTGTAGTAGCTTAATTGATCTTGAGGTTTCATGCTAAAAAACAGCTTTTAGTTCTGGTTTTTTGTTCCCCAGTGATGATATTGTGCATATTGAAAACTTTTTTGCTTTAATGGCCTTGCCAGGTTTATGGGTTGTGTAACAGGACAGGAATCAATTTGGGGGTCTAGAGAAACATGCAGAGATTTATCCTCATGTAAACTAGTTCTTCTGTGAACAAGTTAATCCTATGTGAACTAGATCTCAGCTAGTTGACTAACAGACTCTGAGCTGTTAAACATGTGCACTGATGGTGTGATAAATTCTTAGTGTATGGATAAAATGTCTAAAAGACCTGTTCTAATCTTAGGACTTTTGTTATGTTCTTATGAGCAGAAGACGCAGTTTTGAATTTTGAAATGATACATTTTTGTTCTCTTAATCCAGGTGTGGTGGCAGTAGCTGTTATACTTGGTGTATGTGCTATATTTGGAATCTCTGCATTCGTGTAAGCCTGATCCTTTTCTATTCATGTGTCTTTCTGGAGGCCTGAGTCAAACATATCCTGCAAGCTCCACTTTCGCTATTCAGATCATTGACGGCTCCACTGTTGTGTTTCAGATTCCTTGTGGATCTTTTTTTTTTCTCATCCCAGAGTTTCTTGAAAGCAAGACGACCGATTCAAAAGCATGATAACAGATAATATAAGATTATTTAACACGGTACTCCCTGACACGGTGAATTGACTCCTGCACAATAAACATTTAATAAAACACCATGTTTTCAGTAGATGTGGGTACCTAGTTCCGTCTCTCTTTTACAAATAGTCAATGTAAAAACGAATCAGATTCTCAGCAAAACCTATAAATAATAAAAGTTATGTTACTGAATTTCTAGCCCTCCCTAATGGATTAGAATTTGGTTATACATGATAAATTGTGGGGCAAACGTTTTTGTGACATTGTGTTGTTGCAGGAATCTTTAAACATGTGGCTTATTGTATCCTTGCTGAAGTACTGTGTTCTTTATTCTTTACTACAGGCTGGGAAAGTTCATGATAGAGAACAGATGTATTTTAATATGTGACAGAGATTCGGGTTGTTGTCATTTGGGTACAAATTCAAGAAACATTAAGGCTCTAGCTGGATAAGAGAACAGATTGAGCTGAGTCACACTGTGTGTGGAAAACACTGTGGTTTTTGACCATTGTCTTTTATTTTTTCTTTGCAGTAGATTGATAGTCAGAAGAAATTCACAGAAGCCACACAAGTAAGAACGATTTTTGTTTTGCAATAACAGTACATGGATGTTTAATTTCATGTTCAAAGGCATCAAGAATATAACTACAAGGCAACAGTTAGAGCAAAAAGAAAGATCTAGTGTACAGTAGTTACGCCTTGTACATCATGTAAGGACAGGCACAAACATCACAGCATAAGGCTAGTGTTTACACAGTAATAATAACAAACTTATTTTTAAATACAAGGACACTGTACATAGTGATAAAGACAAAAATAGTACAATGTCAAGTAAAAGAAAACAGACGAACAAGAGCTAATCTAGTCTAGACAGTAGGAGTAGATTGTAGGGCTAGTAGACACAGGCCCTGGTAAAAAGGTGGGTTTTGAGTTTGGACAGTCAAAGAGTAAGTGACAGTGGGGAGATTGATAAAATGATGATTCCCAGGGCCCTCTGTGTGACCTGTGTGTTTTATTTTTGTTTGTTTAATGACACACATCTGGACAAATATGAAAAGTCACATTCTAAGAGTGCAGCCTGATCTGTTTCATGGAAGGGAACTTGAAAGGTGAAGGCAATGGCAGACTGTTTTGTAGTTTGCCAAGCACAGAAAGATCACCCACAACGAACTGCACTCAGGGAATGTCTGCAGTGTTACTGTATGTGACACTTGTCTGAGGTTTTTTCAAGTGTAGTATTAGTCAACTGCATTACAGCTGGGCTATGTTAGCATTAGTTTTAGCTGCTCCTGCCCAAAATGTCTCTTAATATATCTTTGGGAGGGTGGCACAGAGTATCAGAGATGAATAATATCAGGACTGATGGATTTTGTGGCCTCTGAAATTCAAGAGGCAACAAATACTTAGCCTGCAGATACATGATGGAACTGCTCCACCCTGCTCTGCAGGTTTGGCTTGTGAAAGGGGATGTGAGTTTCTCATGTTCGGTTACTCGCATACAAACATATGGACTCGACCCCATCCCTCTCACTGGGACCCAGAAGCTGACTCCAATGAGAGAAGTCCTCCCCGTGAGCAGTAATGTCCAATTATTTTCTGTCGTGCAGGAGGACCGCGACAGTGAAATTCCAAAATTTCACTGTCGCGTCTGACAGCAGTACACAGAGCAGCCCTGTGGTCATCACTTGATGACAGAATCTGGAGGAGGGGTTGTAAAGCCAGAAGACCTGCTCCTGGAAAAAGAAAGAAGCAGCCGTCGTGAGTGGTTTTGTATTCTTCCATTTTAAAACAATCTCGAAGAATTCATCAATTGAGCTTTGTGATCCATTTCAACAAAAGACTGTGGGGGAAAAAAAAGCCATCTGATGACTGTATATGAACCTTTATTTGGGTGCTGGTATGTACTGATCTACTGATTTGAGGCAAGAATCTGTCCAGTTTCTGAGATAAATATCTTGCTTCGGCACTATAGCCTTGTGGCTTGTTCCACACTCCCACAACCCGTAGTGTAAAAAATGTTTCTTTGGTATTCTGGTAGTTTTAAAATGCACTTCCTTGTGTCCCTTTGTTGGTCATTCTGATGATTCTGTGTGGTAGTGCTTTCAATATGCTGAACTGTACTAATTAGACTGCTTACGATGCATTATTGATGTGTTGCATTAACAACAAGCATAACTATGATACTACTTCTTTTTCACTTTTAATAATTTTCAATTTTTCTTATGATTCATATACAATGTATGTACTTTTACAGAAATGAAATATATATTTTTAAATATATTTCTACAAATAGGAATATATTTTAAAATGTTATACTGTCATTTATGAAAGAAATGTATTCCAATATCTTGTACTATACCAAGATACACTGTAAAATATGTAAATTGCTTTTTGTATATTGCAATATATTTTCCAAAATATACTGTTTTGTAATTTTATAATATGCTGTAAGATATTTAAAGATATTGTGCTAGATCTTCAAAAATAAATATGTACATTTGTTGTTTTTGTATATTGCAGTATATTTGACCGAACATTAAATGCATTCACATGGTATCAAAGTGTAATTTAAAAGATATTGTGTCAATCTAATAATATATTCATACATATCCTAGACCAAACCCCACTAAGACACACCACAAATTACAAGCCTAGTATTGACGTTGGGTTCTCTGTGGTATTGAAGCAATAAGATTCTAACCTGCAGTATTATGTTATTATTACAGAACTTTATATCTCTTCTGAAGGAGGGCACCTTTTTTACAGTATAGTGTCCCCAACACTATACTGGGGTATTAGGACCCACACAGACCGCAGGGGCCCCCTGACCGCAGGTGTTAGTGGGGCCCCCTACTGGCCCCACTAACACCTCTTGCAGCAGCAGCCTTAGCTTTCCCAGGAGTCTCCCCTCCAGGTACCTTGCAGGCTCACCCCTGCTGAGCTCCAGTGGTTTGCTAGTCCAGGATCTTCCAAACCTTGCTGTTCCCTGTTGTCAAGGGAAAGTTTTCAATTAAGAAGCTAACAATTACTAATGTAGTTCCTAGCACCTAAAGCTAGAACACTCAATACACCTTTCAGTTTAAATGGCAAAATATAGAAACATCAGTAAGGTCATTTCCTTATAAATTTTATAAATGTATTAAGGAAAGAGGAACTGAAAATCTCGATGTGAGTTTAGAATTCTGCTGTTTTTGCTTAATGTAAGTATATGTTTTATGTAAAAGAAAATATTAATCACTTATACTCAATATGTTGCCAAAAAGTAATTAATTGTCCATGTAGTGATTAATGTAATCTCCAGCACTTTTTCAAAACTCCCACTTCCCAATGTGAAAGCTAAGAATTTGTCACAGTAATGTGGAGATATCAAAAGGCAGATTTCAATCACATTCTGAGTCATGTCTACCAGTGCTCTGCATGGCTGTCTAATTCCTGGAAGGAGGGGAGGTGTCACATGTGACCTTTTAGCAGAGCTACTGCACAAACATCGCAGTCTGTTAGACCCAGCAGCAGTGTATCTTTAAAGCTCTCCTAGTACAGCTTTCAACAAAAGAAAGAAACATTCAAAATTAAACTGTTTCAAGGAGATGAAAGACTTTTAAAAGAGGTGTGTTTAGCTGTAGCTGTGAAAAAAAAACCCATGATTACACACACACACTTGTTTAGGGAGCTGAAATTTATAAGACAGGCACTGTAAATGTATAGAAAATTGAGCAAAGCAACTGCTTTTGCAATTTGATGATGGGACTGGGCCTCTCATTTTAATCTGTTAAGGGATTTAGAGAAGAACTGGGCTAGATTGGTTCACTGTCTTTGTATTATCCGTTTTCCAATTGTTTCTTTCAGAGCCTAACCTACAAAGCAGGATTCACGCGCGAGCGCGCGCGCACACACACACCCACCCACCAGGGCAGCGATTCTAACCACTGTCACCGTGCCACCTTGACTTTGTAATATTACACTACCAACCCTTTCTGACTAGTGCATCTTGCATTGTCACCACATTAAGCTCATGTGCTCTTAGATGACAGAGACGGACGAATTTCAAAACATCTGCTACAGTACATCTTGACTTGATGTGTACATGAAGTGTAGAAGATTGGCACAGAAAGCATTAAAAACAAGATAGGAGGGCAAATTGAAATTGAAAAGGCCTAATTAACAACTGGAGATAAATAAAGTCTTTCACCACGTGTTTTAAAATAACGTAGGGACTCGGAATACCTTAAGGAAAACGACAAAGACTGCCACCTCTTGGGGCACAGAAGAATGGTTAGAAAAGGTGTTTTAACCTTCAGCCTTAGCAACAGCTTGTATAAAAAGAAAACCACAGGAACTCTCAGCCAGCAAATCCTCACACACACTGTGAAAAGGAAGTGAGCATCAAGTCCCTGAAAGCCCACAGAGTCTATTAAGGAAATCCAATTGAGAATGATGTCACACCCTTATGCCTAAACTGTTATAGTGTACGTATTGAAACCTTCCATAAAAGTGCACCTGTAATTGTAATTCTTTATTTCACTAGATAAATCAGTTGAAAAACGGTGATTTACAATCATAACCAGGTCCAAAGGTTTGATCTGCAACCAAATTCACAGAAGGAGTGGTGCCTTTTGATGGTTGTTCCAAATGTCATACTTAACAGATAACGGAATTAATCATCCCTTACAGGATGTTCCCCTAAGGGATTACTTTTTTCAGCGATAGATTCCAAGCAGCACTCTAATTGCGCAAATCCGGCCCCGTCATCCACTTGCACTGATTGATTACGGACAATCACCGCCGTTCGAATAGTTTTTTTATTGCATGCTATGTTTATTATTTGTGAGAATATTTCCTTTTTTTTTTAGATGTAGTATGGAAATGTATATTTTGTAAAAAAAAAAAACGGACAAACGTGGCAGGTGCATGAAAATTAACTAAAATACGAAAGGGCCGGAGCGTCCTTAAGAGGAGGGATTACGATCGTGACACAATTGATTTAGTGCGAGCTTGTTACAGTGATGTAACCCTTTACAGTAGGGAGTTCCTGGACAGGTTCTTCCAGTTCTCCTTGAAGCATCTGGAGAGCTGAGAGAAACTGTTCAACTAGTGCAGTTCAGACATTAATGAGCAAATTCGGGTCATTACGTTCTCGGCTGGACTGAAAACCTGTAGACACACTGGCCCACCAGGAACAGATCTGGAGAGCCTTTTCTGAAGTCTGTAAACTGCTTTCTAACTTTTGGCTGGGAGATTCCTGAGATCCTGTACATGAGTAAGAGAATGCCAAATCACACACACACGCAGGACAAAATCAACGGTTTCAGCTGCAGGCTGGACGAGAAAAGCGGACAGTTGTTGAATCTCTTATATAGCCTTCATGCAGAGTTTCCTACAACCTTCAGTCAGAAATAATTTACGACCAACAACTTACAGTATGTGAGTGAGGAAAACCACAGAGATGAAACCGCACATTTGTTTTTTTAAAAAAAACAACCTTTGTTTCGGCAGAAAAAAAAAACTCTCAGTGGAGGTTGTTTGCACAGCATTTGCTGTGAATTTATTTGTTCTTACCGATATCATGCCAACGTGGAAAAACAGTCAATTATGTAATAAAAGGGCGCCTCTTTAAAGCAAGACCCGCTGAAAGATTATAACGCGTTAACACGTCATTTAATCAAAGTATACAGTACATCAATGCATCATACAAATAACTCCAATTCAAAAACACTACTTCCTCTCAG
This sequence comes from Lepisosteus platostomus, assembly GCF_059453375.1. NCBI lineage: Eukaryota > Metazoa > Chordata > Actinopteri > Semionotiformes > Lepisosteidae > Lepisosteus > Lepisosteus platostomus. The sequence goes on along the minus strand of NC_142636.1, from coordinate 13,153,792 downwards.
GGGTGAGAACACCACAGACTTTTCGTACGTGTGCTTGAGAAATCTAGAGAGAGAGAGAGAAGTTGATTGCGAAACAAAACCTCTTCCGTCTCATTGGGAGGATAGAAGAACCCAAGCCCACAGCGGAATTAACCATTTGGGCGCAGTGGACGTGTCGCGCACACCCGAAAACAGAAATATCTGCTTCTGTAAACCCACAGCAGCAAGAACTTTCTAACTTTTGATCGGATAAACCCTTCCTCGTCTCTCATACAGATCGAGACCAATAATTGATCTCCGTAAATTCGCAGACAAATCAGAAAAAAAACAAATTCGGCTGCTACCTTGAAAAGTGTCGATCGAGTTTGAAATGGCCGTAACGAGCAACGGTAAGTATTTTTTAAACTATTTATTATACATAATTTATGAACGTCCAGATATGCATGTTAGGTGTAATAACTTCGTTTCAGCGATGTACTGCTAAGCAATTAATATTTATTAGAAGTGTTTCTCAGAAACATCAATACGTTAACGAAAACGTTAAGAATTCACGTTGGCAAATCAACCGTCACATAAAGTATTATTATTACCTTTACTATGTTATATTAGCGGTGGATTATAAGCCTAGCTAAGCACAGTATATTACGCCTGATCGTTTATGTGAAAGAAAAGGCTGACTAGTGATATGTGCACATACAGATTTATGACCGCTTGGTGAATTAATAAAAGCTAGGCTCACAGGCTCGTGTTTTCCGTGTAAACACAACCCTAACACGTGTGTAATGGCATTTGTACGAGCCTGAAGGATATGTTTATGTACAATGAGGAAAACGATAAACCATGATAAATCGTGTGCAAACAATGACTGGAATTGCTTCCGAAGATAAAAAATGCTCTCACTTGTCGGAACCATAAATAAGTCCCCCCCCATCGTTTCCTCTCAAAGACCTTTATTAGGATAGTTACTTTGCAGATATGCCGTAGATGTTAGAGGAAGTTGTTTTTCAGAGAGTGATACAGCCTCGGGCTCTTCGTTACCTTTTCAAACCTGCTAACAGTGAGAAACGTTAACTAAATTCAAAACGAAATCCAAATAAATATCAAATATCATATAATCGAGGACGTTTAGTGAGTTCTTGAATAAAACTACCAGAAAGTACCCGTTTCTTTTCACAGTACCAAAAATTGACCATTTTTGGTACTGTGAAAAGAAACGGGTACTTTCTGGTAGTACGAAGTTTAGTAGGCTATTTGTTAATGCTTACAAATATTAAAATAAGTCTGACTTTAATTAAATTACAAAAGGGCACTTCTGACAGAAGGCCTGTAAAATTAATCTGCGCAATTATCGAATTGGCTACAAAAATTGCTCCTTGCAAAACACTATGCGGGAATTATTGGAAATGTTGATGGGCTTTTTATCGTCTGTGATTCCCAAAAAAATATTAGTCTTTACTGTAGATCCCGCGAACACGTTATGAATTTAAACTGGCAAAGTTTGTGGTTAGTATTAGGCAGATACTGCAACTGCGCATACTGCATATCAGTGAACGTGAAGATGACATAGGCCCAGACATAGAGGCTCAAAAACGATATCTTCACCGACTGTACAATTTGAAATGATTTTTATTTAAAAAAAGAACAAAAGATATTGCATGCAAGAAGTCAAACGTGACAAGTCAAATGTGATCCGCGTTTGGTGAAGATTAATTGCGAATGGTTGACAATGTAGTTTATGTGAGAACAGGTTAACACTGTTAAACCTTACATTGGATAATAGACAGTTAGGTATAAAATAAGTAAAACATTTTTAATTAATTTGAAATTGTTTACTTTTTTAGCTTTGATAAGCTTTTATAGCCAGTCAAATTACTTTGTGTTGCAACGCGTGATATGTATGTGCTAGGAAACGATGGTATTTAATATACAGTATAACTAAAGTGCATACTTTTTTAGATTATGGTTTATTTGTATGCATTACGTAATTAGTGTATGGTTTAATTATCGAAAGTACTGGTTTTATCATCTTCAAAATCTTCAAAACTTAAAATAAATGGAGAAATCAAACAACATTCAATTTTAACAGAACGCATACGGTAAACCGTTCTAAATTAAAGCCGTTCCCTTACCTTCATTCATCTTGCAACTATTATAAAAAAACAAAACTACAATGTTTTCGGACTTTGATTTTTTTCCGAATCGGCACTCGTAGTGTTGTGTGGTGTTTCTGCTGGTAAATCGCTCAACATGGAAAAAGCCATATTTAACAGGAGGCCATTTTATCTTGAAATCAGATCAATTAGAACACAAATCTTAATAAAATTGCCTCAAAACCAATATTTAAAGGAACGAAAAACGGATAGCATAGATTACACATTGTACTGTTATATGTTTAAATTTAAATTCAACAGGTACTGTAGCGTTTCCAGCACCTCTACTACAGTACGTTTTTTATGTTACTTATAATATAACATTTGTATTTTTATTGAACGTTTCATTTGTTTAAAGCTCGCCCTCCAATGCTAAAGCTCAATTAGAATAGTAGTAGTTAAACTCCCCTGTCCTGTAGACTCAAGAGTACCTAGCCTACACCCGTGAAATATTCTGATACATTTTCACTCGTCCATTGTTGCCAACAGTATATTCATTCTTAGAAAAAGGTGAAAACCGTAATCATGGGTGATGTATCAGCTGTGGTGTGATTAATCACAGCCTTGATTTTTCAATCTGTTTTGAGAGCATTAGGCACAGATTATTCATTATTCAGTCTGTTTTTTTACCGACCGAGATGTATGATGTTTCGTGCCCAGACGTGCTTTTTTTTTTAATCGAGTACCACAGGCTGCCGTGCAAGCTTCAATCTTAACGTAGGAAAACATCCAGCTTTTTCCCAGATCAGAACAGGCCGGAATATTCACAACACTAACCGTACTGCGAAAAGGGCATAGGAAATGTAGGCCTTACATATTGTAAAGAGAGAGCTTTTAATTTGCTGCATTCTTAAGTTTTGCGGTACAAAATCCGTAACATTTATGACTTATCCGTGCATGTTTCAATATACTGCGCTGGTGGAGAGGGAAGTCTCATAATACAGTATAATCATAAGTTAAAAAAATAGTACCTCACACTTGAGCATCTAGTACTGTGTGCACATGCTTTTAAAACGTAAAATTTCGCTTTTTATTGTTCCGCACTTGGCTTTTACATATCCACCCCTCGCGCTTCCTTTCCGTCACTTTAAAGAGGTTTCACTGGGAATTGTTGCCATCGTTGTCCTTATTTGAGTGCGATAAGTTTAAGTGCTTATTTCTGTCTGTTGGCAAAGACTCAACTTCCTCTTTCGAAATGCGTATGGAAAATGTTATGGTGGAAGCTTTTAAACAATGTCTTGAATGTGTCCTTTATAGAGCATCTTGTTAAATGTTCTGCCGATAACCTCCGAAACACAGGCTGGTATTGCATTTCATTGTCTGCATATGATCTCATGCCTTTCGCGTAACTGATATCATTTCAATGAATTGTCAAACATTTCTCTTTTTCAGATACCCAGGAACACTCCGATTCAGAAAAAACAAATAAATCGAGCCCCAAAAGGTGAGCTTTTAATTCAGTGCCAACACGGATAGCAGAGACCATTCTGTAGTGCAACAGGAATGGATTAATATTCTTATTTTTCCATGCCCTAATTTATTTATAATGCCATAACTTGGTAAGTGTAACAACAAATGTTGCGTGAATATTTGTTGTGTAAATACACCTCGCATCAGGAAGGCTAGTTTTACTTAATCGGTCCTGTCTGCCCCTTGCATCGTTTTCTGCATTCTAAACCCTTGTTGTTAATCGTGCTAATTTTTTTCTCCTACTGTAAAGCACTTTTAGAGGTTATTTTTAAAGGCGATATGAAAAATACTACTAATAATCATAATAACTATCACACTTAAGCCAGCAGCCACATCACCCTGCAACTCACAGCTGGCAGCCCACTGGAGCCCAGCAGGTGTGAACCTGGTCAGTACCCGGATGGGAGACCTCCTGGGGAAAACTAAGGCTGCTGCTGGAAGAGGTGTTAGTGGGGCCAGCAGGGAGCGCTCACCCCCTGTGGTCTATCTGGGTCCTGATGCCCCAGTATAGTGACGGGGACTCTAGACTGTAAAAAGGCGCCGTCCTTCAGATGAGATGGAAAACCGAGGTCCTGGCTCTCTGTGGTCATTAAAAAGCCCAGGGCGTTTCTCGAAAAGAGTAGGGGTGGAACATACCTTCTTACTTCACTCAACCCCGAATAGAGTTTCTCTGATGATAAGAAGGCGTCATGGATGTTCGAATCTCGTAAACAGCTCATCTGAGAAATTAGGGCTGAGAAAAAAAGGAAAGGAAAAACAGGTTTGTGACTGGCAATATTTGAGCAAACACCCCCACCACACACACACCCCCTACACATTGTACTCTGGCAAGACACCAGGTTTCTCTCTTGGAAAACCCCTAACAGTGTCCTGGAGGCGTCATTGCTGAACGGAGCCTCTGAGTACCCTGTGTACTCTCAAACACATTTGGAGATGTAGGTTCACATGAGTCATTTCCGCAAGCCGATGTGTGTCCACCCCGAGTGCGAGATTGTAAGGCAATGCTAAACACTGGTTTTTCGAATCTGCACCTGCTCACACCATAGAATGGGGGGTGGATGGGACCTACTGCACGTAGGACTGGCTGGGCAACAGTCCTAGAATTTCTTAGGAATTCCTATTGCTGGATCTGGCTAGCACAACCAGAGACCTAGACAGGCCTTCCTCTGACTAGGAAGAGTCATTACCTCCACAGCTTTCAAAAGAATTCTTTTGAAAACAAGGGGGTTTCTAATCACATGCCAAAAACTGAATTACCCATATGGATTATGCAGATTAAGCAGAAACGTAATACTCTGTTCTTCTGTAGTACATATGTTAGTGACATAATCCACTATATTTATACATTGCAGGGTATGTAAATATTATCTAGTTCCTTCTGTTTAATTAACAAAGCAGGCACTGATAGCTGTTCACCCATATGATTTATCAGTGTTGGATAGCTGAACCTGCTTATTTTGATATAATATGAAGTACATATGCCTAACGTTTCCTGGCATGACTAAATTGCAGCTGATTCTCACTCTGAAGAACATGACACAGATATCCATGTAATGGTAGCACCATAGCCTAGTATTTTTTTTTTTTTTACAGAAAACCGCAACCGATTAGTCTGATACGCACACGCAGAACAAGAGTTTTTTGTTGTTCTTTCCAAAATGGAAAAATATTTTGTCAAATTCGAACAATCACAAAAGTAATTTCAAATACTGCGCACGCTGTCATGATAGCAATTGCATTAACTACATCTTCCAAGCTCTGTCTCCGTTAACACGTCTGCTCGTTCGGATACAACTAGTGTTGCTTTTTCGAAACTTTTAAAACTGTTTTTAAAACTATACATTTGAACGATGGATTTCAAAACGTCACGCTCCACCTTTTGATCTCCAAATAAAATTACGGGTTGACAATTTTTTCATGAGGCGGATTTTTAAAACGTGAACTTTCAAAACCCACATATTGCCGGTTTGCATCCTTTCGTTTTAGTAATGACGTTGGGATGACCCCGAATAGCCAAGACAAAACTGCATCTTATTAAAATGTTTTTCTGCTCGTTTATTTTTAATGGGTAGTAAAAGACGCGCAAACGCAGGTGGAGGAACACACGGGATGGGTTTAAAAAAAAGGAAGAGTTGTCGGAAACGTTACGGAGATCAGTAGGTTTTTCAGGGCCAAGATGCAAAAGCACAGCCAGAGAGAGAAATCAGTGGAGGGATATTGCAAAGGCTTTCAGCATTCAGAGGCAGACTGAGCATTTGCGAATTAAAGAAAGAACGCGGGAACCTCAGGATTACTGTGGGGGAAAAAAAACAGTGTTACAGGTTCAAACCCGCGTCAGGACACTAGCTGACCGCGAGCGAGATCCCCCCTGGCAGAGGAGCAAGGTAGCGCTGCAGAAAGTTAGGGCGAGGCATCCTTAGGGAAACTGCACCCCTGCGGCCACCTCTCGACTGACAGGGAAGGGACGCGCCTCTCGTCCAAATAATAATAATAATAATAATAATAATAATAATAATAATAATAAATTATTAATTCTGGACACTCCACTCAAAGCGCTTTACAGGTAATGGGTACTCCCCTCCACCACCACCACCAATGTGCAGCATTGCAACAGGCTAACTTTCATCTTTGCAGAAGAGTTCCTCCTGATCACAGGATATGAGGCACCTCTCTCAGAAAGCAGCACAGAAAGCTCAAATGGAGAAGTGATATCAAATATACTGGAGGAGGAGTTTCTCTGCACATACAGCATACAGTATGTAGAACAGAGGTTAGAGAGGATTTTAGTGTTTGGTGCCTATAGCATAGAAAACTAACTGCGTGCGTGACAAATGTTCAGATACATCACCCATACATAAAATGTGTTTTAGGTTCGTTGTCAAAAGTCACAATACTCCGTTTCTATTGCTCTTTCTTAGAAATGAAGAGTTGGGCTTCTGAAACAGCTAAAAAATGACCTTTGTTTTACAGGGGAAGTGATGATGAAGAAACGTGTGGTGCCACTTCTTCCTGTGAGCCCTTTCGAGAAGATGGAGGAATGGTAATTGGAGTCAGGGCTGAGATACCAGCAGGGGCCAGGGGCACAGGAGCTGGAAACTTGGAGGTGTTGAAGATGCCGACTCAAGATCTGGGCATGGAACATGACAGCATTTTAAAGAGGTCCTCTGCCATCCCTGATTTCTTCAGTGACGATGGCGATTTGAACACCACCGGAATGACAGAGCAAGACACCGTTCCTGAAAGGATGCAATTATTTCAGAACTCAGGTCTGGAGGACACTGCAGTGAAGGACTCCAAGAGTCCCAACAGTTCATTTGGGACTTTGGGATCTGTTCACACTTTGCCGTTTCCTGCTGGATCGCAGGATACTATGGAAAACCAAGGGCTGGAGCAGGAGCTCCTAGCTTCAGACACGGATAAGCAGGAAAGCGCAGAGGAAGAGCACGATCAGAGATCTCCAGATCCCGATTTGCCGAAGCCGCTCCCAAATCCTGATAGTTTCCTCGAGGCGAGGGTGGAACCTCCAAAGGAAGCCAAGCCTGAACGTCCTGGAAAGAAATCCGGAGGGAAAGAAAAATCGGAGAAGGCGAGAAGGAAGAAAGGGAAGAGGGGTCACTCAGAAAACTCTTCGCAACTCTGGGAAAAAATGGCTCAATACTTGGTCTCTGTCCTGCTGCCCATCTCTCTGAAGATCGCGAAGACCTGCTGGAAAGGAAGCACCTCAAAATCGAGGGGCAAGGTCCTGAAACGACCAGGGAGGCCACAGACAGGAAAAGCCAGTACGTACAACTTGATGTTAAAAATCCTGTCGTCTTTCACCAACGGCATAAATTTCTGAATGTGGTTTCCTTTCCCAAAAGGCGGTTCATGTGAGCAACCACAGCACCACCATCACCACAGCGAGGGTTCTGGCAGAATGCAAATGCAACTGACAAAGCACTGTGGAATCTGAGTTTCACACAAGCAAGTTTGGTGTAAATGCAGTCAGAATTTCCCTCACACAGTGTTGTCAACGCTGAAGTGAAAGTTCAGCGGGGACAAAAGCAGCTAAGAATGAGATACTGTGGAAATGCTGGGAATACTTGGTGAGAATGGGTTTGGCTTCACCTGCTTGGTTAATGGGCAGCCTCCTGGCTTCAGAACAAGGAGACTTGAACCCCATTCCGAAAGAACCAAGGCATAGCTGCAAGGTGGAGATGGAGTGGAGGAGGGAAGCCTGAGACTAATGCAAAGGGAGGAGTTTGAGTTCAGGATATTGAGCTACTTTTGTGATGATGGGAGAGAGCTAGGAGAGATTACTTAATCCCAGACTCCAGTCAATAACTTCCACTGTTAACAGCAAGTCTAACCTGCTCAATATCCTTTCATTCAACCACCACCGAGTTCTTACGTTTTGTGGGTTTTGGAGACTGAGAGACTGCATTAAGAGGATTGGTCCCTCTTGATGTGATGATTAGATTAGCATTAGAAATTAGTCTGACCCGGCGATGTAATCTGATCCTCACCCAGCACTGTGTGCTGAAACCAACATACTTGCAGGCAGGCATCCTGGGGAATTACAGTATGTCAGCAATAGGTTCATATGAGAATACAGCTAAGGAGATAGTGTGATGTTAATTGTGATCTTGGAGGGAAGCCACTAGACACTTTCTGAGACATATACACAAACACTGTTAACTGGTCGCTGGGCTTTGTGCATCTTGCTGAGCTTGATGCAAACAGCCACACAGAACGTTGATATTTACTCCACAGGTAATTGTTTTATTTTAGGGCGACTCATTTAGTTACAGAGTAATCTATTACAATTCCACTATAATTTCAAGTTGGTATGAAATATAGATCTTATTAATGATCAAATTGGGATACCTGAATATATATATATATAAAATATATGTGAATTAACTGCGATAACAGTTTTGCAGATTGGTGACTCTCCATTTCTGCAAAACGTTCTGGAATGAGAAATTATGTGGTCTTTAAAACTATTAATCAGACACTTTTTCTGTGTTTCAGGTTGTCTTATCACATGCATATTTCTCTTATCATTGCTGAGAACCGCTTGCTGTGGTGAGTCTGTCTGGAGTTTTTTTTATTCATTCATAGTTGGTTATATGTACCAACCAAGTAAGTTGCCACTCAGCCATTTATGGTGCATCATGGTACTTTACTAATAATGTAGATTATTCTGAACCTGAAGTTTTTAAAAACTTTGGAAATAGTTAACTGCCAGACATAGTGATTGTTACGCAATAGCAGAGAGGACTCTATCCAGAAAACCAGGGCGATCTCCAGAGGCGTCGGCGATATAACATACGAGGTCTGAAAGCCGCAGGTAAAAGTACAAAACCAGAAGCATAGCCGTCGGCCGTGAGGAAGCCGAGAGTCTAAACCAGAACGATAACCCAAGTACCCCAGTACAGGGGCGGAGCGGTGGCTCTGTGGCTCAGGATCTGCGCCTGTGACTGGAAGGTTGCCGGTTCAAATCCCGCGGCCGGCAGAGGAATCCTACTCCGTTGGGCCCCTGAGCATGGCCCTTAACCCTAACTGCTCCAGGGGCGCCGTACAATGGCAGACCCTGCGCTCTGACCCCAAGCTTCTCTCCCCATCTGTGTCTCCATGGAGAAAAGCTGAGGTATGCGAAAAGACAAATTCCTAATGCAAGAAATTGTATAGGGCTAATAAAGAAACATTATCATTATCACATTATTATATTATTAGTACCAAAACCAGGAGACCTAGTCCGAGAACAAACCGGGGTCAGGCAGCCAAAAACCAAGTAGTAAGTCATAGTGAAAATGGAAGTAGCTCCAGCCAGGACAAACCCTGAGCACAGGGGAGAGTGTGAAGCAGCATTAAATAGGCTGGGGTAAATGGGCTAAGTGGGAACCATGCATTTGCCTGCTCAGCCTGGGACATTGAAAATATCAGGAATATAGCATTAGGCTGGAAACACAGCAAGAACAGATCATTTGTTGGGACACAAGAGACCGATGAAGAAGGAATCCAGATGAGATCAGTAGGTTTTTCAGGGCCAAGATGGAAGAGCACAGCCAGAGAGAGAAATCAGTGGAGGGATATTGCAAAGGCTTTCAGCATTCAGAGGCAGACTGAGCATTTGCGAATTTGGAATCCAGTATATATTAATGGCTGGTTGAAATGTATTCAGAGGTTTCTTTATGTAACAGAATTAACAGTGATTTCCTGATGAAAATAGGACGGAGAAATTGCATAACTCTAAGGTGAATATCAATGTCTGTCTTTCCTCTCAGGTGTACTGGCTTGCCCTGGAGACGTTGTGAAACTACATTTCAACCTCACTGGTAATTTAAAAGGACATGTTTCGCTTATTAACAGCACTTCCAACATCTACTTTTACTACACTCAACATCAGCCCAATACGTGTCGCCCAGAGGTGTTAGAAAAATTTGAACCATGCTTGTCCAAGGATGGCGAAACTCTCTACCTGACCAGGATCGCATCAAAGTCCACTGCAATCAAATACACCCTGGAGTATGAGACTGATGAAGGAGCTTCTGTAACCATGTCTCTCTCTCTGTCCTTGAAAAGTAAGTTCAATGTAGTGAAATCTGTGCAAAAAGGTGAAAGTTGTAGCTAGTTAAATACAAAAGTATGAGAACTGTACTTTGTTAAAGACGAATATTTTGCATAATTAACTTGGCAAATATACTCAACTAACAAATTAGCTTTCAGCAATTGTACTCTCAAGTGCATACTACATATGGTCATCATCATCATACACCACACTATTGTTTAATTTATTTGAATGTAATAAACTTTTAATTACGTCTTAACTCAAGGTCCAGTTCAATAAGCACAAACTTGTGAGAACCTTATGATATAGGCAACTAAATTATTTTCTTTGAATTAATTGTATATTGTTAGCATGCTCAAAGGGGTTGGACAGCCAGTTGGCCTTGGACCCCTAGAGGTTTTTTGGTTCCTCTCCTCCATGGTCTTCTGGTCTTTTCTGTTCTGTGCTCACAACATGCGTGGTCACCTGCATTGCTAAGCGCCTTGGGGGGACCTTGCTGTGAAAGGCGCTATATAAAAATACATTGAATTGAATTAAGATTCTATTGCACACAGGCAATATAATCTAGCCCTAGTCTGTGGGCAGACAAGCAAAATTCTCATAGCCAGGCACCACAAGTCAGAATCGGATCCAGCTGTGCTAACTGCTACTCTGCCACACTGCGCACAGATGATTGAACATTTGTCCAGAGCTTTTTGTTTTAAAAATATTTTTAGAATCATGTTGTCTGACTTCATTAGGAGGAGCTGGGGTTGCCAACAGCATCTGTTGTGGTGCATAAGGATGTTGCTGTTATTATTTAGAAAGGCAGAAACCCGAGAAGTTTAAAATGAGTTATACTGTAGTGGCTGGTGTTCAGAATTTTTTGTTTGTTTCATTTTAGATTGTTCCGATGACAAGCATCCCACACCCAGTAAGTGTTTTTTTTTTTCAGCTTCCTCACCTGTTCCATTTATAGACAGGAGATATTCTCTTGTGGTTTAAAGCAGCAGAGATGAGAGAAAAATAAATATTTTATTCCACTCAGTCCAGGGAGAACCGAGAATTACTGGAATAGTGTGCAGCAATTCCAGCTTAGCCTGATAATTCTTCCTGAATTGGGGAAAAAAAAACTGGTTTGTAGATTTTGTACTGCCAAGTCTAGATCTTCCTGTATTTTACCCATATTGGAAAATAGTGTCTCACCTCATATGTGGCTCCATAGCTGTACTGTCTACAGAGCTGAAAGTGCAGATTACAATTCAATTTGGCACAGTTTAAAGAAATAAAGATAATTAAACAGTCTACACAGACCTCAGTGGTTATGTTGGGGGGGGTTGTTTGAGTGGCCTGCAAACTCTGATTGCCAATGAACAGCAGATCAAGTGAGATCCCCTTACTGGTTTTCTTCTTTTCCACACAGCACCACCTACCTCTACTCCATCTCCCCTTAAGACGGACTGTAAGTTCTACAATTAACTGCTTTAACAAAAGATTGTAACCAATGTGGTTTCCTTTGCACTATTACTGACTTTGTCGCATGCAAACTTTTATTCTCTCAATGACTCAAAAGTGTGATGTGTGTTATATCGATTTGGCTGTGAGCAGCCCATTCATAAGAACTGCTTAATGTGTCATCTCTTTCATAACTCTCACTTGGGGACTTTTGAGGGATTTATTCTGTAAATCTAAGGTACATTTGTGCTTTTACTGCTTAAGAACATAAGAAACGTAAGGAGTTAATTATTCCCAGGTTCATATGCAGGCATTTCTTGGAAGAAAGTATGGTATTGGCTTTAACAACGTTCTCATTGATAGTAGATATATTAATAAGAAATCTTGTTGCTTTTTGTTCTCATCTAGGGGCAGCTACACCTGTCTTCATTACAGTGGCTTTCGTCTTTCTTGGATCCTTGATTGTGGGGCTGATTTTAAGACACCGCTGTAAGAAGTAAGTGTGACTGAATCGGTTTTCTGATTGTGTTGATATTGTATGGGATTCTGCTATTTCAGAAGCCAGACCAGGTGTAGTGCAAGTGCTCACATTACTCCTGTCCTGGAGTCCTTACACTGGCTTCCTCTCAGGTTTCGTGTTGACTTCGACGGCTCGACATGGCTTGGCAACATGAGCTATTTGACTTACTATCATTCCACTGTCCACCTCGAAACCTTCATTCGTCTGATTCTGGTCTTGTGTCTGTCCCCCAAGCTATCTTACACTCTATTATTCATAATAATTTATTAAGAATTTACATTATGTAGTATACCGAGGCATATGAGAAGACTGGACTTACACATCAAGCATCCATCCTGGTCTGTCGATTCAGATTTGTGATCAGGGTATGGGGAATGTGGAAAATGTCCCATCAAGTCTGAAACAAATCAAGAAATCCAGCATCACCTGAAGTGTGAGGAACTTCAATGTGCAATTAAGGCTAGAATAAATCGTTCGATACTGCCCTCTAGTGTCTAGCCTGGAGAAATAACAGGTGATTTCAGAGGACGGTTGAAGGAAACAAGTTTTTTTTTTTATTTTGACTCAGAACAGGTAAGGTATATGGATTTTGTCAGTCAGCTGTAGTCTATTTCATGTGAGAGAGCTGAAAGTCCACATTGTGGTTTGAAAGACAGAAATTAAATTTCCTGTTGACAGAAAGCAATAAAGAACTTCCCTGGTGACAGAAAAGATATCGTAATTCCAGAATGGAAGTTGAAAACTGATTAGGTAGACAATTATGGCTAACGTGCAGGAGGATACAGTACAATCGTGCTAAGCCAGTGTGCATGGTGATGAACAGAATTGTGCAGTGTGTTTTGGGGTTCTTAACCTCATTCTCTTTTGATCTTTCTAGGAAGAAAATGTCAGGTGGATGCAACACAGTGTTGTGTTATTCACACAATAGTGCCTCACAAGAGGAAACCACACAGGATGGGTAATTAATCTTCTGTCTTCACCTATTCACATTAATTTAAACAAAACATGTTTCCAAAAGCCTAGTACGCAGAAAAGTGAAATTTAAGAGAAAATTACATTTTGACTTGAAGGAAAACTTAACACTACACTTGACAGATACACACAGCTCTTTTATAGTTGAAAGGATAAGAAGAACTGTAAGGATTTGTTAATCTCCTATTAGCTCGCTATACAATAAGTGCTCTCAGACATTCAGTCATAAAGCTTGAGCACGTGAATTTTCTCAGTGCTTGTGTGCATTTGCCTGAACTTCCATGAGATCAGGTTCATGCAGATATTTTTGTCACTGTATGTGCTAAGCCTGAAAAATATTTGAGTGGGTTCTCTTGCATTCTGTTGTTATAATTAGTTTCAAAATAATGCAGTGTATAGATCCATGACTAAGGCTAGGAAAAATGAAAAAATGCACTTTAGCATGGAAATGTAGATTAAAACTTGCATAGCATTACAAAAAAAACAGCTTGACTATGAAACACATACCCAACTTTATGGCTCATCTGATTTATCGCGTACTACCTTACATCATGAATACTCATGCCATTCGTCCTTCCTGCAGGCAAGTGATGAATCAGATGTTAAACTGAAAGCCGACTGATTCTTCAGCAGTGGATGCTGTAACTCGGACAACAGGAAGCCAGTCTTTGGAATGAGCTGTAGCTCCAGGTTTGCCTGGCTAGGCCTGGCCTCCACCATGCTGTTCCTGAATTGGTTAAATGATGAATTATACTGAATTCTAATATTAGTAAGGACTGTAAAATAAATACCAGTCTGCTTTTCACACCGTGTAAAATAGACGACTTTCATGTCTGTACATTTTAATTAACCTGGTGCCAGTAAGAGGAGGATAAGCTCCTCCTTTTGAGCCTTGGTTCCTCGCAAGGTTTCTTCTTACTGTAACGTGAGGGAGTTTTTCCTGGCCACTGTCGCCTTCGGCTTGCTCACTGGGAGCTCAGGCCCGGGAATCTGTGAAACGCTTTTTACAATGTCACAAGGCAGTGTGGTGGCATGGCTGCCTCACTGTGTGAGTGCACTGTTTGTAATTCCAGGGCTGCTATGGAGCATGTACTGTAGGTTTTCTCCTGGTGCTCTGGTCCAGAGACATACTGGGAAGTGAATTGGCTTCTGCCCTGCCATGAACTGGTCCCCCATCCAGGGTATACCCTTCCTTATGCCCGGACACTGGAATAACTCCCAACTCTTCTTGAGAAATGCCTGGCCATCATTAATGATCGCTGAGAGTCAGGACCTCGGTTTAACATCTCATCCCAAAGATGGTGCACACTACAGTAGAGTGTCCCTGCCATTATACTGGGGCATTAGGCACTGGTCCCACTAACACCACTTCCAACAGCAACCATAGCTTCCCGGGAGGTCTCCCACTGACCAGCCTCAACCCTGCTGAGCTTCAGTGGGTGGCCAGCTGAGTGCTGCAGGGTGATACAGCTGCTGGCTGTAACCCCGTCTGCTTGTGCTTTGTTATCTATAAGCAAATCATATAAATAATTACGAGCTTCTGCTTATTAAATGTATATCTGCTTCATAGTGGTGTATCGTTTAACCTTAGATCCGTTACTTCGCTTTTCCAAGGGAATTTAGTCGATTGTGTACACTCAACGCGATAGTTTGTTTTACATATCTTATGCGTTTTATTCTGCTGTTATTGTTCTCTTTCCTAGTTGTTGATACTACTGAAACTGAAAATAAAAAACTTTGTTTTTCAACATTTCTCATGGTCGCTCTTTTGTACTTGACTTTCCCAGACAGTTGCAGGAAAAAAAAAAACGTATTCGGCGTTGTCACAACAGATCCAGTCTCAACTAGACGGTGGTTTAGGAAATTACCTGAACATGTTGCAATATCTTCAGTTCAGCGGCCTGAACTAAAATTCCATGATAAACTTTTTCTAGTATCAGCTTCCGGTGAGTGTCTTTTTTTAAATCGAGTTCCAGACAGAGGCTGTTTTTATAAGCATAAAATGCTTGTATTCCGATTCCAAAACGTCTTAATGTTTGCCTTTCGCACCATTGCCAGTCTGTAACTCTTTTACTCCTTTTTCTATAAACTGTTCCGCTACAGCGCCGACGTACGCGTTGTTGTTCATTGTGCAAGTACACAATTTGGATTGCCTCTCATACGGGTAAGAGTGCGCATTTTCAACAAAGGTTGATACGTGGAGTTCTTTAGTTACAAGCTGCACCAGCTGAAGCACGAAAGGTGATTTTTATCGCCTATTACTGTGGGTTTTAGTTTTCATTAAATCAAAGATCACACTTACAACCTACTACCGTTTACAGTATTAGAGGGTGGAGCTGGCTTCAAAACTATCCGGGAAAAAAAATCTTCTTTCATTACATTGTTTATGTCTGTGTTAGCCCAAAGCGAAAGGGTAGACAAGCTGGATTTTTAAATTCTTCTTCCAAAACTGTAGGATGCAACAACACTCCTAGCTCTCTTAAGTCAAACTTCAGAAACTTACTTATACGATTTAGCACTTACGGTCTGATTCCTGTTTTTTCCTATTAATTATATATACACACACTTAGCTTTTGTTGTACTTGTGCTATCTCAATGAAATTCCTTAAGCCATTTCTAACATACAATTCAGAATGTCATTATAAATGTTTTGTGTGTCTTATCTGTTAGTATAACCTTCAGGGGAAATTAAGAAGAGCTGGACTTTCAGCTCAAACTCCAGAGATTTATTATAAATAGAGGCCTGTATTTTCTGAAGGCCTAGAAAAAAATACATGACCAACCATTCCTGGAAAAGGAATAAAGTTAATTATATCCAATATGTATTAATTCGCATTTGGTGTATTCGGTAGGTGCTGTGCATGTATTAATTAGCTTGTAAAGAATTATTTAAGGACTAATTAATTACCCCGTAAATAATTCTTTATGAACTTTTTTTTAGCCTTCAGGAAAAAGCGACAGCTTCTTTATTAATATAGACATTCAAATGACATATTTGCTACCTCCTAACTTAAGTCTACAAAATTTATAGTTTTCAAACACTCTTATAACCCAGTAAACAGACCAAATTGATGGACTTGATCCCTTCTGTCTCAGAAGTTCGTTTGAAGTCTAAGCGGACTTTGTTTTGCCGTCCTCAAGCTCAGATTGATCCCATTAAACGTTTCGAAAGAAGATCCGAACAGAACTTGGGGATAATCAGACAATGGAGAGCAACAACAACAACAAATTATTCCTAAAAGCGAAAGCTCGCAGTTCTGCGTTATCCCGGTGGGGCTACACACTGGTGGTGGTGGAGGGGAATCCCCATTACCTGCAAAGCACTTTGAGTGGAGTGTCCAGAAAAGCGCTACATAAGTGTAAGGAATTATTATTACATTTTTTTGTATTTCTTCGCTTACCGCACGAAACGAATAGTCGTTCGGTTTCCTAAGTCTTAGTGCATCAATCGCCGCATGTTGTTATTCATTTAGTCAATTAGAAACGCGTGCACGGAGTTTATATTAACTTGTGTAATGGCTTTGCTAACAAACGAGATTGATAACCGACTTTTACCACTTCGCGAAGTTCTGTCAGCTGTGCTATAATTAAACTCACCTTTGCATTCGCTATACGCGCCAATCTGAGCATTTTACGTCTATAGTGCCTAGTGGTCACAATGCTGATGGCTAGATTTCTTAGTCAAAAATAAAGAAAAATGTGTAGAACAGAAAGCACAATTATATGTCCTTATCGTCACTATAGGCCCAAACAACACACTACTAGAAAATATGTTATGTTATTGTGTTTACTACAATATTCTTTGAACACCTGATTGTGTTGTACTTACCTTAGTTGTTTGCTTCTGAAAATTAAAAGGTGTTCTTTATCACAGTGAAGTGTTTCAAATTTTGTGTCATTACGTATTTGTGTCATAAGTATTTAATAAACGCAAATCTAAATTATGACTAATTTAGCATTGGATTCGCTGTGTTTTAAAATACACGTTGTTTTGAATATTTTTTATTATACAAATAGTAATTTAGGGAGAAGTTAATTCCTTGCTGGAAAGTGAAAAAAAAAACAGTTTCAGCTGTGGAACCATTCTTTTAGGTTTTGTAATTTTCTGTAATTTAATAATGTGTCCTATCGTCCTATCAGTTAATCATTAATGTCCTATTAGTTAATCATGTAGCAAAGGATTCTTCGTTTTATTTTACAGTCAACATCAGACTACACAGGAAACAAGAGGAGGGAAGGTTATACGTTATACTTCAAAGCTTTAGAAAAAGTGCAGAAGGAACCTGAATCACTCTGGATATATACAGTACCCTCACAGTAACCCACAAGATGTTTCCAGATTTTTACCTGCTTAGTCTATTAAATTAAAGGTGTAGGTAAATAATCGTATGATCTCCCTGTAAAGTCTAACTGCCTGATGGGATTACAAAAAGATTGACATGAAGCATTATTTAGTGGCTGCATTATTTTCCCAGTCTGATTGTGTTACTTTCTAGAGTGGTATGCCTGTTGCTACCACAAGATTCTGCTTTCCCTCAGCCAATTCATATTCTTTCCTTAGCTCAACTGTTAAGTTTCAAGTGTAGTTTTCTATAATATATTCAATTTAATTTTCTATAAGAGCAGCCAGCATGCACACACACAGGGGTTAATTGGAGATGGGCATGTTGCAATAGTGAATCATTCCGAAAGCAGTCCCTACTTTAATTATACGCTTGCATCTTTAATTACAGATGTCTCCAAGAGCACATTTTCAATTGTTATTCACTGTGGGAGGTGCTTTTTATATATAGCTTACTAATATGCTTCCCACAACCCTTTTTTGTCACCAGTTACGGGGATTAATACCATGAAATGATTATTTGTGTCGTAATGTGGCTCTGTGGCACCATAACAAACCCACAGAAAACAAGAATTGATCTTTTATTAAACCTACATTACACATTTCAGTGCAGACGACATAAAGACAGCCAGCAGCCCGGAAAAGGGTGAGTTTGTATGTGTTATCAGTACATTTCAAAGATTAAATTCGAGCTTGGAGGCAGTACAGATAAATGTTGCCATTATTTCACTTTTAGTATGACTATAACTACTGGTTTCTTCATGGTTCTGTTTCTGTAAGTGAAAATTATTGAGCACTGTGTGAAGTTGGAAAGTGAATGTGTTTAGTACTGAAATGAAATTTTGATTTTTTTTTCTTTTGGTATTGGGGTATAATATTATAATGGTTATGGTCATTTGATTTCGTATAGTGTGTGCAGGACTATTGGTACAAAGTGTCTGGCATATACTGTATGCAAAGGAACAAGTAATAGGTTTATTCCAGGCCGAAAAGGCATGGAATACCTGAAGAGGACTCCACAGCCGAAACGTTGTGTTTACTCTCTTCTCTTTTCAGCACGGAATAAACCTGTTACTTGTTCCTTTGCAGCCTGCGCATGCTGACGCAAATCCCCACCTGATATACCATATGCTACACCACAGGCAAGTGAATGGTGTACAGGCCTGTATGAAAACTGTATGACCTACATCACTGCTTCCTCAGTTTCTCATGTTTATATTCATGGTTGTTTTAGTGCAATAGCACAAATAGCACTGACAATAAATATGGGGGGGGAAAGGTTCTGACAATAATGACACTTGATACATGGGCATCTGTTTCCATTCACTCTCTTAATAACAAGGTGGGGTGCCCAGATTCCTCCAGTTTGGGGACTAAGCATCACACCTTGTTGTGGCTAATCTCTGGCAATTGGCCTGTGGTCTCTGCCCTTGAGAGATGACAGCCAAACTGCCAGTATCCAAAGAACAGCACACACACTAGGAGAACAGGCAAACTTTATAAAGATGGGTGCTCTGGAGCCAAATCAATCCAGGAATTCTGGCGCTGACTGACAGCACTAAGTAAGTTTCCTTTATTATTGATTATATTTTAGGCAGGGTGTAATATGTCATGTATACTCAATGCATGTAGGCCTTCAAGTGTCTGAGACAGGAATGCATTTCCAGTACAAAATGTATACATTGCTTTCCCAGCTTCACAAGTACTAGATAAAGTAGTGATCCATATGTTCACAGTATATTAGATATCATATTCATAGAAAAAGCAAAGTAGCAAATGACTGTGGAGTCCAGTTCCTAAATGTTATTGAAGCACTTCAAATTCCTTTTCTTGTGACACACATCATTCTCAAATCACTAAAACTGCTTTCAGTTTCGTCAGTAAACAACACATTTTTAAGATCAGCCAGAATTCAAACCGTTTTAAAGCACAGCTGCCATATACCGTAGGATGGAGATTTTATTTTGATAAAAAAAGCATAAACAGGCTACAACATAAAAAATTGTCACAGTAAAAAAATACAGTAAACGACAAATGTCCTCAATTGTGAATAAAAAAAAATATTTTGAATCTTCTAGAAGGGCCCATCTACTTTCACCACCTCTGAAGTGTTTAATATATATTACAGATAGACATTATATGCTTTGGGAAGTTTTTGTTTTGTACTTAATTGTTAAAAAAACTGTTGCGAAATAAAAAAAAACAGGGCGGTTACACAAAATAAATACAATGAAACACATTGAGAGAGTTACGTGAGGAACATGCGAAAATCTATCTAAGCTGCGCAAATTGTTGAGGGTCAGTCCACTCCTTGTTTAAGGAAAATGAAAATAATAGAGTGTTTTGCTTAGAAGAAAAAACCTCTTTGTTATAAAACAATGATTTCTTAACATTAGCTTAATCGCAGTTTTTAATTCACCCCCCCGAATTTAGCATATATGTGTAGGACGGTTTTTATTTGAAATTTCTGTCCATTCCTCAACAATGATCAGGTATGGTTAATTTATTTTATTAAGTGCTGGTCTCGTGGAGTCGTCGAAATTCACGATAAATTCATTGAATCCTTTACAGTTTAATAAAAGTAAGGCAAGATGATGGTGATAAAGATAATAGGTGTTGTTTTCTTCGTCGTGTTTGTAAATGTCGTGTTACTGCATGTAAATTAATGCAGTAAGATGCTTTATTTCAAATGACACCCAGACCTAAACAATATATTGGCTATTACGTTTTCAAATGTCTAGTTTCAGAATGTTGTTTTGTTTTCCGTTCTTTATAGAACAACATTTTTAAAAACCGAAATGAAATTATCGTCATTGCTAAGGCCTATTACTACTTGCTGTAGTAAAACCAGGCTGCTGATATTACTAACAACAAAAGTGCCATCTGTAAACAATAAATAAATAATAATGAACTTGGACACACAGGGTTAAGTGAGTCTGGAATAACCTGTTCATATCGTTCGATCGCTTCCTCTTTCAAATAATAAAAAAGATATATATTCCAGTCTACATTCTGGTTTGCGTGTATTACTAAATTATGAATTAGGTCTACAGTACACGAGACAATGTAAGAATATGAATACATATTAAACAGCACTAAAGTGGAATTATAAATAGCACATAAACCTATTTTAAACGCCCAAATCAAAAGGTGGACATTTGCACATGAATTAGCTAAGCTATATATATATAATCCAGGCAGAGATGTTGCATGCAGTTTCACTTAACAAGTACAGTATTACTTTCTAATACAAAATGATTGATATGACTCTTGATCTGAGCAAACTCCCGTCTCTTTAAATCTCTGGTTTTCATTCAGTTTCATAAGGTTTTTAATCAGAGCTTGGAATGAGTGTCTAACGCTGCAGATGTACAGTATTTATTTAATAGGTCAGGCTAGAAAGAAAGACATACTAATAC
Organism: Lepisosteus platostomus; assembly: GCF_059453375.1. Classification (NCBI taxonomy): domain Eukaryota; kingdom Metazoa; phylum Chordata; class Actinopteri; order Semionotiformes; family Lepisosteidae; genus Lepisosteus; species Lepisosteus platostomus. The sequence continues at coordinate 13,132,953 of NC_142636.1, read as the reverse complement.
AACCGTGAGGGGGTGTGCTGGATTCAGCCCTTTCTGGCATTTACGAAATGAATTAAAATTTCCCGTTAAACTTTCCATGCTAGCTTGGTTATGGCACTAAACAGCAATTAAAGACATAACAGCACATACAAAGCGGCTGCTACATCATAGGACAGTGGAATCGTCCACTGTAAGTCAGAACTAAACGAGAATGATTCACTTCTTCCTACTCGTGACAATTTGCATTGTGTGTGAAGCTTGCTGTGTTTTGCTCTAACTGCAGTCATTTTGGTAGCTTTTTCACCGAGCGGAGACATCTTGATATAGCTTAATATAGCTAATAACACAATGCCTGAAGATTCCTTATTACCACAGAGGACCTACCGAAAATTTCCGACCTTTTTAATCAGTTCGCAGTTTTTCAAAACAAGTAGCTCGTTAATGTTGTTCTGCCTGTTGTGGTCATCATCTCTTAAGCGAGAGGCGGACCCCTGTTTGAGATGCACTATTTCAGAGATTTTAGAAGAACAGTGCGGGCTTTTGAATGTCTTCTCTGATATTTGGGTGTTCTTTTTCTTTTTGGATTACCTTTTGGATTTGCCATGAAGATTCTGCCGAATGAGGGCCATTCTCAAATCCGGTGTCGCATCCAGAGAGCAAAAGAAAAAAAAGAAGAACATCTGAAAAAACTCCACATGCTCAGGCGGTCTCTCACACTGTGCGCCGGATCGGCGACCTCGTCTCTTCTACAAGTGAGTTTGTTTATTTTTAAACGCGTCTTGTCAGCGTATTAGCACGTTTCCTGAAAAACTGGAACCGCCAGAGATCAAACGGCCCTAGCTCGCCATTAAATACAAAATGAAAGCTTTAAAAAAACAAGGCAATGCTACAATCATAGACAAAGGTGCGTGGTTTTCAAAACGCTATACATCGTCAGGTACATCAGACAGTGAGAAAGAGAGAGACGAGCGTCAGTAAAGGATCAGAAAAAGAAAATTCTTGCTCTGTAGTACCCATGCGATCGGTGTGCAAGACAAAGGCATTCACTATAAAATCTCCCCCCACTTAGCCAGCTCACACCAGTGAGAAAGAAAACCACAAACGTAGGCGTAACCGTGGAAACGGTAATATAATTTAAAACATGCCACATAACCAACTACGTTTGGACAACCTATTAAAAGAAATAAACGCACAATGCCCTTTACTATTTCATCCAGATTCTCTTCATAAAGGCAATTTTGAGGCACCACTTCTTGACAGACAATTACAGTTTCAATGATTTCAAATGGAATCGTATATAAACAGCTATAAAAACGGGTATATAATTTGTCATTTTGAAATTATGGAGTATGACTCTCTTGAGGCAGTTAGCTGTTTAGAAATGATGCACGTGATTCCAATCGGAACAGCCAATCAGCGCGATGCTTTTCAATGTTGCACGTCAATCTCCCATAGAACAGCGAGACAGTATTTCTGCAGCGTTTTTTCTCGTGGGAGATATCTAAAGTGACTGCCCCGTTTTTAACCACGCATATTACAACTAAAATATATTGAGATGACTATTTCAAAAGGTAAGGTTTCGTTTTATATGTTGTATCACATCACATGATGAAATAATAGTTCATGCATGCCGCACACAGAGCATATATCCTGTCTTTCATATTGCGTTTTTAGTTATGGTGGGAAAGCTGTTTTTTTACCTGCAAATAAACGCACTGAAACTAATAGAATCGCATTTACGTGTTTTTTATTTTCAGTATCGCAGGAAAAAAATATTAGAAGACCTGTGTTTTTTTTTCTTTTGGAAAGAAAAAAAAGTCGTATACTTTTTATATTTTAGCTCGTATGTTCTTAAGGTTGGGGAGAAATGTGATATAAATAGTACATTTTAACGTATTTTCTTTCTTGTACCATGTGTTTAATCAGATAAAACGGTCTATGCAACCACTCCGACTCTCGACTTCAGAGCAACCGAGGTCATGTTTTTATTTGTCGTCGCATCGGAGTTTTCATGACGGGCATAAATAACCGAAAAAAGTAAAACACTTTATATCTATGTTGTTATATATATATATTATTCAACTTGTACCCGATTGCGCCAAAGTTTTTTCGCGGTTTGAAGCGTAGCGCTGATTAAATGCAGTAAGGGGCTTTTTCGAAAAAGTGTTTTGATGTTTTCATGTTCTTTGAACTATAAAATGCGGAGATGATTAATTTCGTCATTCTAGCTACGAGAAAAGATTTAAATGAATCGAATGAGCTAACACATGAATACTGAGGGGGAACAACACCTTCGCAACAATGGAATTAATGTCGAACCCATCGAAGGCATTAAGATTGCCATCTGAGCGGACATTTTGAGATAGAAATTGGTCTTGAAAAAGAGTAAATAAGGTCGTGTCTTTTTTTTCACTTGCACAATGCTCTTAATTCCAGAATGTTTTTTTAATAAACACTGGAAGCAGAATTTTATATATAATGCACGAAAATCTAATTTGCTCTCCAAATGAAAGGTTGAATAAAATAATTCGTGGGCTTTTTATTTTGTAAAATCAGGTACGAAGTGAATAATATATCTAATTTTATTTCCATGTAGATTTGTATGTACGCAAATGTGGATTCTAAACGATGAGCGAGTGAGTTTTGAAGTAGGCGCAACAATGATTAATAAAGCGGTTCTGTGGTGGAGATCGTTTTTAAACAGCGCTTGAACTGAATGTGTGGATTGCAAGTGATTTCTGAGTGGGGATTTTAAATATTTTGAGTGAGGTGATATGTTTTGTTTTTAATAAACTGTCTTTTTTTCCCCATTAACTGAAAATGAGACTTTAGTCCTGCAATCCAAGTTTTTACCCACCCACTCCATACTTTATCCTGATATTTTCACTGTTCCCAATTGAATACTGTAGGTATTGTTTGACAATTCTGTTTTCTTTTTTTTTCTCAGTAGTATGGGGGACATTGCTGTCTTCGCTGCTGACCATGATGTTCACTGCTTCAGGAACGACAACAACAAATTATCGGAAACAACGTAAGTCCACGTTTGTTTGTTTGTTTTTTAAATTCTCAACAAGGACAAAACCACAGACACAGAGATACATTTATTTTGTCTAACTCGTTCCAACGTGGCTCAGTATAGCTTGTTTTGAGGTGGACATGGGGTGAACGATGTGCTGCCTTATCCCACCTCGGATCCCAGTGTAATCTCTGATCTGGCAACGGAGTATTTGGAACATATGGTAGTGGTAGCAACAGAAGTAGTAAATATTATTAGTAATATTAGCACAAATGAAGAAGGAATAAACCTTTACTTGTTCCTTTGCAATAGTAGGAGTGGTAATATACTTACATTAGTAGTATTGTCGTTGCACCAAGAGGCACACAGTAAATTAAACTTAAAGATCGACAAATTGTAGGAAACCGTTAGTTGTAGAAAAAAAGTACTTAACGCAAGGCGACACGAGAACTTAAGAAATGTTTAAAATTAGAGAAGGCCGTATGGCCCGTCTACCCCGTGTGACTGATAACTTGTAATAAAATCTGTATCCCTGTGTCTAACCCTGACGATTATTGGGCGAATACACGTCACCGAAACGCAAGAGATCCAATACAGTCGAGAAGAGGGCCTTTTAAGTGGCCGCATTTGAAGGGCATAGGTGGAAGAGTGCGTTGGATATCTGAAGATGGAAATTTGTGGACAGAAATCTGATTCGGACCGCCTTTCATTCGTTAACGTGTCGATAAATGGTGAGGAACATAAAAGCATTCTCAACATAATACAACTTTCTAATGCTAGATACAGATTCACATATGATAGACACATAATGCATGTATAGGCCTAATTGCGATGTCTAAAAGACTGTCGTGTAGTGAAATGCGGCAGATTGAAAACAAGCTGAGGCAGTGGTAGATACAGTACGTTTGATTTTTTTTTATTATTTTTTTTTGCAACGAAGGTGTTTTGGACAGCAGTTGGAAGCGCTTCTGTTTATTTCACCAACTAAGCCAACAATAATTAGAGTGAATACGTTTTTTGCTCGCATATTCATCGAAGCTTGAAAATATATTTTACGGACATTTTACTACTGCTGATGTGATGGTAATTTTTTATTAACAACATTATTTTTAGGGTCTAGAACATCTATGTATGTAAAATTACATATAATGTGAGATTTTGCATGTGCTACATTCTTGATTTGCTTTTATTACAATATTTGGTCTGGACAACATTTGTCTAGACACACTAAAACATCTTGTATAAACACGGGTAACACTTTCTATTAAGTAATAAAACCATACAATATTAATGTATTGTTGCCTAGTAAAGGAACTTTGTGCTTTGCTGGGAAAACTTAAGATTACGGTTTATTAGTGTATTTTCACGGGGTTACTTGTCCCTAACCGGTATTTTTAACCCCGTCCTTATGTCTATCCGTATAGTTTGGTCGTGGAAAGCAGTTTTTACAGTAACCAACTTTTCAAATGATTCACTGCCTGCGGGGCGATACGTTTCGTGCCTCCCAGTCTGACGCAGGCGTCAGGCCTGTGGTAATCATACCGAGAAAACTGTACAGATAAAATGGGTGGTGTTCTACAATAGCACAGTAGTAAGAAAGATGGCCCTTATTCACGGAGTGTTTAACACTATTGTTTCACTGGGCCTTCTGTGAAACAGCAGACAAAATGTAGTGCTTCCAGACCTAGCCTAGACCTCGTTGCATTTAGCTACCCTATGGCTTGTTGTGCATGAGGATGAACCCTCTCTTACTTGAATGAGGTTTTAACAGACTTGGCATCACAAATCGGAAACACTTCATTCATTTTCAACAGCTAAATCAAGAACGTTAATGGCTCACTCTAGCAATAGGACATTGACACATTTTCCACATTTTTACTTTTCTTTGGTTATTGTTTTCATACGTTTACACCGTGGAATATCGCTCTTTGCACTAAGTAATACCCTTAATACCTACTGCAGGCCGTGAGCAGATTTTGTTTCGAGTGCTGTTGTTAAACGACAGGGTCTAGCCCATGTGAATGCTAAAGAAGGAAATCATTTGCGTTCTAGAGGATGTGTTCTAATTTCTTCTGTGAGACCTGTAAATGAATAGAAAAGGGAGGGCTTAAGCAATGTGCTGCAGACTGCTCAGACACCCAGGAAGGTGAACATTTCTGGCGTGACCACAGGCTGTTAAAAGTAAAAAAATAAATAAAAAAAACTAGACAAATTCAGATGTTTTATTGATCTAATATGCTGATTTTTTAAAAATCATCCCAGCCATAAAACTAATCTTTAACATTTTTATTACATGTAGTTGAATTTAAAATAAATGATCAAATGTATGAATCGATTGTTTCCTATTCGTGTTAAATGGTGTTTGCCATACGAGGTGAGCTTTACTGGCAGGGGTGTGTAACTGGAGAACCATTTTATTTTTATTTTTTTGCTAAACCAATATTATGTTGCAGGAAATATCTGACAAAATTTCCAATGTAAAACTGCATTTCCCTGCAAATACTCACAGAGCCATGAACATAAATATTTACCAACAGGGCTCCACAAGATGATATTATTTTAATAGTTAGGGCGCAAGAACACGCTTGACAACTACGTCCGTGTAATACACACAACTGCCCGGGTTCGTTCTATTTTTGAAACAAAAACGACCATAATTGCAGTACAGTATATAAAACGGAGGAGTACTGACAGTTATACATCCTGTTATAAAGCTGTCAGCGATTAAATGAGAACAGACTTAACTACGTGTTCAGGGAAATGAAAAAAATTGCCTGGTTTAAATCGCACAAAGGGCGGAATTGTAGAAATTGTAAAGACGTGTTATCGATCATAATATACAAAGTGACGCCATCAACAATAGTTTCTTTGTAAATATAAATTGTTTCAGCCACAAGAAGGTCTCTGTGGTCTGGACAGAAATCTGCTATCATTTCTAACGGTTTATTAGAAAATGTTGTTCTGACGAACGTTTTGCACTAGTTTGTTTATTGGAGACTTTATATATTGGCTTACAACGCGCAGACGCTAAATAGAACAACGGAAGGTTTTTAAAGAAGTCTACGTTATATATGATGTTTTAAAGGAACAAGTAATAGGTTTATTCCATGCTGAAAAAAAAGAAGAAAGAAAACACAGTTTCGGCCGTGGAGCCTTCTTCAGGTGTGAGAGGTTGATATGATGTTTTAGCCTACTAAAATAGTGTAAGTAAATTGTACACAGATATTTAACATAATCTTATGTATTAGCGCTACTGTGTACCTGTAAGCCGATTTGCAATATTACAGTCTGTTTTTAAAATATACATAATTTTCGTGAGAAACCCAGCCTTAAAATCTCACGCATCCTCGTTATTGAGATTAGGAATTATTTTTTTTGCAATTCGGTGACTTTAGGTACGGTATATAGGCCCGATATACCCTATACGCTCCGTTATATTGTGAGAGACGATGTTAGCAAGTATTAGCTTATAAATGCTTTATTACTATTGTGCTGTAGTCTGGATACTAAAGTCAAGCAATTCTGCTTGTCTCATTTAGAATTCGTGGCTGAAAAGCCAAATTCTCCTGCGTGCAGCTCAGGAATGCGTAGACTCTTGAATGCAGAGCCTTTTATTCTTGCGGGCTTTTTCAGTTTGCCGCGGACAATTGGATGTTGTTGAATACAACGTTTCCGGCCCTCTTCGTATGCCCGTGACCATCGTGGACGATCGCGCACATCAGAAACTGTGTCACGCCCCGCCGGAGCAAATCCCACCCTGCTCGTCGGAGCAGGGGAATCTGGGTTTTGTGTGCGAGACGGAGGGCACCTTTCTCTGTCAAACGGACACGTCCATCCATTTTATCATCGCCAAGACCACGACGGACTACGACAAGATGGACTTGGCCCTGGAAAGTGAACATGGGATGGTTATAAAGAAGCTGGAGGTCCTCGGTGAGTTAATCTATTTTGCGTCTCTTTTCCCCTTTCTTCCACTGACAGCCAGCACCTGTGGAGTCTTTCGCTTACACATGGAACAGTACAGTATCTGGTCGCAATTAGGCGTCAGTAATGAGGCTAGCGTCATTGCTGATTAATGATTAAGCAAGGTTCACGCCGACGTGGTCGTTTTGCTCTGAGAGCTAGCACTACACTATGGAAGAAAAACAAAGCACAACAGAGTAGAAACCGGCGTGTCGGCACTGGTAAACTTCTCCGACTGAATTAAAATGAAACATGAAAGCGCATTGGGCTCACGCAATGCACAAATGAAAAAAGCAAGTCGGCTTGTTTTATACTATAACAACATCTCCGAATTGGGTTTATAAATCATTTGCTCATCAGTACATAAAGCCAGTTGTTCTTTAACATTTAACAGTTGTTCATCTCACAGAACAGTCACCGAATTTGCTGTGGTCCATCATGTCAGCACTGAAGTCACAGTGTGACATGCCGCTGTGAAATATTACTGATTTCTCTAATAAGACAATAACCTGCCTTTCCATTTGTCTATTGCAGAATGTGAAGTCCAGAAATCTAACGGTAAGCCCATATCAGTATTACCTGCTTTGAAATAGAAATTAGAATCTGCCTCTAAACTATGGTCTAGACATCAACCCTCCTTTGTCAGAGCTATGGGAATGAGTCACCTGCTTGCCTAGAGTTTTGCCATCAGAATCGCACAGGGAAGCTTTGGTGTTTATCCTGTCCCCTCCCTAAAAGAGCAGGCAGACAGTGTGCAACTTAATTGTGTGGTTTGCAATTTCAGTTCTAAACATGCTTTTAAGTATCAGAAGGAGTAAACTAATATTTGTGGCATAAACAAAATAAATGTGTTTTTCTGCTGGTGATGAAAAGTAACTGTTGAGGCCCCCAAGTGACCCAGTTAGTAAAGGATTTCACTCTGAGAACAGGGAGAGCTCTAAGGTACAATACACACAGATGATTAAAAATAGAAGTACATCTTTGCATTTCCAGATACTTCCAAACATACAAGGGAGTAAAGACGGTAAGTGAAAGGTTAAGGAGATTCTGTATCGATGGCAGGATACCAGCTAAGCTTAAAGAAAACAAAGATTTTTGTTTTTAATGTGTGTATGTTGACACATTCCCTTCCTCTACACAATATTGTGAAGCCATAAAAAGGCAAAATGTTAGGACATACAGTTAAACAAGGAGGGTGTCATGTTAATACTGTACAATGAAATAGTACGACCTTATTTAGACTTCTGTATTCAGTTTTGGTCACCACAATTGACAGGATGAAGACAGCATGAAAGAATTAAGTGTGGCTGTCTGGAAAAAGCTACCCTGCCATTTTTTTCTGGTGGATGCCATCTCTTCATTCATACAACAGCTGGATGTGATTGTTGGATTACTTTCCTAACACACACACATATGAGCTGGCTAGGCCCAATCTCTGCTGTTATTTCATTAGATAAAGTGTATGTTTCTCAAAAGACATAAACATTTCCCACATTTCTAGAACTGCATTCCAACAACCCATTCTTCCTTGCAACAAACCAGGAGTCTTTTTGTATTTGTATCCAGGTACGTCTTCTGAGCCATCTACTTTCATGACAAGTGAGTATGGTTTTCAGAGGTATAGTCTGCCTTATCTGTGCTTTTTGCATACATGCTTTTTATGTTGAACACATCCATTTTCATGTTGGACTTTTTCTATTCCTCTTGCTTTTTCTATGTCTCTTACCACTTTCTGTGAAAACATTTATCTTTCTGAAATTGCAGCTTACTGTACAAAATCTTTTCAATACATTTAATTTGTGCTCTTTACCCCCAAGGGATTTCAAAGCACTTTTACATCTCAGAAGGGAATCTTCTCATCCCCCTCACTGCTGGGAGCCATGCAGCCTCACTGCACAGCAGATTTAGTGGTGGACTGAGAAACCGCTGCACTAATTATATTTAGAGGGGGATTTCTGTACATTCCAAAGTGAAATTTAAACACAATGCTGCACTTGATGCCAACATACTTACAAATAAAGCAGTGAAAGCACAAGAACAATTTTAAGGTCCTTGTCTTAATGTCTTATCTAAAGAACAGCTTTTCCAAAGGTACAGTGTTCTCAATCACCCTACTGGGGCACTGGTTTGGAATTTTTGCTCCTTAGACTAGAGTGCCATTCCCCTGTTCAACCCAACCCCTCTGACTTCAGAGTCCAGGTTTTCCCCAGAGGTCTCCCATCCCAGTACTGGCCAGACGCAGCCTTGCCCACCCCTGACGAGATCAGGCTATGAGGTGGTAGGTCTGTTTTGAAACAGAGTGTAATGGTCAGTAAATTAGTAATTGCACAAATGTTTGGCTAGGAGGGCTTATTTAGATGGCGGGTTGAGTCATCTAAAGTCAAGCAGCTGCCTGTGCATTAAGCAGCTGTGGCCGATTTCTCAAAGCAGTGATCCACAATTGGCAATACTTCTGTTTAGTCAACCCAGTGTGTGAGCATCACAGATGTGCTTGGTCAGGCCAGTTTGTACTGTACAGTACTGAACTGTTCAATACTATATTACTTACTCTGCTTGTTTTCTTTGTTCCCAATTGCTTTGCACTCTGCTGCTTTGCTCTTAACTGCAACGTAGCCCACTGTGCTGTGCTGCACTGCACTGTGTCGTGTAACGGTAAACTTTTCTTCTTTTAGCTGATCAAGTTCCTCCTACTCATAATGGCTCGGCGACCCGAGGTCCCTCAGCTGCGATTGTGATTGGTGGTCTGCTGTGTGTGGGGTTCATAGCAGTAAAGTGCTGGATCATATAAATGGTAAATGCATGTATGTATGTATGTATGTATAAATGGTCAGCAGTAATATGAAAAGAACTGTCATATTGATGGTATGGAACTCCCTGATGCTTCGAGAAAAAATATCTGGAGTGGACTGGAAGCTTTTCCAAATGCAGTATTACTACATTGACAGCAGCAGTTCTGCTGCTGACCACTGTCAGTACTACACGTCTACTAGATAGTACAGCACAGATGGCCACAAGTACTGATTTGGATCTATAACACAGTAAAGGATAGACTACTATTTCATGCATGTGATTGCATAAAACTGGGAATCTGGGAGTATTTTAATTTATAAAGTTATAAAGAGTTTATAAAGACTCTCCACCTTACCCCAAATCAGGTTCTAATGAGTCATATTAGGATGAGGGTTATGGCTCAGGATCATGTCAGGGGAAACTGTTGAGGTGAAGGTGCTGGAGGTGTTTTGGGCTGCTGACCACTGGACACCGCTGTTTTGGAGAGAGCAGCCGGGGACTGGTGTGAGTAGGATGAATCAGTGGGTTTCCCTACTCAAAGACTGTTGTAATCCAGCTCTCACCAGAACTTCAGAACCATTGCAAAACACATCTCCTTACAGAGAGAGTTTCCCCCAAAAGAAGGCGTCTCCCAGCAGGAAGTGTTTGAAAATGAACTTGCATTGCTTGTTGTCTGAATGGGAAAGAGTTATTATGTGGCTTCCGTATGAAGCTGAATCATCATATGCTTTACAGCTGAAGGACGCAGATCATGTCCAGAAATGAAACATTTCTACTTTTCACTGGGAGTAGTCACTGCAAGCACCAGCTTGTACACAAGTGACATCAACAGGTTTTTCCAGCTTATTCATACAAACATGGAACCATTTGTGCTTGTCAAATACAGAGCCAAAATGCCACTAGCCTTCTGAAGATCCCAAGTCATTAACAGCTGTTTATATATTTATATATTTTATCTATCAGGGTAATTTGTAAGGTAACTTATTAAGTAGCTGAGATCAGGGTCAGCTTCTCATATCTTAGATCAGGAACAACGCACATCTCCCTACCACCACGTTTTATCTTCATATGCATGAGAAAACTAAAAAAAAAAAACATTTCTGCCCATGACCAGTTTAATAGGGCAGAGCAAATCCGTTCCTGCATAGCACCACAGCATTAACATGGAATAAGACATCTAACATTTCATATTTTTAACCAAACCTTTCTTAGGTTCTATAAACTATGGACGTATCAGTGGCTTATATCACAGCAAATTGAAGCTTTGTCTTTTTACTTTCCAAGAAATACATGACATGCTGTAACCTAAGCAGACTCCCTCTGATTTCTTCACAGGTATTATCTGCTGCTATCTTCACCGGCGTGGGACCTAATCATCAGTGTCTTATTACAGCAATGGCTGCTTTATTTAGACATTAACATGATGATTAGATTCCTTCATGCTAGGTGACATTGATCTATGCACTGTATAGTATGCATGAACATACTATATTATTTTTATGCAAATGCTTTTATAGACATGCAAAATATATATTTACTGTAATGAATAAGCTGAGCTTTTTCATGGTAGTAAGACAATGAAAAGCTGCAAATCACTGTGATTATTACATATTGGAAAGTATGTCTAAATTTGATTTTTTTAAAAAAGAAAGAAACACAATCCTATGAAGATTTGCACTATAAGCTTGTCAGAAGCTGTTGTGTTTCTGAAGCAGACTCCAGAAACAATCATTACATAGTGTGAAATTTAGACTGACATCAAGGCAAATGTGGTGAATTTCAGTAAGTAACAATTTTCTAGTAGTTCCTATCGTACACTAAATTCTAGTTTTATAGCTCACTAAGGCTCTAGGGAGAATAATCATGGATACCTACACAATTGTTTCATTTTGCTGCAAAAGTAATATCACTTCATTGTAGTGTGACTCCAGGAGTAGCACTATTGAATCAGAGCCAGCCTGACAGAGATACAAAAAACCCCACCGTATCTGAGGAAAAAAAGTCAAGCTTATGTACATGCTTCTTAGAGACTTAGCATTAACATGAAATAAGACATCTAACATTTCATATTTTTAGCCAAACTAATGAGGAGCACAATTTCATATATGGTTTTGTGGCCACCCATTACTTATAAAAAAAGTAAACAACATGCAAAAATCCATTCATAATGCTTAAACCTTAATTTGTTGACAAGAAATTTGATGTAATGAGAAATTGTTATCACTGTAGTGATAAAAATTATACCAAACTTTAACCCTAAAAATATGTCCCAACAGCACCTACGTTTTTAGAAGACATTCTGCTAAACTTGCCAGCTCCACTTTATTTTCCTGACATGCTCTATTGGACATCAGATGTCAAATTAATCGAATTTCTTGTCTGGCGCAGCTTGTAATTGACAGTACATTCAGGCTGCAGCTTGGTGCCACTAGGAACAAGAATCAGAGCCAAGCTTGCAATGATACATAAAAGAACAACCGCAATACGTTAGGACAAATAGTATTCCAGAGTGCATTAAAGAAAGACTTATGTACTTGTTCTTAAAGACAGCTCCTCTTTCAGTGGAAATACTGTCGGCCCCACCCAAAAACAGAATTAACATTAGCTGGGATTATGGAGTTTAAACAGCATGGACATAAGAAGGTGCTGAAAATGACTAAAGAGGATCACACTCATCTCTTCTGGCTTGGTTTGTGTTTAGGTTGACTTTTTTTCTACCTAGAATTTCACACCGATGATTGCAATGAGTCAGCTATAAACAACATAACAGCTTATGTAATGAGTTAATGTGAAAAGTAAAAAGAAAAGAAAAAAAAACAAATTAAAAAGAAAACAAATTAAATGTGATGGTTTTAAATATTCACCAACTGTACCTACCTCCCTTAATGCAGCTAATTGTTTGCAGTTGCAATTAATTTATATATAGGACATAAGTTGTCTTTTGTACTGCTTAATAGGCATATTAATGTTTACAGCTTTTTAAATGTAATTGTAAGCACAATTTGCACTGTTATTCAAATTTCAATAAACTGCTGCTGTGATAATAATGAACAGATGTCTCTTTATTTGTTGACTTCACTAAAGGGAAACAGCCTTACTGACCTGCCAATTCTGAAAATGTTGTAGCAGGCCTGCTAAGAAATTCAATGGAAGAAAAGTCCCTTCCCAGCATAATAAATTGGCTGACATCTCCACAGATGTTTTCAATAAGGATGCTCATTGTACTATAGCACCCTGTAACTCACAGCTGGCAGCCCACTGGGGCTCAAAAGGTAGGAGTCTGGCCAGATGGGAGACTAAGGTTGCTGGATGAGACATAAAAATGGAGGTCCTAACTCTCAGTGGTCATTAAAAATCCCAGGGCATTTCTTGAAAAGTATAGGGGTGTTACCCCACTGTCCTGGCCAAATTCCCCCTGGCCTTTACCAGTTATGGCCTCCTAATAATCCCCATCTCTGAACTGGCTTCATCACTCTGCTCTTCTCCCCACTGAGAGCTTGTGTGTGGGGAGCGGACTGGCGCATCATCGAGGTAGAGGTACACACTGGTGGTGGTGGAGGGGATCCCCATGACCTGTAAAGAGCTCTGAGTGGAGTGTCCAGAAAAGCGCTATATAAGTGTAAGGAATATCAACTTATTATTAAGTATTAATACATTCTAAGAAAGATCTGTTCACAGATATACAGTACACTATATACTGTATAAGATATTCACAAATTCACAAAGGGAAGTCTAATCTAAGGGGCCAATGTGTCTGAAGGTTTTTTAGGTTTCTTCAAAGAACCAGTTCCTAAATAAGTGATAGAAGTGGTTACGTTGGTACAAAAAAGACAAATGTGTCTGGTGATATACTAACCCCCCCACCAGGACTAGGATTAGACACCCTGATTTAAATTTTAAACTACAGCCATTCACAAGCCTCCTGTTGGTAAAAGCAGCATACAAATAGTCTGTGAGCAAGGCACACGATTCGTGCCTGATCGGCCATGACTCATGTCTGGGGTTGCTGTTTGCCGACTAGACAAATCCCACCAAACCAAAGAAAAGAACGCTAAGCAAATCATCCAGTTCCTTTGAGTTGACGTTATACATACTGTACAAAAGGACACAATCTCACAATCTGCACTTTCGTAGACCATGGAGTAACATTGCAACAAGGTGTGCTGTTTCAACACCGTTTCTTCTTTTATCCTTGAGGACGACAGTTAAAAGGTTAAACAGTGTCACACGGACAAAACCCACACAAACACAGAGAAAACACAATATGACGTTTAGAAATTTCACTAAGAGGTACTTGGGGGAGCACCTGCATGAATTTAGACGTTATTGTGTAATTAGGGCAGTATTCTCTTACGAGTTTCATTTTGGAAGAAAGCGTAATTAATCTGCGGTCTCCATATTGAAGTAAAAACAATCTCCTGACAGTAGATGCATTAACGCTGTTATTTGATAGTACCACCGTAATAGAATTAAAATAAGGTTGTCAAGATTCGAAGGAGTTAAATTGATAAACTTCGGTATATATCGGATATGTGTTACACTCATTTCTGTCTCGACTCTCGTTTCTGTCTCTGAAAATACAGATACAGAGAATACATCACACTGGTGATCAAAGCAATATGTACATGAAATAACATCCCCGCATTCTTCACTGGAAACGGTATTACGCAGCAAATATTAAAAACCGTAGTATGACAACAAACCTTGAAGAAATACAGTAACGCTTGACCTTAAATTTGTAAATATCAACACTTTCTGAGCATTGAGCTATTTAAATCGTTGCACAATATAAACACGACGGATTCTCAATTTGTATGCAAAGTAAATATTTTTAAAAAATAATGCAATGATATTTCACAAAACGTAGTGTTTGCAAATGCTATATTTTAGATGAGTAAAAATAAAAAAGTTAAAAATTAATAAAGTAGCAGTAATAAACAAGTACTACATTTTAAGTACTAAAATACTTAAAATTAAATACTCAATAATATATTGAATTTATACCCCACGGTTTTCTAAAATAGTTTAACTTTGTTAAGTTCATTATTGTTCATCTGTATTGTTCTTTTTAAAGTTTGTTTTACTCACCTTACTTCTGAATGTTGCCTATTTAGATGATGACAGTAAATATACTTGTTGACTAATTTAACGTATAAGGTTAACCCACACGCTTTGAGTTCAGGGACATTTGCCTTTAATAGGCTAGATATACTTACATTTACATCTGTGAGAGATATTTTATATTTTAATCCTTAGTGATTTATGCTATTTCATTCCCACGTTTTCAAGTATTTACTCTTGCAACAATGAATGCTTTCAAATAATCGAAATTGTTTTGTTTTAGGTAACGCTTGTGGAAGTAAAAAATAACAGGAGAAAAAAATAAATTTGAAAAGCAACATTTTTACGCAAACACGTGCGTGAACACATAACTAAATGTATGTTTTTGCTTAAAATGTTGCATAAGACAAGGGGCAAATCAAGTACAGTATTTCCGTTACACTTTGTAAATATAGCTTCCCATAAAATGTTATTTTCACTCACAATTCGCGTTGAGACTTAGCCAACCTAAATCCCGCATTGCTGACAGGCTTACGTTAATAGCACTTTCGTTTTACGATATTTACTGTATGCTGAATCAGTCTACAGTACGTCAACAATCCTTGAATCTTCTAAACGTTCATTATTAACTATTTTTGGATTTATTTAAAATAAATCAGTTTTAAGAATATTTCGTAAATTCGACTAAACATCTGCATTTTTATTGCAGTGTATTTTAGTTTTTTAATCTTTTTAGTTAAAGGATTTTATTTCAGATGGTTCCCACCGGCTTTTACCTCAAGTTAATGACCTAATCGGGAGAAGAACAAAAAGGTATATTTCTGTTAATTTAAAAAGTGTCATTTCAAGACATTTTTACATGGATTCATGAAATGTATCATTGCCGGATTTAAAAAAATAAAATAAAATACGTTCTAATGTATTAGATTTTGTGTCTTACATTTTTGTGTAAAAAAGAGTTTTTTCACGTTTTTCCAGGGCGATACATTACATTACAAACATTACAGCTTGCTTTAATAGCGATCTGTGCTGAAATTCGACCGTTACACGTTATGGGAGGCAGGTCTTGAAAAGACCATGACTACGGTACAATAGGTCGGGCTCACCCACCCTCACATGGGAGACAAAGCAGAAACTACAGTAGATCCTCTCTGTACTCAGAGCCTCATTTCCTTTCCCTAATGCTGGATTTCTGTGGGTACGTGGATCGGGCATGAGGAGATCTGTGCAAAAGCAATGGAACCTTCTCTCTCGCCACGACAGGACCAGGATACCTTTTCTGCTCTTTTATTCTGAGTAACATGGCGAAGGCATTTATAACATCTTATATCTGTCCAACCGTACTAGTCCACATTTTACTTACAGTTTTCGGCACTCATTCAATTGTAGGTGAAGTAAATGATGTGAAGGATTATTTAGGAGTTAGAGTTAGGAAATAGAAAACGAATTCATGTGCAAATGTATTTTTTTTTTCACGTGCAAAACGTTTTACCTGCGTAACGTAATATTTGAGGCCTTTAACTCATCAAAGTTCTGTACAAACAATACCGGTACTTACGAAATAGCTAGACAATAATAATATTAGTAAAACAACCGCACTTTCGGATTTGAACTTTCTGTGTCTATTTACGGCCTACACATCAATAGACTGACTTTGCAGTAGAAAACAAAAAGCACTTTGAAATGTTACCTATATTTTTCGAGAAATGTGTGTCTATTATGGGGGGGAGGGGTACAGTGTCATCTGTCTGCTTCGTTGTCTTTTATTCTGCCAGTTTTAAAACACAATTTTAAGGCCCAGACTCTGGTGTTTAGTTAATGTATGGGCCTGTGTAATCAACACTATTACCTCTGCTGTGCTGTTTCACTATCCGCATACTAACCTGAGTGTACGGCGGACACGCGTTAGAAGACCTCGAACGAGGTCTTGTAACGCGTGATTGTAGATAACGTGGGTTATCAATAGCCGAAAACCGGAGTACCTTCAGAAAAATAACCCTAACACGCAGGAGAACCAGCACAGTCTCTACCGAAAACCCCCTACTGCACAAATGTTGTGTATACCAGAAAAAGCAGAAGTGAAATAACAGAAAGGAATGGCAACATTAGGACGGACAAAAAAGGTATTCAGCCCACCTGTGTCATTTGAACATTCGTTCTTGATTTATCTCACAATCTAATCCAACCAGTTATTTTTTTCTCTTCTATCATCCCCTAAAATTAGAGGACATCTTTAATATATTTTTCCCCAGCTTTTCATTTCCTTTATATATCTCTTTTCCTTCCTTTACTGACTAAATATTTTAATTTCCTTTCACTGCGTCTTAGACAACTCCGAATATTTACAAATTTCTGTCTTAGTGCCACTGAGATATGTCTGGAGCGGGGCCTATTCTTGTTCAAATATATTTACTTGACCTTCCGGACTATAAGCAATATGTTCATCTCACAACAGCTTAATTACCGCATCCCAGATGAGATGTCCCCGTGTAACGCACCGTTTCCGCAAGACAGGTCCTTTAGCGACAACACGAAGAGTCACAAATATGCTCTTACGCTGAACTGAAATGTTAAACTTAAACATCCACCCATTTCTTGAAAGCAGCCAGCCCATCAGCCTAAACCCCATTTCTAGGTACGTTAGTTCCATACTCCCGCACACCTTCGTGTAAAGTAATACATCTTGGTTCTGTTTTTACATATTCTTCCACAAAGTTACCATTTGTGTCTGTTGGGTCTGAGGGAAAAAAAAGAGACGCGTCTCTGGGTGGTTTCGAAGTACCACTTTTCGAAAAACAGCCGAATCAATAAATCCGATGTTACAACTCGAATTAACTGGATGAATTCGAGAACTCCTGTTTTGTCCTCCCTGTACTGTCCTTTTCTAAAATCCTCCCTTCTGAACGGTTTTAATTTCAGAAGCGGCGATTTTTCGTTGGGGGGTTTTCTTTAAGTTCTTTAATACATGCACATTTTGTTTTTATAAAGTGTCCGTGCATTTATAGGCCTTTCTCGTTAACTATAGTTAAACATCGTTTAACTAAAAAGAAAATTAAAGACCTTAACAATTGGAAACTAAATAACTAGTCTGTAATCTGAGGGCTATAATCTTGATATTTTCTGCATCAGTTATTCACTACCGAGGCATGCCCAGACTTGAGCAGCACTGTAGCCACAGTAGCTGAATTGACTCAAGTCATCTGCCTGCATAAATACAGTCGCAGTGGGTTTGTCAGCTACAGTTAAGTTTCGTTTCTACTGGATAGGGAAGCTGTCAGATTTGAACGTTAGGTTGTGCAAGAAATGTGCGTTATTGTACTGTTTTATTTTCTTCTTCTTGAAAATAACGTGTCTCCTAATACTGAATACGACTGGTCGCCCCTTAGCCGATAACAGAGAAGACAGGTCACGGTGAAGATTTTTATAACACTCTCCGGATCGCATCAGATGTCTCTAAACGTTATTGATGTAGTCGATCACATATCAATGACTAAGTTCTAAAGCCTCGACCTGAAACCAAGTCGTATTCTTTATTTTCGAGATGATAGACTAATATTGAAAGACCGTAAGACTCATAATTAAACGACTCCCATTCAGATTTAGTGAACTGCGATTTCATGCGCCCGCCAAGTATATACTGTATACGTATTACAGTGCATTACAATATTATTAGTATGTAATGGCCGTACTGTATAACATCTCTTACCTTGTCAAATCTGCTTTCCAAAGATTTCCATTTGCCACTCAGCAACTGTATTCAAAGTCAGAGTGAGCGGGGGGGGGGAAACCCCGACATTGAATCCCAGGTCACACCAATACACACAGTCACCTTAAAATACAGCTATCGAGCTCGGCGAAAGACACGCTGGAAGCTTCTGCAGCAGGTCATGCTGGACGGGCTGCACCTGTTTCATTAATCGAAAACGATCGAACGTATAGATTTTTTTTTGCAAGCTGGCGCCGAGGAGCCCATTTTTTAAAAAAGATCAGTTAATCTCAACCAGCCTATGAACATAATCCTGGAGATGCGATGGACCAATAACATCGTACTTCCTGGTAAACTTGAAATGCTGCGTCTTTGAGACAGCCGGTATACGACCTGACAGGATGCGCTGGAGGAAAGAGAACCTCTTTTGTCAGTCCCAGCTTGTCATGTCCCGTCAAGCTATATCAATGCGTTTTTACCCAGCTTCAGTTCTGAACTGACAGGACTTTAAAGCCGCGTGTCTCTTACTGAATGCGAAGACCATGATGTCTTCGAGGATAAAATAATAGTTGAATTACAAATCCACGCACTCGACCACTCACATCAGTACCGGAGCAATATCCGTGTAGGACACAGTGAGCTTCCTATTCGCTATATAATGTATATGATGGACTGTATGATGCACCGAACACATACACACACCAATCGCCTTCACACGTGGGAATGTGGGTAGACCAGCCTTAACTGCCATAAGCGGCTTAGAGATGAGTTTTTGGGGCGGAATTTGGGGGGTCAACTCCATTAGTTGGGGGGAGGGGGGGAGGAGAGATCACGTTCAATCACAAAAACAAGACCAAAATGCTGAGGCAGCAGTGTCACGCGTTCCTGTGAAATCACTTTAAAAAAAAACATTTTCAAGGTTGAGAATGAGGCTACAAAGGATAGAGTGAAGTGGCAACAGTTACTCCACTCTTGCCATTCGCTAGTAAAAAGTTCTCTATTACTGCCCAGCCCCTCCTGGCGGAGTTCTGAAAAAAAAAACCTCTCTCACCAATTGTTTTTTTTAGCAGCATCGGTAGCTTTTTGGTCATATTCCCGCCTTTTTGGAGCTATTAAGGTGAAACTTTTTGTTTAATTGTGTCATTTGGCTTAAAGAGTTATGAAGAAAATGTCGATTTCTGACGGTAAGTTCTTCTTTTAGATTAATGGTTGTCTCAACAATGAGAGCACAGCCATTTTTGTCGCAGCTTGCACGTTGCAATCGCAGTTTTAGATTCCATAGCCAGGTTTATTATTTGAACAACGCAAAGACTCGTTCTTAACAGTATAAATTCGTTGTTTTAATCGACCAAAAATAAAAATATTTGTATGTTCGAATGTTTATTGCTTGCTCTATCTTTCCTCATAGGGGAAGATAAAATCGTCATGGAATTCCTTTAACTTTTTAATTCCTTTTTTTAAGCCTTTTAAATAAAAATGGGTCTGCAGATTTTAAACGTTCTTGTGATCTAACTAATACACAAACACTCGTTTAATTAACATAATAATGACCCGCAAATTGAGAATAAACCAAAGAGTTTTCGTTGGTTATTTCTGTTCTTAATCTTCTTTGAGATCACTATGAACAACTACACACGCAATGTACTACTAATTGTTACTATTAACAAGTTATCGATCAGAAACCCATGGAAAATCAACAACAACCTTAGCCCCAATAGTACATATACTGTAACTTCCTCTGTAATAAGGAATATCTTTATGGCTGCCCGTTCTTTGGGTTTAACAAAATCATCATCGGAATTTACAGAAAAGGTGTGATACCCACGTCTTTAAATAGAAAATAGAATTGTTGGATTAAGATTACATTCTGACATAAATTTTGTTTACAAAATATTATTTTAATTGGGTGTAATGCCTTCCTTCAAAACATGTAATCAATGGAAAGATATTACAGCTCTATTTTAAATATGAAAACTAAAAGAAGTGTTAGGTTAAACGATTGTTTGTGGTTATTTCTCGATTTTTGTTTTTCAGCACACCGGGTAGTGTTAATTCTGCTACTGGTGAAAAAATCAGAGACTGGTGAGTAGGCTTTTAACTCTTATTTTCATTACGATGAGTGAATTATTATTATTATTATTATTATTATTATTATTATTATTATTATTATTATTATTATAAACCATCATCCTCTACTCGCCAATATTTGAAATAAAGCTTTAGAAACATTTCATTGCAAGTTTTGCACGCCGCCTAACACCTGGAGTGACAGTATACTTTATTTTTGGCCGTTGATGGTACAGTATGAAAGAAATGGTGAGTTTAACCAGAAGAAACGTAAATGACCTTTTTTTCCCTTTTGCAAAGCTATAATGGAAATCGATTTTGTCTAATTTTATATGTTAAATGCTTTAAGAAACCCAGCTTCATTTTACGGACTGTGAACATTACGCAGAGTAAGAGCAACAGCGATCTTCTCTCGAGTCAGACACGGCTGTTCAGAAGCTTGCAGATTGTGAAGCTGAAAGGCAGAATACTCCAGACTTCCTGTCATGGGGGTTCCAGATTAACCCCCGTATAATAAATGAAGCCCGGAACCCGAATTTCATGAAGAAAGGCCAAAAGCATAACTCGCTAGGACATTTTAGTCACCACTTCGTGTTGTACTCGGCGTTAGCAGGGTTTCTTTAACTGCCATCAAGCTGAGAAAGTGTAATTGTGGTACATGCAGTCTTACAGTTCTCGACTTCAAAGTCTAGACTCATTGAATGCAAAACTGATCTTTGTCTATTATTTTTCAGTTACAGTTTGTGTAGGGAAGGCTGCAGTAGTGAACTTCATCATTCCAGGGAAACTGACAGTGCCAGTGACTCTGGTTGATGACAAGAACTACCCCTTCAAAGCACTTTGTCAGGCTCATCCCAGTCAGATACCACCTTGCTCAATCAATAAGGATTCCAGGTTTGTGTGTGAGCGACCTGGCACCTTCCTGTGCCAAACCAACACTTTTTTGCAGTTCACAATCGCACAAGCTACAATGGACTATAACCAGATGGAAATTGCTCTTGAAAGCGAATATGGAAAAGACAGCAAGAGACTGGATATCGAAGGTAATTATCTGCTGACTGTCTCCTCGGATGCAACCCCCAGATAACCCACCTCCCATTCAGTTTGGGAGGCAGTTGGTCATCACTAGCGAGACCAGCACCATCATCCAGGGCCAGTATGGCTTGTGACATCTGAGCTCTCAGTTCAGGAAGGACGATACGATGATCACCTCCAGTGGAAAGCCAAAACTCTAACCATAACCCTTCAGAAGACAATGGAGTTGTAATAATCAGCCAAAAATAACAGAAAGAAAGCTATTTCCTGCAGTAAAAATATTTTGCATAAAGAAGATAAGATCTTGAGAGGGTCTGGAAACATTTGCCTACTTTACAGTGTGTTTAAAGCTTTTTTTTTATTTCAGAATGCCAGGACCGAACTGGAATTGCAAAAGGTAATTATCTGGGATGTCACAGCATGTACTGTACCTGGCAGTGATGCACTGGATTTTGTCTGGTTTCTTTGGTTTCTGGATCGTTGTCTAACCCTGCTGGAGCTTCCAAGCTGGAACTCAGCAGGCTTCAGAGGACACCATTAAACAGTGAATTTCTGAAAATAATCAGGAAGAGGTCAATCGATAGGAACTGGATTCAAAGAGAGTCAGTTATCTGCAAAGTGGGGAAAAAAAGGATTGATTCCATATTGAGAACAACATGAAACTAAGGTCACTAACATTTTTATGAAATGGCTCCCCATTCTGTTAGCTTATTGTATTAAAGAAGCAACAGCAGCTAAATTAATCATGAAATAAAGCTTAAGTCATAGTAAGTTCTGCATTGCATCATTTTCTTATTACTGTATTTGCGTTTCACTTTTCATCCCCAAGGGATCTTAAAGCACTTTACTCTGAAAAGAAAAGTAGATTCACCACAGGGACCCATCTGGGTGACTTACAGCAGCCATTTTGCAAAAACAGCCCTCTTCACACAGCAGGTTAGTTGGGGAAGTGAGACATTACTTCACCAGTTAAATTAAGGGGGTTTGTAGGTTGACCAGCCAGAAGCAGCATGAAATGGAATTTAACTAGGAAAACCGGGTTATCATCATTGCAAGGCAAAGGTAACTTTAATGCTCAAACAGTCAAAAGCAATCACTGTTTCAAAGGACCGTACCACCTGTCACCACGCAGGGGTATATTGGAATTAGAAAGGTGTTGTTCCAGAGGAAAGAGCGCCACCTTGTGGCTTTTCAGCCATATTTACAGCAGCAAACTTGGATTTTTTTCCTAACATTTTTTTTGTCGTAACATTGTATTCTTACGTTAACATTGTATTGTACTAGATTACATTGTATTCTTATGTTAAAAAAACAAGGGACATCTCTCTAAATTAAAACACCTGTACGTTTTCACATAATTCTAGAAGACTTGTGCTTGAATCGATTTTTGCAGATGTTCTTTTTGAACTGCCTTTTTATTTTGGGTTTCTTGGTTATTTGAGAGGCAAATCAGAATTAAATTAAATCACCATCCTTCGTAAATGTGTTTGTGAATTCGTATGGACCTGTTCAGTTTTGGGACATAGTTAAAACAAAATATGCATGCACTAAAATGAAACGTCTAGTATTCTTTGTATTATTGTAGGTGCATTTTAAAAGTGATTTGAGAAGACGATTCAGTGCTAGTTACTCACTTAAGTATAACTCGGACTCAGTTAATTCCATAGGACAGCTCTGTTGGCGTTTTGTAGCCTAATCTTGAGAGATCTCATAAACTAGTTGTGTCCTGGCTTAGATGAGGAAGTAAAATCAGGTTGATGATATAATTATTGCTGGTGGGCCAGTAGATGGCACTATTGTCACGGATGTCGTGGAATGGCTAGGTGAGCAGTAGAGAGCCTATGCGTAGCGGTAAAAGGGGCAACACGTAGGTTAGCCCAGGCTCAGGTGGTATAGTCGATATAGGAAGAAGAGGACAGAAGAAGACCGCCCTCTGGATGTACAGTGCGTGACAACCATTCCCTCTGCACCATCATTTTCACATCAGCGTCCCAGCATGGTGACAGGAGACTCTATGATGTACAGTAGGAAGTTCCATCCTTCTGAAGACACATTTATCATCAATTCAAGATCCTGACTGCTTGGTCTTTAAAGAATGCCTTGAGGTTGCTCTCAGGAGCAACAGTGTTAACTCCAGTGCTTGGGCTAAACGTAACCTTGCCCCTTGGTTCAACTAGTGAAGCAATTCCCTGCTTCTCCACCTGATCTGCTGTGTAGTAGGGTGGTTGTACCCCACCCTTGTGGGCACTGCACTTTGGCAGTGGACAGATTGAGTCTTCTTCTTTGATCATATCACTTTGGGATCCTTTGGGATGAAGGTTGCTATATAAAGGAAAAAATATCATAATATTAAAAAACACAATGGTGATTTTTGGTGGGTAGTGTAAAGATAAGCTCTTTACAAATGCAAGAAATCATTGTAGTTTTCTTAAAAGAATAGTCTTGTACACCATTACTGTGAAGGGGATTGTTCTCCATGTTCACAAATACAGTTGCAATGAGAGCAGCTCGCATATCCTCAGCATGGATCAGGTTACATACAGTAATTATCCAGGTCACTGCTGTCTGGCAATGCACTGTAAAGGGTGAACTCCATTTGCATTTCTAGATTATAAGAACATGTTTCTCATTTGGCAGAGGGAAACGAATTTTGGTGGATCTCAAGCAACTGTTTCTTGAAGAAAGTCAGGGTATCATCTTCAAAAACATGACTGGGTTGAATTTGTCGGCGCCATCAAGGGTTGGGAATAATCCGATCGGATCTGTTGTCCATTCATGCTTCGAAATGTATCATAACATCCTGTTTGTATTTTTTACATAGGTACTTCAGCTACAGCTCCTCCTGTCACCCCTGGAGGTGAGTGTCTTGTGCATGTATACTCTTTTATTGTGTTCCTCTTTTAACATATCATTTGGGTGACAACACTCTAGGTAGGGTCTTTCTAACTGCAGCGGAGTAGCCTGTCTCTATCTTCTTGTTCTGAGTGTGTGTATGGGTTACATATGAGGCTGTCTCGAAGTCTGACTGAAGAATCTAAGATGGCTGCCAATAAACAGAGTTTTCAGTGCCACAACAGCAGGGGTAAAATGGCTGCTGACCTTGGGGGGGAAGGTTACTCGTAGGTCATATATAACTGATCCAATTCATATTTTACTTTGTCGGTTTCATTGCTTTAAAGTTTCATGTATATTTTGAATTGTGAATCGAGAGGCTTAAACAGATTTCTAGTCTGTATAAGTATATGTTGACATTTTGTTTGAGCATGTTGTGTAAATGCGACTGGCTCCTTTAAGGGAGAATGGCCTTCTGGGAGAGGGTGAGCTGTTTAAGGGGTAAGGAAAGTTCAGTTGCTTCCTGGAGCTAGGAGGATTTCCTGTGAGATGATTTTTTTTCCTGAACTGCTTGGTTTATTTTTGTGAAAATAAACCCCTTGTCCTTTTTTCTGCAAATATAGTAGTGTCTTTTAGTGAAGACACTAACCTGCTTATCCAGGTTTTTGGATAACCTTAATCCTTACAAGAGTAACTCTTAATTGTCCAAGTGTGTGTGAAGCTCATACTGCTTTTAACAATCACCCTCATTTGCAAGGTATAGGCATGAATAACATGAAGACATGAAGACCCAACGTGATTCAGTTTTTTGTATCAGTTGGTACAGTCTAGTGTGCCTATCAAATACTTTCATTTTATTGTTTTTTGGGTTAACGTTTCTGTTTTAAACCCAGCCTCCGAAAAGCCTGTGAATTCTGCCAGCAGACCCACCTACAGTAAGTATCCTCTCTGGTTTCCATTTATTGGATGAGGAGAAGCATCTGATCTTGGATCAAGTCAATCCAGAAACATTAATGATCGTTGAGAACATCAAAAATTAACATGCAGCCTTTGCAAATGATTATCTCTTTGCGAAGGTTCCTTCATACCATGGCAAAACTGTGACACCTCTAGCAAACAAAAAACACCAATCAAAGGAATTCTACCATATGTTTTATGTCTCTATTATACCATAAATTGCCCAAAATGTACGCCTTGGTAAGTTTGTGGAAGTGAAATACTTTAAGTGTAATAAATGTATGTGTACCATACAATATGTCTACAGTTTCAACTGAATACAATTTCAATGTTTTCCAACCTGTTTGGTTTCTCAGGAACTCTCAGTGGACTTGATTTCCAGCAATATTCTAATAAACCCTTAAGCTACAAGATGAGTTTCAGAAGACATTGAGAAAGCTATCTGTTTCATTAGTTTTTGCTGGACTGGTGGCATTTAAAAAAGGACCCTTTCACATGTATATCTGATTAACCTCACCACACATTTTTTTATTTGAATTGGATACTGCATAGTTCTGTACCTTAATTGCAGCTTTAAAATGAGGTAGCCAATTTTTATTGTTGTGCAAAAATGTTTTAACCCTCTTTCTCTATCTTTGTCAGGCCTTATGGCAGAAGTGAGTGCTTGTGTGGGGATGTCTCTCCTAATAGTGATGAGTTACAGGATGCATGTATGTTTGAGTTTGTTATTCTTGTTATTTTTGTGTTGTGTTCAGCAGCACTGCAAAGATATGATTGTATTATGAAATATTATTGTCTCTAAAACAAAAACTGTCTGAAAAGGGTGAAATACTCAGAGACACTTTCAGCTCCCTGCAGAGTCTAGACAGTTCCTTCTAGAACAAGTATTTGTTATATATTTCTACTTAAAAGGATTGGACATATGACTATCCAAGGTCTAAACCAGCATACACTTTAAATTGAACTAAATGTAATTGAATTCGATTGAATTGAATACCTTCCTGTTTCTGTTCTCTTTTTGTAGACGTAGAAGCTGGCCAACACAGTATTTGTTCCAGGAAAAACCCTTAAGCTACAAGATGAGTTTCAGAAGACATTGAGAAAGCTATCTGTTTCATTCGTTTTTGCTGGACTGGTGGCATTTTAAAAAGGACCCTTTCACATGTATATCTGATTAACCTCACCACACAATTCAAATAAACATTTTTTTATTTGAATTGGATACTGCATAGTTCTGTACCTCAATTGCACCTTTAAAATGAGGTAGCCAATTTTTATTGTTGTGCAAAAAATGTTTTAACCCCCTTTCTCTATCTTTGTCAGGCCTTATGGCAGCAGTGAGTGCTTGTGTGGGGATGTCTCTCCTAATAGTGATGAGTAAAAGGATGCATGTATGTTTGAGTTTGTTATTCTTGTTATTTTTGTGTTGTGTTCAGCAGCACTGCAAAGATATGATTGTATTATGAAATATTATTGTCTCTAAAACAAAAACTGTCTGAAAAGGGTGAAATACTCAGAGACACTTTCAGCTCCCTGCAGAGTCTAGACAGTTCCTTCTAGAACAAGTATTTGTTATATATTTCTACTTAAAAGGATTGGACATATGACTATCCAAGGTCTAAACCAGCATACACTTTAAATTGAACTAAATGTAATTGAATTCGATTGAATTGAATACCTTCCTGTTTCTGTTCTCTTTTTGTAGACGTAGAAGCTGGCCAACACAGTATTTGTTCCAGGAAAAAAGCTAACTTTCACTACTTTTGTAAACCTTAAAAATGTGAAAAATAAAAAAAAACTTAAATACTTGTACTTCCCATTATCTTTGTTTTGTGACACAAACCGCAAACTTTAAAGACAAACTCACACTGCCCACCTCTGTTATGTACAGGTATTTGCAAATTCTGTGAGGCTCAGAGCCCTGCCTTCTTCTGCACAAAGAATCGGGACTCAGCCCTGTAAGTGAGGCACAAATACTCTGCAGGAGAAAGAGGGGGACCCGCTTCTGTTAAAATAAAAGACCCTTCATAACACTAAGGGTAGTGTAGAATGTGGGTAAGTCTGTGGGCTCAACTGCTGGGCTGTGAGTTTGAGTTGTATCTTAATCAAGATGCCTTTCTCTCAGTTACTTGAGTCCACCCAGTTATATAAATGGGGAACAGCTTTTCTAAATGTTCTCTCTGAGAACATTCAAAAGCAATACATCAGATGTTAAGAGACTAGGTGTCTGATAACAAATCTAGTAAACGTGAACCAGGATGTCAAATTTCCTCTCGAAGTTGATCTTCCAGGACTTCGCATTTTGAATGCATACACACCTCTGTAACACCCATCCCTGCTGTATTTGAAACATTTGATTATAATTATAATTAATAATAATTCTGTTGTGAAAGATTCGCGTATGTTTTCAACAAGGCGTCAGAAGTCATGGGCATGCTAAAGTAATGCCATACTGTACGTTGAAGTAGTTCAGGTGGGTAGCTGCGTCAGCTGCAAAGGAACAAGTAAAAGGTTTATTCCGTGCCGAAAAGAGAAGAGAGAAAACACAACGTTTCGGCTGCGAAGCCTTCTTCAGGTGTGAGCCTGAAGAAGAGCACCTTCTTCACTATACTGTACGTTTCTACACAGTTCACTCAAGTCGCGCTGTCTGCTACGCGGTCGCTGTCCGCAGTCATGGTGCTGAATTCATGATCACGTGACCCAGTGACGCAAACAAGAGGGAAACTGATTGGTTGTCAAAGTTGCAGGAATCAAGTTTCTAGTCTCCACAACAAGCGGCGAGACTTTTATACAGGACAGAGACCTGTAGCCCATCACGCAGTATGTAGATGCATACTGCTTCATTTTTTAATTAATACATGCATATTACATTGACACCCAGGATGTCGCAGTTACAGATCACATTGGTATTCCGCTTCTAAGAAGCAATTGCATATTTTTCCTCTACAGAAATTTTGAGCACATTGAAATAACGACAGAACTCACTGCAGTCGCAGACATTGAAAGATGTCACTGAATAAAAGTGAGCAATGGAGACTGTAGCAAAATCACGAAGTCGTGGAGTGATTTAAAAAAAGAATGGTGAAAAGTATATTTTAATTCATCTGTATTATTAGGGTTGCCGTCTGGACACTTTTAATCGTAGTTTCTCGTTTGTTAATAAAACAATACGAAATATCTTGTTTTTGTTGATAGGGGGCAGTTGCACACAAGGATTGAATGCCGGCGTCACGATGTTTGATGTTTTCCTTGTTAGCTTGGGTTTTGTTCGACCGAAGACACGGAGACTGGTCTGCGTGTGTCTGGAGACATTCGTGCACCGGGAGTCCAACTTTGCGCATTTAGCAGCTTATCGAGACAGGTCCTGAGTTCCAGCGACCCTGATCAAGAAGTAGCGCTTTTTGGCAACAAAATGCTTGATCGTAGACGTTAGTTTCCAGCGTTAGTTTCGACAGTTGCAGAGCCCGGATATTCTCGTTTATATTTATGTTCGAACTGAAATTAATATTGGCCGCACTTTTAGACACAGACACGTGTAATTCAGTAAAAGTAGACAATGGAACACGACACTTTTCTGTGATCAATACTGTGACATTTACGAGGGTCTTTTCATAATTGTTACCGGCTGAGCGCTATTGTTATTAGAAATACTGTACTTAAATGTGCTCAATTTATAGATTTACAGTGGGGAACAAGACTAAAGAAAACAATACGCCGGAGTATATAAATTATACTACAGTTAATTTAACGTTAACTGATAAATTATCGTTAATATATGATTTAATTGAACCACCATGCACAAGCCTCTGAAAAACATACTATATTTCCTCTCGCAATCACTAAAAGTTACCACCGTCGACTTCAGATGGAAAAGCGCAAGAAGACAGAAGAAAAAAAGGGGTCATGTGAAAAAACAAAACAAGTTAACTAATTTTGGGAAGGTATTATAAATAGATTTTTTATGCCAGACATCCGCAACTTAAATGAGGGATAGGGAATGTCCAATTGAACACTGGGGGTAAGCAAAGAAAACAAGTAGATGGATATTTGAGGAATCATGCAGATGATCTGGTGTCAAAGTGAAGTCCTTCCTTCATCTTTCCTCTCTGCCCCCCTGTAATGGGTCCGGTTCAGCATATTCAGCATCCCATCAGAACCTAATGTGTTGCTTGTGGCTGTATGGTAATTGATGAGAATCTAGGCAAACAGCCCATCACTCAATTTGTGATGAGCCACCTGCCATACTGTTTTCGTGAGGAATGCTGGAAGACATTGAAAGGAGAAGGAAGCAGAAACAAAGACACAAAAGGGAAAAATACACCAATGCTGACAAAACTATGGACCATCATAAGTACCAATTCCAGTAAACATAACCCATGAAATTTTCATGGGGACATGTATTCTTCCTACACTTGCCTTAGTAAAGATGCAGGGTTTCTCTGCCTTCTGAAAAGATTGGAACTTTTTGCAGCCGAAATTTCCCATATGGTGCAAGAGGCATTTCCAAAATATGTGGAAGATGTCCTAAACAATTTTGTGGTTTAGATATTTCACAAAACAGTTGAAGTGTCATGAACAAGGTGCAGTAAAACTGGTTGGACAGGGCACAACAAGCCTTACAGATGACTTCTTGAATTTTGATTTTTATTTCCTGTTTTTGTTGGAACTTGTTGACTTGATTAAAACCCATGCTTACAGTAGGATCTCAAAATATATCAAATGTAGTATGTCCTATAAGTAACATCCTGCATGTAAATCTTGTTTACAATGGCTGCCTCAGTGCATGTTGATGCCTGAGGTGTAACTACATTTTACTCAAGGCAATTTGTTTTCTAACATTGACACATTACCAGCTTTAACCTGTTTTTTCAGGATGAAGGAATGAAAGAATAAAATTGTGCTTGTGTGTGGGGTTATGAGCAGACAGGTGTACTGTGTGTGTCTGGCCCTGGTGTCCCAGTGTCAAATCTAATTCCATATCCCCTGGAAATCTGTATCATTCTTCTGTAATGCTCACACACTCCACAAAACATTTGAAGATACTTAAAAACATAAGCAGCTCCTGCGTGGATGTGTGTGTCTTTGCTTATTAAGATAAATACTTAAAAACGTGACTCAGTGTTAAGACGTATCCATTTAATTCAGCCTTTCTTTCGCAAACTGATAATTTGCGTATTTCTAATGGCAATAGCATGTACGTTACGTACATAATAATTGTCAGTGAAAATACAGTATGTCATTTTGCTTTTTATTGTAGACATCTATGTATTCTAAACTGACAAAATTACTCAGACCAGTCCTTTACAGTATATATTTCCCACTTTCCTGTTACAAAAAAACCCTGCTGTTTTACGTTGAAGGTCATACAGTACATGCTTGAAGGAAAACACATGATAACGATTTTAAATATTAGTACTTAAAGAATGGCGGTTTCTCCTGATTAATTCCAAAGCAGTAAAACTAGGTTGTCTCCCGACTTTTTTTGATGAACCAAAAGTCAGTCTGTAAAAATATTCGGAAGTCAAATAGTGCTTTCAAAAAATATAATGTTGTTTTACAGCGCTGAGACTACAAAAATGTAAACTCTTTTTTGTGATTAACACCGGCACATAAAAAACCGATCAAACAAGTCTAACATTAGAAACATAAAAAATACCGGCGGGCAGTGGAATACGACTATAGAAATAACTGAGATTTTTTAAACTTAAGTATATGATTTATTTAATATTTATCACTTTATTAAAAATTGATAGTATGTAAAAAGATTGTCTGTTACTTCAGTGATGGATAGCAAGCAAATTTCATACAAGTAAGCGTCGGACTATACTTGCCCGACAAATTATTTAATATATATTTGATTTTTTAATTAAATGATTGAATTCTTATTTAGATCATAACAATTTTTTAATACTCGAATTGTTCACAACACAAAAACTATGAAAACATTTTTTCACAAAATAAATTCAATTATTCACAGCAAATTATGCTGTAGTAAAAGTACCAGGGCTTTCTAATGTACATAATACATATTATACAAACGATTGCGGTTTTGTATGTTGAAATAAAGGCAACAACAATGTTTTCACTTCAGAACTGACGCAAGAATCTCTGATATTACCGGTGGGACAGCATTTGTGTTTTATGTACAGCCTATAAATAATGCCGGTGGCGCTAGAGAACTTAATTTGACCACACCTGCCGGGACAAGATGAAGATGCTGGGGATTCTCGCTCTGACCTGTGCGCTCTTTCCTCTGGGTAGGACAAGCTTTCGTCTGTATTTTCCAAATAACATTTTTATAAACCGTTGTATTAATTAAAACCTTAGGATGTTTTGTTTTATTCTAGCTAAACAGTTTTAATCACGCTTATCGAACTTTTAATTAAATGTATTTAAATTGTTTTTAAAGATATTCTGCCGCAAGTTGAAACTTGCCTACAGTACATTTCTTCTAGGAGACAGAAGGATACACATAACATTGATTTGTGAAACTTTGACCTACTGTAAGTGCAGAAAGGAGTTAAATTCAAAAGCTTCTTAAAGTTAAGAGCACAGACATTTGAGCTCATAATTTTGAACAAGATAAAGAAAATGCAACTGCAGATTCATTGACCATGTTGAAGTATTTTAGCTCAATAGTTCTCAACCTTGATCCCGGGAGACCTCTGGGTTTTTTTCAAGGCGAGCTATTAATAATTAATTAATGACACTTGATTATACTTGTTGATGACTTTCATTGAAATGATTGTTAATTTAGACTTTTGTTTAACTGATTCTCTTCCAGTCCTTGTTTATTAAGAGCTTGCGCAGTTATTTTAGTCTAAACTGCTCTTAACAGGTGATCAATGTCTGCAGTGAGATTTTTTCCTTCTGCTCAAACAGAACCAGTTAGATTTCCGGAATCACACCTGAATGAGGGAAATTCTAAAATTCAGATACAGGCACAAGAACGATGCCACTTATAAATCCAATTTAATGTTTTTAGAGGTGAAAGGAAATTTGAAAGTATGCATCAAGTAGGTTTTGTGAGAGAAAGTAAATATACTGTATGTTTGGAACTGAATGCACTAAACCAGGCTGTGCAGTAAGTATTGGATGACCATGTCCTCTGTTTCATGATTCAGACCAGCCAGCTATTGCTTTGGATGTTTAATTTCAATTTGAAGTCAGTTTCTAATTGTTTTTTTCCCTTGTTCTGCAGCCACTGGCCTCAGCTGTAATCAGTGTTTACCAACATCACTCATTTCCACGTGCACACAAAGTCAGGTAACATGCCTTCCTGCATTCACACAGTGCTTTACAGGGACTTTGAAAGCTACAGGTAAGAGAAATGTGTTCAAAGTTTGAGTCTGTAACAAGGTGCAAACATACAGATTATATGTATAATGACAAGAGGAAAATTCTACAGCACATAATAGAAATGCAGGGTTTCTGCTGTGAATTCTTGTTGAAGTACATTACAATTGAAATGCTTCCTTCTTTTTAATCTTTCAACATGGAATTATCCTGACAATATTTCTGAGACGGAATAATATTTAAAATTCACACTTTCAAAATCAAACCTGTTAACCTGCAATGGAAAGATGATGAAAACGATTAATCAGTGTGCATTCCTGCATTTTATTTTTTTATTGCTTTTGACAACTGAGATCTAGGATACATTCTTTCTACCAGCATTTAATGTCTTATTTCCATATTCAATTAGATGGCTGGATGAGATACCATTTAACCTTTTTTTGTAAAACAATTTAAATTTTGCCCTGGCTTCTCCTTAAGTCTTACTCACATAAAGTTCCTGCAGAAAGCAATTTATCATATGCAGGATAATAGCCACAATAAGGGAAAGGGATTCACATTTCATATTCAAGATATTCAATATCAAAGGTGTTACGAACAGTTCTTTCCGGGCCCTATGCGGATGACACGATCCAGAATAGTGAAGACACAAGGGGAAAAATAGTCATGCAGGAAAAGGGTCTGGAGACGGGGGGCGTGTCCATGCAGTGCAGGTGTCCAGGGGAAGCGAGTCCAGGCGAACAATCCATGTAGGAAATCCAAAAGAGTAATCCGAGACAAAGGGTAGAGTCCAAGGCCAGGGGATCCATCCAGGGAGTTAAAACACAAACCGGGTCGGAACCGGCTAGGGGAACCAGGAACTAGGAACAGAGAGTAAAAGCATAACGGAGCCAGACGCAGCAAGACCCCTGGCTCTCATGATGTGGAAATCAATGAGGAACCAGGAGTGAGGTCCGCGTCTGGGTTTTAAGGGGGAACGGGAATAGGGATCAGGTGCAAACAATGGGAGGGAACGAGGAAGGGCTGGAGCTCCCTTAAGAGGAGGTGTTAGCGATCGTGACAAAAGGTGCTTTATGTAACCTGACCAAAAAGATTGAACATAAACCTGCAATATGAACTGGGAGAGCTTTCTTTCACATTTTTTAAACAGAAAATGTATTACTTTTGTTCCACTGTATTCAATCATTTTCAGGGATTACTGATTTAACGGTGAAGTCATGCATGCTACCAGAGGTGTGCACAGGGGATCCTTTATCGATAAATACTGGAGCATTGAAGCTGACTGCAAAACTAGACTGCTGTTCCACAGATAACTGCAACTCCAATACTCCTCCTGGTAATAAACTATTCATAACACCAACTAAGAGGTTTCAAACACATTCCTGGGTTACTATATATGTTATACACTTCAGCAGTTTTCTTGTATCTCCATACAGTATGCATTTAACTATCATAGCAAGTTTTATACAGCTTCTTTTGCGTGAGAATCATTTTATATTCATATGGATCAAACACTCACAGTCACAACAGCTCAAGGTAAACTAAACAAAGAGCAGCAAAGATAGTGTTATAAAAGCTCATCCATTTATTAACTTGTAAGTTCAATCTATTGACTTGTTCACACCATTTATTCCTATGTGTCAATGAAGCTCAAGGCCTACTTTTGAGCTTCAAAATATACTGTGCAGTAGATCTGGCAGAAAAAAAAAAGTGTTAGGTTGAAACAAAATAATTATATTTTCAGGAGAACATTAGCCTTTCTTGCATAAATAAGTAAAAATAGAGTTGAATAAGGTGGAAATATGCATAAAGACTTTAGCACAATGGTAAGCATTCCATTCTATTCTTCTCTCTCACCCCAAAACGTCCTCTTACTAGTATTTGAAATTGTTTCAAAATGCTGTATAAGCGTGATGAGAACTTTGCAACTGTTTTCTTGGAAATTACGGAAATGGACTTCAAGTTACAGCTACTGTGAATTTGTAAGTCAATAAAACTACGTAGTGTAACCATAGCTGGGCAATTAGACTCCATGTTCCAACAAAGAAAAGCATTGGTCTCCTTGTACAGCTAGGTGGCAGTGTTCAGTAGTGGTCACGGGTTCAAATCCGTGTGGAAGACGGCTGCAGTATAAGCAAGTACCAAAATGTGTTAACGTATGCAGTCACAGCCCCTCTTGGCAACACCAGAAAAATGTATTGGCAAAATAAATGAATTATTGAAAAATGTGATTTGAAATTTAAATGTAGTTTTGTCATTTATTTAGGCCATTGGTAATGGTGTAGTGCATAATCTCTGACATGTTTGTTGTGTTTTACAGCTGCTTATACAAACACTACCCCCAGTGGTCTGAAGTGTTATTACTGTGATGGAACTGTCTGCAAGAAGACTCTGACTTGTCAAGGGGTTGAAAATCGCTGTTTCACAGCTTCTGGTAAGTTAATGCTGTTTATTATGATTCTATTTCCCACCATGGGCCATGTTGAGCATTTGCTCTGCTGCGACTTTCTTACAAAAATCTTTCATTACAAAAATACTGTTTTTTGCATAGTCAAGTGATGTAGAGAGTAAAATGAAAATAACAAGATAGAAATATCAGCACGTTGACACGAAACACAGATGAAGAAATTACAATGTTCTGAGAAGGAAGCTTTCACAAGTCACAACACATACTGTATATAAGAGATGATGAAAGAATTGAGAATAACTAACCTGAAGGGAAAAACGTTCATTTTGTGGCTGTTGTAATTTAATGATAGCCT
This sequence comes from Lepisosteus platostomus, assembly GCF_059453375.1. Lineage (NCBI taxonomy): Eukaryota > Metazoa > Chordata > Actinopteri > Semionotiformes > Lepisosteidae > Lepisosteus > Lepisosteus platostomus. The sequence continues at coordinate 13,097,489 of NC_142636.1, read as the reverse complement.
ACACTGTATATTTAATCACATAAAAAGAAGGAAGGGATAGGGAGAGAAGCTTGGGGTCAGAGTGCAGGGTCAGCCATTTATACAGTATGGTGCCCCTGGAGCAGTTGGGGTTAAGGGCCTTGATCAGGGGCCCAGCAGAGTTGGATTCCTCTGCCGGCTGTGGGATACGAACTGGCAACTGTTCAGCCACAGGTGCAGATCCTCAACCACAGAGCCACCGCACTGCCCCCTGCATGAATGGATGAATGGATGATTAAATGATTCCTCTGATTTTTTGTTTTGTAGGTTCTGTCAATGATCAGACCCAGACATACATGGGATGTGCCAGTGACAATACCTGTAAGGCATTTAAAACGGATCTATCAAAGATATTAGGCCAGGCATTCATTACCACATGCTGTTCTGGAGACCTGTGCAACAACGCAATGCGCACAGGGCAGAGTGTATTTCTCCTGCTGGTGCCTCTTGCTTTCATCAAGCTCTTCAACTGAGAGATGACAACACCCACATCCCTCCTTCTGGAAAGAAGCAGGATTGAAACATGTGACATTGAGGTTTATAAGGAATCCTTATCTATCATTTTATGTCTTATATTTCATTGTGTGTGATTGCTTATGCCGACCTTTATTAATTTGAATGTTTTTTTCTTGATTGGAAATAATTTTACCACCCCCTTAAAGGTCTACCTCAAATAGAGGTAATGTTTTTGCAAAGGGATGTATAATTCTTAAATTATTTGAAATGGCACTTCTTTTCAACTATGCTTTTTGTAACTCCATGTACTCAATAAAGACTTATTCAAGCAGCAGCTCAAGTTTTGCATGTTCTTATAGGGAGGAGTGAAAGATTTTAGGAAGGTACTGCAGTCAGAGGGTTAAATCCGAAAATGTGGATTTAAATTAATAACTTGAGTGAGAAGGGATATGGCAATACTGTTGTAGCAGAAGCCAGATACCAGGAACAAGTATTCTGGGGTTATAAATATTAGGCTTAAAATATTAGCCGGAGAGCTAAAGTAAAAGAAGCTGAAAAATTACTGGAGCATTGAAGCTGACTGCAAAACTAGACTGTTGTTTCACAGATAACTGCAACTCCAATACTCCTCCTGGTAATAAACTATTCATAAAACCAACTTAAAGGTTTCAAACACATTGCTGGGTTACTATATATGTTATACACTTCAGCAGTTTTCTTGTATCTCCATATGTATTCAACTATCATAGCAAGTTTTATACAGCTTTATACAGTATGTGGCTCTTACTCTTATCTAACCTGAGAAATGTAACTTGTATGCAAGGTGCTGAATATTAACATTTTGTTGATGTTTCCTACGAAAGCCTTCACACCTGTGCACATTTTTAATTTAAAAAAATCTAAATATTTCAACAGTTCAGTTCTGCTGGAGAGTGAAAGCCAGTTAAGCAATCTTTTGAAAAAAGCTACAGTAAATCTGAACTTCTTTCATATTATGTTGTCCTGAGAGTCATTCTTCCACTATGGAGAAATAATGTTTCTAGTACCATACAGCAGGTCTTCCATAATGCCCTCAGCCACTGGGGATATTTTCCTTTTCTGAATTTCACTACATTTCGACTGTAAGCTTTGCCTTTGAAGCACCACACAAGCCTGGGCAGTTATTTGGTTATTCACAGTTCCTGAAAACATGAAACAACAACTTTTCTCTTGAGCAGAAATGAAGTGTTACAGAGGGCCTAAACCGCTGGTTCTTACCTCATCTACTCGGGGGATGGGCAGATCAACCAGATATCTGTAACGAACGGTTCTTTCCGGGCCCTATGCGGATGACACGATCCAGAATAGTGAAGACACAAGGGGAAAAATAGTCATGCAGGAAAAGGGTCTGGAGACGGGGGGCGTGTCCATGGAGTGCAGGTGTCCAGGGGGAGTGAATCCAGGCGAACAATCCATGTAGGAAATCCAAAGGAGTAATCCGAGACAAAGGGTAGAGTCCAAGGCCAGGGGATCCATCCAGGGAATTAAAACACGAACCGGGTCGGAACCGGCGAGGGAAACCAGGAACTAGGAACTAGGAACAGAAAGGACGGAGCCAGACCCCGGGCTCTCATGATACGGAAATCAATGAGGAACCAGGAGTGAGGTCCGCGTCTGGCTTTTAAGGGGGAACGTGAATAGGGAACAGGTGCAGACAATGAGAGGGAACGAGGAAGGGCTGGAGCTCCCTTAAGAGGAGGGGTTAGCAATCGTGACAATATCGTTAATCAATCCCAGTACTCTTATATCACTATGCCTCCCCTCCCTGGCCTACTTAAACCCTACTCTGTTCCACCTTCGTTCAGTATTGGGTTTGACACTTTTTATCCTCTAAGATAGCCTTCTGGGACTCTTTCTTGGTTTATGGGCTTTTGGCTTTGCCTTTGTAACCTTGATTTCTGGATTTTGTCTTGGGTAACTTTTGATTAGTCTTCCTCTTGGCTTTTTAGACCTTTTGCTAGTCTTTAGACCTTAACCTTGGATTTAACAGTTTATTCTGTTTATGAGTCTCTTGTGATCTCGTTACCTGCCTAGGGCCTATCACTTTGCTAATAGCTGGTTAGCAGTGTAACAAAAAGAAACTGTAATACCTTCTTAGGAATTTCTTCCATTCTTCTGTGTTTTTAAGCAAGAGAATCAGCTTTGAGTGAGGTTATGGCCGTAGGTGTAAATGAGATCTTGAATTCAGGAAATCTGTATCTGGGCAAAAAGGTCTACTACAGAGAACACTCTCTTTCAGGTCATTGCAGACTGATGGACTAACATTTTATTTACTTTGGACTCGGAAACACACAAACTAGTGTGCCGAGAACAGAAAGTGCAGTCACGTTATCCTGTAACCAACCAGAAAACAAAGAAAGTTTTATTAACATAAACCTATCTACAAACTAAAACAGAGAATTCTATATCGCTAAAAAATGTTTTAACCTGCGAAGCTGAATAAAACAAAAATAACAATAACATAGGATATATGCTTACATATGTACAGTAGATGCTATCTCGGATATATTATTAAGAGCCAGCAGCTTATTTATCCAAAATAGGAACAAGACAACAAGACCTATCTGGTACAGGAGATTGCTGCCTAGCGCTCCTGTCAGCATTCATAGCAGTTTGTTTCCTTTCTGGTTTTCTCCCTCCTTCCAGATAGATCTGTGAATCATGGTCACCTAATAGTCCCCATCTATGAATAGGCTTCATCACTCTGTTCTCCACCCCACTGAGAGCTGGCTTGTGGTGAGTGGTCTGGGGGCTATATGGCTGCTGTTGCATCACCCAGGTGGATGCTGCACACTGGTGATCAATTGTTTTCGGGGAGTGTGAATAACCAAATAACTGCCTGGGCTTGCATGATACCTGACCTCTGCCCAGCTCCCTTGTCTGCAAATATTGGATCATTGAGGGTGACCGGAAATTAATCTGCTGTGACTCAGACCTCTGCAATAAAGACAGGAACACATACAGCACAGAATACAACAGGCCACAGTAACCTATTTAAATCCCAAAACACAGAAAGTAAACTCCTATTTCTAGTTGTCAAAGCATATTGCACACTCTTTCTAGTGAGGTAAATAAGAGCTGGTCACTGCTGGATATGAATTTCAGTTGTGCTGTCGGTGGTCTTAACATAAAATAACTATATCTAACTGGATTCTACATAAACTGATTTTTTTCTTTTGCCGGCAGCTATATCACACTGCAACTCACATCTGGAAACCCACTGCAGCTAATGTTGCTGCCGGAAGAGGTATTAGAGGGGTCAGCAGAGGGCGCTCACCGCCCTCTGTTGAGTTTGTACCGTATGTTCCCCCTGTGTTTGCATGGGTTTCCTCCCATAGCCCAGAGACATGCTGGTAGGATAACTGACTTCTTGGAAGACTGACCCTGTATCTGTGTCTGTATGTGCTCTGTGAGAGACTGGCAGCCCATCCAATATGTATCCTGCCTTGTGCCTGTTGCTTATTGGTATAGGCTCTGGCTCTCCCATGCCCCTGAATTGGAAGAAGTGGTTAGAAAATGGATGGATGGATATTTCAGAATTTTGCTTAAAATTATGAAAGTTCCAGGTGAAAGGTATCATCAATTTCAGTAATATGATTAAGCTGGGAATGGACCATGGATTCAAATCAATGGTGAAACATTGCTGCTCTCTGGTACCGAAATGTGTGTGTAAAAAGACAGGTAATCTTAACCCCTCTTAGTCACTTTGGATAAAAGTATCAGCCAAATAAATTATTCATGAAAATAATTAAATTAAATCATTACTCATTCAGGTCAGTCATATTCACTCTTGGTCACGGAGGGCTGCAGATAACTAGGTTTTGCAGAAACTTACAATCAGCTCAGACCTACAGTGCAGATACAGTGGCAATATAAACAAATTAAGTGAACATTTGATTCATCTGCTCAAACCAGAATTCACAGTGGCTCTCCAGCACCAGGACAGAAAAGCAGTAATTTAGGACTTAAGGACTCCTTCATTTCTGACATGTCCACTGTTGTGTTTTACAGACCCTTATATGGACATTACCCGCAGTGATCAGAAGTGTTATTTTTGTGATGGGACTGACTGCAGTAAGATTATGTACAGTACGGTCAAGTGCAGACTGTTAATATAAAAGTGGAAACTTACATCTGCACAGTGAAACAAAACATACAAAATATTACAATATTCTAATAAGAAAGCTTTCGGAAGTCTCCAAACAACAATACAACAACTTAAGACTGTCTTCAAGTGAGCATTTACTTTTTGTGGCTGTTGTAGTGTAATAGCAGCCTACGTATTTAACCTTCTAAACAAGAAAAAAGGAATTAAAAAATAAATTATAATAATAAATTATTACATTTATTCACCTACTGTTGGATGATTTGCAGGATTTTGTGTTTTTCTTTCAGCTATTAATAATGGTCTGAACCAAACTGTCAAGCGATGTGCCAGTGACAAAACTTGTAACACACCTCAATCTGATTTGGATCAGAATCCAGCCACATTGGATCAGAATGAAATTTAGAATTAAAAATCAAGTCTGTGCAACAATGCCAAGAGCACAGGACAGAGTGTGTTTTCCTGCTGCTGCCTCTTACATCATTCAAACTCTTCTACCGAGAAGTGATAACATCACTCTGCCGTCTTCCGGAAAGAAGGAATGTTGAAACAAGTGATTGTTGAGGAATCTTTGTTTATCCTTTTATGCCTTATATTTCATTGTGTGTCTGTATAGCACATAAAGAATGAAGAGCTTCGTGAATTTGAACTTATTTTTCCTTGATTGCAAAGAATTGTGTTACCCCTTAAATGTCTGCAGTATTGTGTTGTTGATCACGGCTTTACTGTTATTTTTATTTTATTAGCAACTAATTAAGACCTACAAAAATGCAGGTGATTGGACTCCAGTCCAATATTTGTTGCGCGTGTTCGCTTGGACTGCTGCTACATCTGTATGATTTTCATTAAATACGCTGTGTAAAACAACACCACAAATCCCTTATTTAAATATTTAGTTCATTTCTGTGGAAGAAAGGGGTGGAATGAAAACCAAAGCAATGGAGCTGCCCATCACTACTCTATAAAACACAAAAAAAATCTAAAGAAACATGAGATAAAAGAATTAATGAAGACCAAACAGATTAAATATTTTACTCTGCTTTAGAAAACTACTCCAATCACACTTTAGCCTGTTGCAAAGTTAAACTATGTAGACAGACTGCAAACCAGCTGTTAATTTTCGTATAAGTACTGCAGATTTGTCTTTTGCTTTTAGAAAAAAACATCATGCAGGGAACAGGTGGAACACCTTAATATTTCAGATGTCTATACACGTACATGTGAGGCAAATACTCCTAAGCAGGGTTACCGGCATTTCAAGAACTAGCATTATTACGAAGAAAGATAATGCTAGAAGCAGTTGCCTATGCACTACAGGAAGAAATACATGAGAAACAGGATTTAGTGAAGGAGTGTTTTTATCTCCACAACACTAGTGCCTTTATAGTCCTGTTTTGAAATGGAGGTCTATAAACCTCCACATCAGGCATACATTTTTTATACACTGCATCGATACCCTGAACCCATCCTGGACATGATTTGATAAAAATGGAAAGTAAAGCAAATACTGTAATTACATGTGCAATATTTCACCTTGTAGAGCTTAGTTTGTCAGGAATGCAGACACACCTGTTAGTTGACTCTGGGTGTGACGTGTTTAGTTAAGTTAAAGATTTGTAACTTTTTCAGGTAGCTGGATAGCAGTACATGCATTCTGTTGTTGTTTAAGACGTTCCTATACTCCAGATGTTCTCTCCAACATGATTTAATATAAATGTAATGCAGGGAGCTAAAGTCTCACGCATCAAGCTTGTGATTCACGCACAGGGGTTAATCTCACACTCCCATAGCAAACTAATAGAATCTCATGCATTCCAACAGAAGACATACAGTACAAAAAACAACTACACAATCCTAAGAGCTTTTTTTCCAATGAAAGAAAACAGTCTCACCACTTTCTGTGTTTGTGTAGCATCCAAATCAATGTATATAGGAGAGGACACAGATTTCCGGGATGTACTGAGTTGTACATGTACTGGATACAACACTGGTCTTATTATTCTGTGAAAACAATGAGCTGTCAAGGCTGCATTTTTGACAGCACTCCTCCGGGAAAAAAAACATAGTTGCATGAGTGGGGAGTTTCACACTTTTTACACTATTAGGCAATGCTGCATTTTCTTACTCAAAAACAGATTCACTGCACAGTCATGTCACAAGCAGAGATCAAACGTGAGGGCAAGGCAGACACAGCCCATTTGGTTACAGGTTATCGCGTGGGACTTCTGCGTTGACAACAGTAGTGACCACTAGCAGGTCCTGTGGCCGGCAACTCCAGAACCTTTAATCAGAGCTAGAACCTTTCTCCCTTCTTGGATCCTGCACCAGCATCTAAAACCAACACTGCAGTTGTTGTTCCTGTAGCCAACAGTATAAGATACTACCAAAAATAGAATACACAAAAAAAACAACAAAATAAACATTGAGGTCCCTGATCCCAAGGAGCAATCCACATGGCCGCACAGTCCTGTCACTCACTAACTGTGTATCTATGGGCCGTGTGACAATGAATGAAAACAGCGACACTTTTGTGAATCAGGTCTTTCTGACACTCTTCCCTCACTACAGACTGAAAAGAGAGTCTGTGCATCTGTGCAGCACCAAACAATAATACCAAACAATTTGACCTCTTATCCTCCCCCTACGCTGCTGTCTTTAACAAATGCAGGGCAGGTGAAGATGAGAGAACTTTAGCCATCAGCCATATTATACTGCAACTTACAGCTGGCAGCCTACTGGAGCTCAGCAAGTGTGAGCCTGGTCAGTACCTGGATGGAAGACCTCCTGGGAAAATAACTAACGTTGCTACTAGAAGAGGTGTTAGTGGGGCCAGCAGGGGGCGCTCACCCAGTTGTCTATGTGGGTCCTAATGCCAGGGACTCTATACTGTAAAAAGGTGCTCTTCTTTGGATGGGACGTGAAACCGAGGTCCTGACTCTCTGTTGTCATTAAAAATCCCAGAGTGTCTCTTGCAAAGAGTAGGGATGTTACCCTGGTGTCCTGGCCAAATTTCCCCCTGGGCTTTATCAGTCATGGCCTCATAATAATCCCCCTCTCTGAACTGGCTTCATCACTCTGCTCTTCTCCCAAATGAAAGCTGGTATGTGGGGAGCGGACTGGCACATCATCCAGGTGGGGGTGCACACTGGTGGTGGTTGAGGGGTCCTCATTACCTGTAAAGAGCTTTGAGTAGAGTCTCCAGAAATGTGCTATATAAATGTAAGCAATTATTATGATGATTTATTCTTCTTATTAACTTGAGCACCTGGTCTCCACTGGTTGAGGTGTATATACACTGGATCTGAGCAGACCTCCAGGACTTTAACGGGCGAAGCCCAGATGAATGCTGTGGGTAAGCAGACAAACATGTGGGGGCTGTCTGCGTGCGATTAGCCAGATGTCACAGTGTACTGTCCCTTCTTCCTTTGTCCTCTGTCCTTCCTCTCAGCTCAGGACTGGTTTCGCCTGTTCAGCAGCCCTTCATAATGTGATGTGGCACCCCGGGCTGTGTGGTAATTGATAGGCATCACCTGCCACTGTGTTTGTGCTAGGAAGACTGGGAGAACTTGAAAAAGGAAACAGACCCGAAAGATAAAGAAACACACCAACCCTAACAAAACCAGGAAGGGTTTGCAGCTGAAATCTCACGTTTGGTGAAAGAGGCCTTTTCTTAATTATGGGGAAGATGTTCTAAAAACTGAGTGGTTTAGATGTTTCACCTGACAGTTGAAGTGTCACGAACACGGTGTTGTAACACTGCAGGGGCAGACTGTAGGCAGACGACGGGAAAGATCACAGCACAATCAGATCCTGAACTTTCTCATTGATTATTTGCTGGCTTTGTATGAATCTTGTCACCTTCATTAACTCTGATTCTTCCGTATGAAGGGTGCCCCATGTTCAAAAAACGAAGCTATTGCAAATGTGTCATCTCGTATGTAAACTGTATATAAAGTGGCTGCCTCGTTGCATGTTTTCACTTGAAAAAAAAGTTTTCTGACAAGGTTTCAAGTGGTTTCTGGGGTGTTACTGCATTTTACTCAAGTCACACCTTAAAGCATTCGTGTTGTTAGCTAGCATCGCGACGTCACCGGTTTTAAACCTGCTGGGCAGGATGCCAGTGAAAACATGGAGAAACAGATTTTTTTGTTTAGGTTGAAAGACACAAATGATTATGATTATTTTCACAGGGTGCCAGCGTGTGTTTGGACCCATGTTCAACTATATAACTGGCTTAATTGAGTTGTGCTTGAGTGTGTGGTCCCAGATGTGATGAGGTCTGAACAGTGCTCTTTTGGATTTATTTATTAAGATGTCAGTGGATTATAATGAGGTTTTTTTTTTATTTAAAAGTTGAGGAAAAGCTTCTACTCTGTTGTATTTCTAAAACTGATAACTGGTGTGCATATTGAGATGTAGAAGACAGACATAATAATAATTTAATAAATGGAACATAACATATATTTTAGACACTTTTTGAAAAGCAGTTTATATCACACTATCATAGAGCAATATGCTATTTTCAACACATAATTTACTTTTTCACATTGTATATGCAAAGATAAACGTCAGGTATTTGGATTTGTATGCAGACAACATGTACCTGTTTTAAACTGACAACTAAGGATGCCTCTTCACTTTTTCAGTAAAAAAAAGATTAAATGTTTGAAGTCAGTTTATATTGAATAGACAAAATATTCAGAAACCAAATAATACTTTCAAATGAATTATCTAAAACGTGGTTACAGCACTGAGACTACAAAACGATGTACCCATATCGTTTTCTCGTAATTAACACCGGTATTTGGCAAGGATAAAGTGTCACAACCTAAACATACAAATCACAGTTCGAAAGAATGCCAGATAAACCTTGAGAATTTTAAAACAAGAGTGCATTAAATAAATTACACTCATTAAGGTATGATTAACAAGTTAATGACATTAAAATATTTTCTTGTTCAGGAATTAGGAATGTTGCGGTGATGGTTAGCTAGCAGGTTTTGTAGAAGGCGCACGAAGGACTACACTTGCAGACACGTACTACCGACCCATGTGGCAAAACGATTTCTATATATAACTTAAAATTGTAATGAGAATTGTGTATGCTTGGTTAGACTTTAACAACGTTTTCCTAACACTATTAAATAAATAGAATTAGATAATTATTTATTAATTATTTAAACTTAAATACACAAATTGTAACTACGATAAACGCTCAAATGTAGAAAAAGTACCAGGGAACTTTAATATATATATATACTGTATATAATGCACCACTTCTAACATATGAGAAAACGCATCATATATACACATTACGACGACTCTTCCGATTTTTGTGTTATCTGGGGAATGTGGGTCACGCATTTTTCAACAAATTTCCATTCTTCAGAAATGACGTTAAACTCGCATTTTTTTGCACGTACAGCCAGCCTATAAATAATGTCGTTGGCGCTAGAGAACTTCATTTGACCACACCTGCCGGGACAAGATGAAGATGCTGGCGATTCTCGCTCTGACCTGTGGGCTCTTTCCCCTGGGTAGGACAAGCTTTCGTCTGTATTTTCCCCGACATTCATACCTTTATCTTCTACGTCTTTCTAGAATTAAATCGTTAATTTGTTTTTCATTCCGACCATTTCATAGAAAACGTTTAAAATCCAACATTGATTCAAGTTAATTCTACAAAATGGAGCAAAAGTAAGATCGCATTTTGAACAAAATACAGAAATCGCAAATGCAAATAACAGCATTAAGGTATTCTATGTAGTAAAGTGATATATATATATAGATTTAAATGTATGATTTGGAATTACAAGTAAATATCCATCAGATAGTTCTACCCCATTTTCCGAAGTTGTACTGTACGAGTCACCCGTCTATTATAGTTTTGGAGCCAGAAAACAAAGGAGAAAACCGGGAGGAACTGAAGAGCTGGGGAACAGTTAAAGAAGTTATAGAGAGTCTATACCCCATATAGACTATTAATCATCGATGCAATTTGATGATTTTCATTCATCTCATTTCTAATAGAAAGTCGGAGACTCTTTTGTACCCTTTTCTGATATAAGTCTCCGATTACAAAAAAACACTCGATTAGGCATTCTGTTTCAAGACCTTCACAATGCAGAGCTGAACTTGTTTTTTAAGAGCTTGGTCCCATATTGCAGTCAGAACAGCTCTTCACGTGTCAGACAAAACACGGAAGCTATTTTCCTTTGGCTTCAACAGAACGGGTTACATTCGAGGGAACACACCCAAAAGATGGAAATTCCGAAATTGACACAAGAATGATGCGAGCTATAAATACAATTTAATGTTTTAAGATCTGAAAACAAGTTTAAGAGTATGCCTCAAGTAGATGTTTTTTTGTGAGGAAGCAAATATACTATGTTTGGAACTGAATGCACTAAACCAAGCTGTCAGTGTTGTGTGGTTATTCCCACTGTTTCATAGCACAGACCATTGCACTGGATGTTTAATGTCAATTTAAAGTGTCTAATTGTTTTCTTCACTTGTTCTGTAGCCACCAGTCTCAGCTGTAGTGTGTGTGCAGGGACAGACGCTTGTACACAGATTACATGCCCTTCCGCATTCACACAGTGCTTTACAGGGAATATATCCTTTGGAGGTAAGAGAAATATGTTCATTGTTTGAGTTTGCATATGGAGTATAAAGATTATATGTACAGTATAAGGACAAGCAAGGATCAATTCCACAGTGAAAAGTAAAAAAGAATACAAAATGCAGTGTTTCTGCACTGTGGACTCATATTAAGATATCGTAACTGAAATGTTTTCTTGTTTTTAACCCTTCAACATGGGTGTAACCTTTACTTTATTGATTTGATATGAATTTGGGGAGCAGTTGTACTAATTTGGATCTCTGTGGCATTCCACTAGTTTCCCTGTCCCGATTGGAGCATGTATCCCTTATACTGAATGTACTCTGATTTCTGCTAACCACTTATCAGTTCAAGGGCACACACATTTTGTCAAACGACTACTGCCTGTAATTTGAGAATCTTTATCATTATAATTCTGAAAATGTATACAGACCATACATTTTATATACCCAGAGTGTGTTCATTACTGCTGCTGCTAGTTCAAATAACTCTAAATCCATATACAGGTGTATGCGATTCTCTGCTTCTCAAGTAGTTGCAGTTTCTATAAGCTTACTGTACATGTAAAAGAACTCAGATGTATTGATCTATAAATACTTAGTTTTGTCACCCTCTTTAGGGATGGACACTTCATGAGCAATTCTCCAGTTCATGGGTATTGCCTCTGTCTTAAGATACTGCTGGAAGATCCAAAAAAACTGGAACTTGACTAATTAGGCTATAATTGGTAATGTTATAGAAATGCTAGGATTACATTAGAAGACTATCAAGAAAATGGTTTTTCAAGATGTTGCAAAAAGCAGTTTATTGTATTGAGGACACTAGCCAAATTATCATATGGATATTCAATATTCATTTTGAATTCATTTTCAATTTAGAATGTGTTTTTTGTAACAGTCCCTTAAAGATAACCCCGCAAAATGAATTGGGAAACAGAGCTGAGGAGGATCACTTAGGATTCAGAAATAACTTTGAATAAATAATTGAATAAAGAATAATAAATTGAATAAATAATTCAATCTAAAAGAAAACTGTCTTTTTAAAGCTTAGAGCTGTTCATTACATATGCTTATACAACACGGTCTTTAAACCTGTATACACAGTATATATATACACACATATATTTCTAGAGATTCATACAAAGTGATTACTGTTTCTTTCAGTTCCTTAAAAACAGGTAAATTCTCATTGTTTTTCCCCATATTGAATCATTTGTTTCAGGAACTTTTACATCGGTGAAGAGCTGCACAACATCTAACATCTGCACAGGAGGTGCTTTGTCTATAAATCTTGGATCAGTAAGAGTGACTGAAAATTTAAACTGCTGTGCCACAGACAACTGCAACACCAACACTACTGCTCCTGGTAATAAAATAACTAATCCAACTAATCAAACCAAGCCATATGTTTTTAACATCCCTGAATGACTAAATATGTTAGGAGCATCAGAAAGTTGCTCATAATCTACACTAGTGTATTTTACGATCAGCAAGTATCAAGTTTTCTACTGCTTATTTTGTGTGGGAAGATAACAAGCATGTCATTTAACAGTTTCATATCCCTATTGATCATTGAATCTCCAAAGATTGGGTCACAACAGTTCAAGGTAAATGCTCCATGTATTTCTATGTATCAATGAAGCCAAAAAGGTATGTTTCCCATATTTTGTACAGCATAAATAAGTAAAAACACACATTTAAAGAGTTGGAAAATGCAAAACATTAAGGATTTCAACACAGCAATGCAAATTCCATTCTCTCATTTTTCCATTTCTGGAAATTCAGGCTCAAAATCCTGCATAGGGATGACTTAAAAGGTAGCAAATGCTTTCTTGAAAGTATGGAAACTTAGTCCAAGATAGAGATCATGCAAAGCTGTAACATAAGACAAAGCTAGGTATGTGACCTGTAACCAGAAGTAAAACAATTTAAACCAAGGCAGAACAACTTCACATTTCATCAGATAAAAGTCTTGATCTCCTCCTACACACAAGCAGTCCTCAGCAGCAGTATGGAGTTTAAAGCAGTGGGGTGAGACTGCTGCTGTATAAACAAGTACCACATGTGTTTGGAAAAAGAGCAAAGGGTACTACAATCACAGGGTCCCTCTCTAGAAACACTAGAATTAAAATGCGGCAGCATTATTAATTTAGGCCACTGGTAGTGCTTTCTGACATGCTTGTTGTGTTTTACAGCTGCTTATACAGACACTACCCCCAGTGGTCTGAAGTGTTATTACTGTGATGGAACTGTCTGCAATAAGACTCTGACTTGTCAAGGGGTTGAAAATCGCTGTATCACGGCTGGTAAGTTAGGGCTGTTCAGCATGTACACGTCCAGCCAAGGATATGTTTATTGTTTGCTTGCCCTGCTGAGACATTCGCAAGTGTAATTAGAAATATGGCTTTCTGCATAGTCAAATGGCACAGAGTGGAACATGAAAACGGCAGAGGGGAAACTTGTCTTCACAGTGAAGCAAAACCCATACGAAAGCTTAACAATATTCCCACAAGGAAGCTTTCAGAAGTCACTACACAGATGATAAAAGAATTAAGAATAGCTACCTTCAATGGAATCACTTGCATTTTGTGGCTGTTGTAATTTAATGGTAACCTATATACAGCATGTAATCTTAAAAACAAGAAGAAAGGAGCAGTGCCAGTTTTTATTGAAACAGTTGATTTGAATTGTATTATAATTATAAGAACGTAATGTTTCCTTGAAAAAGAATAGAACCCAATTATTCTATTTCTCTACCTACAGGCTGAAGGATTAATTTGATTTTTGTTTTTTTCAGATTTAAGTAACCAGATTGTCAAGGGATGTGCCAGTAACAGCGTCTGTACGGCAACTATAGGAGATCTGTCACAGGTATTAGGCCAGGCATTCAATACCACATGCTGTTCTGGAAACCTGTGCAACAACGCCATGCGCACAGGGCAGAGTGTATTTCTCCTGCTGGTGCCTCTTGCTTTCATCAAGCTCTTCAACTGAGAGCTGATAACGCCCACATGCCTCCTTCTGGAAAGAACGAATGTTATACAAGTCGTATAGATGCCTGATGAAGAATGGTTATCAATCTCTTTGCAGTATGGCTTGCATTTTGTTGTGCGTGTCTGCATATGAAAAATGACCTTCATGAATTGGATTTTTTCCCCCTGATTGGAAAGAATTGTATCACCCCCTTAGAGGTCTGCAGTGTTGTATTATTGATCACAGCAATTAATTCCTCTCTGTGTTTCTGTAGCAGAATTAGATAAGGTCCTGTCTCTGAGGGCAGGGTTCCTGCAGGCTTTACATTCATATAATTACATTAGCAAATGATCAAAACCTACAAAAATGCAGGTGATTGGACTCCTTATCCAACTATTTAGTTTAATTAGGAAATTACTTCAGGTGCAATGTAAGCCAAAGTGCTGGATCTGTCCATTACTAATCTATAAAACACATATAACGTACAAACATCAAGAAATGTTTTTTGATGACATAAAATAAAATTAAGACCAAAACACTGCTGTTTTGTCTGTTCTTCTAGGGAGCAATGAAGGATTTCAGGAAGGTACAGCAGTCAAAGGGTTAAACTGCAAAATGTGGTACAAATGAAAGACTTGTGAAAACGAATATAGTAACACTATAGTAGTAAGTGTTTTTGGATATCAAAACATTAGCAAGAAAACCAAAGTCAGAGAAGCTGGAAAATTACTGAATACAGTATGTGCCTCATCCCCTTACCTAACCTGAGAAATGTAACTTTATTGTAAACTATGTAAGCTGCTGAAAACGTGCATTCTGTAGTTATCTCCTGCAGAGGCTCCAGCCCAGTAGCCACTTTTAGATTTTTACATTTAAAAGTCTAAGTTTTTAGATTTGAAGGCAATACATCCAATGCCTGGAGTTAAGCTGTCTTTCAAAAAAACTACAGATCAACTTCCGTATTTTTCTCATCGTCTCGAGAGCCATCCTTCCAAAATGGCAAAATGACATTTCTAGTAGATCTTCCATAATACCCACTGCCACTAGGGATATTTTGCTTTTCTGAATTTCATTTCATTCTTGCTGTACCCTTTGCCTTTGAAGTACTACACCAAAAGTAAAAAAAAAACAACAAATCAGGATGGTTCAAATGCATAGAAGGCCATAGTGAGACCACCCACAGCCACAGGGTCCTGCTGAAATAGCCCAGTCATCATGAAGGTGTGAATTGAGGTGGTCAAGTGGCCACACTGATGCAATTTTTGTGGGTGGAGAGTTTTGTCTCTGCTGCTATAACACAGAGATGCTGTACATTTTAGCTTTCTGAATGTAACTCGCTATTTTAATGAACTAGCTTTAGGATACAAAATGAGCAACTTCCTCATCGGATGTAAGAATTTTCTCAGCTCCTCTGCCTCCCAGCTCCCAGAGTCACATCAATGGAGCTTTCAAACAGACTGCTGTCATTACCCCCCAATAACAAAGTTCATTAGTCCTTAACAAGGTGAGGTTACTTTGCCCACCTAGCTTGTTAGGTTGCGTGCTAATTAATTCTAACTTTATCATTATTGCTTCCTTATTTGGCTAAAGCCATGGATCTCAAACTGTGGTACAGACGACCCTGGAAATGTGTTGTGTGCACTGAAAAATTGGGACGGGTTGTCATTTTTCTATTTTAATAAAATTAGTTTGTGTCAAATACCTAAAGGTAACCTGTTCAACAAATGTTCAACCTGTTCCCGGACCTGGTCGTTCAGGGCTGATGTTTCAACTGCTGCAGTGAAAGTGAACTAAATAAACAGGTAAACTGAGTACTGAGCCTTTAATAAATCAACACTCTTCTCCCCCAGTCCCGTGAATGGTTCAGAGATAAATCACTGATTTATCTTAAGAAACACTATCAACGCTTGACGAACAAGCTTTTTGAGCACGTTGCACTGTTTTGATGATTTGGCGAGAGCACGGCATTTATTTTTTTGGGGATATTTACATGACATCTTGCTTTTACATAGTTGATATCATGTGATATTTCATGTTCCTTGTCCGTTTCTCTGCCCTTGCACTTCCTGCCTTACTCTATAAAAATGCGGAAAGTTCCCCTTTCTCTTCTTTCAGTAAAAAACAAACAAACTTATCTTACCGAGAGTGCTATCCTTTCCAGTATCGGCTCGTTTCTTGTTCATTCACACTAGAAGAAGAGGGGGCGTAATAATAAAATAAATCTCAACATTCACCACTTTCCGAAATGAAACGACATTCGGTGTAGCAGCAACTGAAGGCACGCCGACATTGTCATTTTACATCGCAGATGAGAATCATCTACTCCACTGACAGTGAAATAATCCACTACACTTACTTTCAGAACTAACATGATCACTTATACCTAACAAACCTTAACAGCCCAGTCCAGCACAGCAGCAACAGAAAGAGCCACTGGAGGACGTTTATGACTCATATTTGTATGAGCAGATTAAAAAAACGTCTGTTGTGTTGCACATTTAAGGGGCCCCCTGGTGGCCTTAGGACAAAGCAACATAAATCAGAAAAATGTGGGGAAACATGTCGCAAGTGGAGACAATTTGCGATGACTAGAACCGTCATTTTGCTAACCGTTTGGCCTGTTTTGAAGAATTTTGCCAATCGAGGACAGTGATCCTCAAATGACTGGACAGAATTTAATTAAATCTACTCAAGCCATTCTTTGTAGTTGGTCAGTGTTAGGAATGTTAAGAATTAAAGTTTTAAATGGTATAGCATATATATTATTGTATCAAATTACAGTAAAGTTTTGCATAGAAAAAAATGGGTTAATGCCTTTGAGAACCCAGGCTTAACACAAGAAACACTGCAGGGGCTTGAATTGGTGTCACTAGCGAGCCTGTAAATAAACATTTTTGCTTTATAGGTATTATGTGGAAAATCAGCAAAAGTCATATTTCAATAAGTTCTGCAGGAAGAAACCCACACAGTCATGCCACTAGCAAAAACCTTTTTTTTGCTAAGGATTTCATTTTTAATAAAGGTAAGTGCATCACATTTTGTACTAGTGCATTATAAAGGTGATAAACTTTATAAAGAGCATTATAAAGAAAGCTTTGTCCCCCGATCACCACTGCACTCACACACCACAGATGAGGTCCTGTAGAACTTATTGAAATGTGACTTTAGCTGATTTTGTAAGACTAAGACATTTTTTTCCTTTTCTGTTAGAAAAAACTAATTTGTTTTTAGGGAAGTCTGCAAAACACCGTCTACTCAATTGAGCATATGTTGTAACATCTGTGACTAGTCAACAGTTCCCGTTGTACAATATGGAAACGTTGACATTTGTAAATTCCACTGTATGGTTTCACCCTAAGTATTCCTTTCTAAATTGTTTTTAAGCGAGAAGGAAGTACATTGTAAGAAACTCACAGCACATGACTGATATAGCACTGTCTGGGTTGACTTCCTGGGCGGATCAGAACAGAGATGTTTTCGGTAAGCTGAGCTCACTAACAGGGATATAAGTTGTTGACTCCTCATTTATAATAACGAAAAAAAAAGAAACTGGCTTAAGAAGCCTGTTTCACGCTACTTGCCAACTGCATGTAAGCTGATATGTTAGAAAAGGCAGTGAAGATCTCTGATTCTATTATACATGTAGATATTTGGGATCAAGATCAATCTCGATCTAACATGGTCCAAGGTTACAAAGCCAAAACTGAGTGGAGTGCTTACAGATTTATCATCTAGCTTCCTCCTGATCCCTTGTTTTGGCAAGAGCAGTAGTTAGGGGCTCAGATCTTGTAGATGGAATTTACAGTTATGCGTTCAAATCCCAGATGGGAACACATCTGTTGTTGTGCTGACCAGAGAAGTTCAAACAAACGGTTACATCTCTTTGAACACCCAGCTGTATTAAAGAACAATGAAAGTTTCTCTAGATGTAATAATAACCATAATAATGGCAACTTACCTTTATATAGCATTTTTCTGGACACTCCACTCAAAGCACTTTATAGGCAATGGGGACTCCCCTCCACCACCAGTGTACAGCCCCACCTGGATGATGTGACGGCAGCCATAGTGCACCATTCTGCTCACTACACACCAGCTCTCAGTGGGGAAAAATGCTGAAGTCACACTGGATCCATCATTCCTTAGCTAAATGCATCCATAACAAGATACTTGCAAGTGTTGTCCATTAATGCTCTTAATCTATATCTGGAAATTATGACTGCATGGTGGCTGCTGGTGTTGAAAATCAGGAATAAAAAATCTACTCCTGTAATACATGAACTCTCCCTCTGCCTCAGCTACTTATGGGTTGCACTGGACTGATCTTTGATCCTGTGGCATGTTCAATTATCCCATGGGCCAGTCACATTCATTTCACAGGCTACTAGTTAACCAATTAGGCCAGGCCTCAGCTGGCTCCATCACAACTAAGCATTGCACATATGCATATTTATACTGATAAACTAAGCTGAACAATTTGTTATGGTTATTTAGTCTTTTCATGTTTTTTTTTTATAAATTCATTTTTAAAAATGGCTAAACACTGTTTTTGGTGCATAGTTTCATAAATGAACAAAACTTCAGGATCTGTGTTTATTTGTTACTTTTCTTTTCTTTACCTTTGGTTTGATCTTGTGCGCTTTTCTGGAATCGTCCTGTCATGCTAGTGTCTCTGTTCAGCAGATGCCTGCACATTCCACTCCAGAGTCATAGCCATCCTGTCATGAGGATTAGAACAGTGTTGAACAGTAATTTCCTGTTGCCTGCAATGTCAGATTTTGTGTCTGGATCACTTCACACTTTTACTGATTACGCCTTTCTAACTACTTCCTTTAGAAAGGAGTGTTTCAAAACAAGAAGTTATATGATCTTTAAAAAGGAATATCTTGCAATCGTTGTAGCACCGGGTATTAAGAATTACTGAGGGCTGTGCCTGTGTGTACTTTACTCACAGTATTTCACTGGACCTTAGACACGCTGCCATAATTATTTGGCCACCTTGTTTTTTTGCACATTTGGAGTGCGGTAACATTTGGTGAGTACATTCACATTTTATGTGATTCAGAGTGTTGTTGCCTTTTACTCTGAAAAAGGTTTTACACTATTTAGACTGACAGCACAAGTGAATACAGTTCACATTGATTGTTTGTGAAAAATACAGAAGATTTAACCACTGTTCTGCATCCTTTGTTTTCTTTTGAATATGTAACTGATTGATATTGTCAATGTAGTGGGGCATTGTATCTTAAACGAGTTAGAATCATAAGTAAAGTAATTAACATAAGTAAGCAAGTAAGGTAAGGTCATGAGGAACTGCTTTCCCATATTAATTTCTATAAGCACTCACAGAAAGTGCAGACTGTTGTGCCTTTCTCAGGCTGGCTACAGTGTTGTGAGTCCAAGCCAAGTCACTGAAAATCTGCAGACCGAGGAACCTGAAGCAGGTGACAGGTTCCACCACAGTCATGACACCCTCTGGGTCACCTGTAATTCTTTTATCCTGTTGACATTCAGGGCCAGGCTGTTGTTAATGCGCCATCTTGTAAGATCAGCCCAATAACTGTGGTGCCATCTGCAAACTTAATACTGCGCTTGCTGCTGTCAGTGACTGTACAGTCATAGGTGAACAAGAAGTACAGCCTGAAACTGAGAGCCTTTGGGAGCTCTGTCTTCAGTTGACTAAGTAAAGTAAGTTCAAAAACTAACCTTAACACCTCTGTTGTTTCATTTGTGTGACATTCCTTTTCTACATAACCTTTGAATGTGAAATGTAGTGAACATATGATGTTCTGGCAGTTCGTTTTTGTGATGAACAGCCGTGAGCAGGGACTTTCCTCCCCTTTTGTCTGCAGTGATCTGCTGTGCAACAGAGGTCTGGCTTCTCATTGCTGACGGAGATTAGGAGGACAGCAGAGAAACTGCAGCCATGAGAGTTCCAGATTCTCTCTGCTTGTGGGCAGCAACTCTGCTAATCCTGCCTGGTAAGACTGAGTTGACTTTAGTTCGCAGTAAATCGCATGTCCACCAGTTCCCCAGTAGAGAGCACAATGTTAACTGGCTAATTTAAGGACTTTAATAAATGAATCTCAAAATATAAATACAAATCTACCATGTGACCACCTCTTGCTTCACTGAACATTGTTGGTCTTTAGCCAAAAGAGACTGATGGGAGTTTTAAAAATCAGGGTTTGTAGTTTCCAACTTAAAAATGTTGCTTAAAGAACATCAGGAAATATATGTTCAAATTCCCTGGCAGATCATATCAACAAGTATTTCAACTCACGTGGAATAGCTTATAAAAACACGTTTTTATGTTCAATCTATGCATTTTTCCAATGTTTTGGGAAACCATTATCCAACAAGGTATTATTTAAGAATTGGTATTAGAATTAAGTAAATATAGTAAATTATATTTACTTATTAAAGAGCTTGTACTATGGCTGAACATTTTAAAGCTTGCTTTATTTTTTGTCCCAGTTCTTTGTGATACTTCATGTGATTTTACCTATTAACGAGACACAAAAAACATTTTTTATTAGTTACACTCACCTGTGTAAAATACAATATCAATCAATATCTAAAACATTTTTAGTTTATGTGAGTTTTACTGTACACGTGCACGTCTGTGTTTGATAATATTTTACACCAATGATTTTCACTGCTTGACTCACTTCTCAAGAGTCAGTACTGATGGCTGAAATTGTCTTTTTGCAGGTGGTTTCTGTGGCGATTGGTCTGTATTGTATCCACAGACCTCTATCTGTGCTGTCCCAGGCAGTACTGTGGTCATTCCCTGTTCATATAATTATCCTTTTAAGGATAGACTGAAAGTGAACACTGTGATGTGGTGTGTTAATGATACTGACTGTATTGCAGATTCTGAAACAAAACTTTTTGTTTATCACTCTCAAACACCAAATAACAGGTTGAAGTTTAGTCAAAGAATTAGGTACCTAGGTAATAAAATGGATAACTGCACTTTAAAGATAACAGATGTAGGAATATCAGACCAGGAGACATATAGATTCCGATTTGAAACAAATGACCTTCAAGGACGCTGGGTTGGTCAACCAGGAGTGACACTTTCGGTTACTGGTAAGAGTGCCTAATTATTTTATTGTTCAGGAGACATCTCCTATCTGCAGTGTAAGAGACTACTCACAAAAAATAGCAACTCAAACCTGCATAGTGCAGTTGGAAATGTCGCACTTGAAATCAAAGCAAGAAAAAACTCTCCTAAAGGACTCCTGTAATTTCACCTATAACATTTGGAAAGTTGTGAAATATAAAAATTCCAAGTCTTTTAATGGTTTTAATGGTTCTGACATTAAAAAGTCCCTATGTTGATTTTCATGCATATACTGGGCACATGTTTAAATATTTTGGGTGAGTTTGATGTGCAAAGTGGTTAATAATGTTTGCACAGCCTTTGTACGTGATGGTGAAAACACAATTCCAGTGTTAAATATTTCGATTTCATCCAAAAATCACACTATTGTCTCCACACATGTAGAAATAATTTTTTGTTGATATACGGTATTCAGTTTCTGAGAAACCTTTTAGGAAATAACACCAACTGCAGCTTTTACCTTCCTGCAGAATTAAAGATTCAGATGAGCCCAACAGGAAAGTTGGAGGAAGTCAGAGAAGGAGATAACTTGAACTTGAGCTGTGTTCCAGTGGGATGCTCACTAACACAGACCGAGTTTACATGGTTTAAGAACGGACAGCCCCTCTCAAGCCCATGGGCCACAGAAAACACACTTCGCTTTAATCCTGTGTCCTCGGAACATGCTGGCACCTACTCCTGTGCTTTGAAAGGCCATGCAAAAACAGAATCTGTAATGTTCGCTTTGGATGTTAGATGTGAGTATGATTTCAAATGCATTTCCAGTTTCTGTTTGGTTGCTGTCAAAATTGCAAAAAAATCAAGTCAGACATGAGTGAGATTACATTTGTGTTGAAATGCCTTTTAAAGTGAAAAAGCTCTGAGCTTTTATTGACCAGTTTGGATCAAAAGAAACGAGGGCGGATAGTAGGTATCTCATTTAGGAAAAGCCTCACAAGAACCTTTCTCACCATTAAAATGTACTGCTGTATATGCAGTAAAAACATCATCTTTACATTTTTTGTGCTCCTCATTTGTTTTTATTTTAAAAAAGAGTCAATTCATAATGAAACTACAGAGGATTTCACAATCAGGATCTTGTGAAAGATTTCTTGTCCAATATATTTCAATGTGAATTTAATGGCCTCATGTATTGATGCAATATGTTGTTTTTACAGTATAAGATTAGAAAACCTTTTATTTCAATAGTGGCAATAAAATATATCAGTTATGTTGTGTAGGAGTTTTGTATATCGAGATACATATTTGTGTCTAATTCACAGCCTTTGTAAAATGATATAACCACATTTTCCTTTGCTTCACAGCTGAATTCAATACATTGATGATTGCAGCTATATTGGGACTTGTGCTACTAGTCAGCATAGCCACTCTAGTGATTTACATTTGTATCAGAAGGTGAGTGAGTTCAATTGATCTTGGGTTTAAAATGTCTGCAGTTTAGCAACTCCTTTTAACAATTAGCAGCTGAAAGCTCTGAATCTAGCTAGTTGGCGGTGGGAAACTGGATCCTTTGATCTCCCAGATCTCCAATCTGAG
This sequence comes from Lepisosteus platostomus, assembly GCF_059453375.1. NCBI lineage: Eukaryota > Metazoa > Chordata > Actinopteri > Semionotiformes > Lepisosteidae > Lepisosteus > Lepisosteus platostomus. The sequence goes on along the minus strand of NC_142636.1, from coordinate 13,074,612 downwards.
ATTAGATACTAAATGAATGAGTAGCTGCTGAAGGTAAGAGATACCTGACTCATGGAGGGTTTCAAAATGTACTTGCTTCCATTGTAAAATCAGTTAAAAAATTCACTGGAAGCCTATGCAACATCCCTAGCGCAAGGGTGATATGGACATTGAGAGTGCAAGTCAATAACATGGCAGTGGCTGGAGTCTATTTTCAGACATAAAAGGAACTGAAATAGCCAAGACAAGACTGTAAGAGGTGGTGGACCAACACATAAGGCCTCAAAAAACACCTCCTATGTTAGCAAATGACATAAACTGGCACTATCTGACTACACAGATGCAGTACACAAGCAATATAAAACTATGCAATAAAAATAGCTTGATAGCCAATAAAAGAGTCACAGATAGACACAACTGGGTTTTTACCTTTCGTCCTTTTTGTTCTCTAAAGGAAGAAGGCTGGTCAACTTAAAGGGGAGAATAGCAGAAACATGAAGGCTAGGGTAGGTGTTTAGGTACAGTATATAATGCAAAATAGTGGTTTAGGTGCAAAATGATATGTGAATAACAGTACTGTTCCTTGCCTAATCCAACAAAGGCTTCAACATTTGTCACCTTAAACATTGCAATTTAATTTCTGCCAATTTATAGTAATTTATTTTTAGTCAGAGTGTTACTAAAACACTCAATGGTCTACAATGGAAACAGTATTTGTGAAGCAGATGTTTGCAATGCATTGATAGAGTCCCCTGTAGACTAATAAAAATCTTGAACACTTTTCTCAGATGAACTGCTGGTCGTGGGTTATGGGGCATAATTAATACATATAAATCAATTTGTTAATCAGATGAGATGACTCTGTCAAACTCATGTTTAGCATGCTCTGTAAAATAATTGTAGAATACTTGCAAACTGAAATATAGAACTTCACCTTTTTATATCAAGGTAGAACTGTGTTACATATTATGTTAGTATTTCCATAACCAAGTGCTGGAATCGTACAGGTCTGTACAGTACTTCTGTAACACCCTTTTGGTGGAATCACATTTACAGTTGTATAACAAACTGGTAAAATCACTTTACAAACATAAAGAAGCCTGGATTCCAGTAAGACTACAGCACAATCACAGACTTCAGAGATAGAGAGGTCAGAAATGGCTAATGTTTCCTTCTTTGCAAAGGACGTTCTTAACAACATTTATGATGAAGTACTACAACCTAACATCCCGGAGTCAGAGCACATGCAGAGAACTCCATCTGAAGAAGATGAAGTCTGTTATTCAGCAGTTTCCTTTCCACCCAAGACAGCATCATGGCAAGTTTTATATTTTTTCCCCCACATCATTCACGTGCTCATGCAGTGAAACAGGAAAGATTCCCCCCACCAAACTCAGTTTCAGCCATCTGTCGAAAAACAGCTCAAGCACTGTCGCTGCTTCTTCCTCCCATCCCCCACCCCCCAAAAAAAATAAAAATGCAGACAGATGTCTCCCTCTGCAACAAATTTCTTACTTGCTTAAATCACCACTGTGCACTACAGATCTAACCTGCCAGTCTGCAGAGTTCCTCTTGTGAAGAAGTAGATCATAAGCCATATTACCCTGCAGCTCACAACTAGTAGTCCACTGGAGCTCAGCAGCTGTGAGCCTGGTCAGTACCTGGATGGGAGACCTCCTGGGAAAAACTAAGGTTGCTGGTGGAAGAGTTTAGTGGGGCCAGCAGAGGGCGCTCACCCTGCAATCTGTGTGGGTCCTAATGCCCCAGTAAAGTCATGGGGACACTATATTGTAAAAAGTTGACATAAAACCGAGGTCCTGCAGGATAAACTTGGAGAATTCTTAGCAGGTCTGAATGATGAACAAATATAAATGACCCGACTCTTGTTACTTACCCTCTAAAACCTGTTTTTCTTTTTTCATGGCCAACCAGTCAAGAGACCAATGACTCCTCAGTTCTCTACAGCACTTTAAAGAGATAAAGGAACGATCATGCATCCATTTTCTGGCCGCCTTAACCTACTAGTCTTTGGACTGTGGGAAGAAACCAGAGCACCCAGAGGAAACGCACACAACAAGTGAGAACATACAGTACAAGCTCCTGGCAGATGGCATCCAAGGTCTAGAATTGAACCAAGGACCCCAGCGCTACAAGGCAGTGATGCTAACCTGCATGCCACTACACTGATTGAGAAAACAAAGAAAAAGAAAGAAATATTGCTCTTTATATCGAAGGTGCTATCAGTTAAAAATCAATAAGATGACATGTTCCGAACCGTATAATAGGATATGAACACAAGATTAAAACTCTAGGATTTTTTATTTAATTTGTAAAGCACATAACATGCTTAATTACCTCATTTTTATATTGATGTATAAAAAAATGTTTTAAAATGAAATTCCCAAATATGCCATTGGAATGTATTACAGTTTTTGTAATTTCACGGTTCCATTTTTAAATTTAATCTAGAATGCATATTGAACAGTCAATTATTCTGTTTTTTCCATCTTAAAGCAGATTTATAACTTATTTACACTTTTGCTTTGGCATTGTGTTTGAGGGCAGGAAAACGAGAAACAAAATAGGGAGCCTTTCGAGGGAATGGTTCTGCACTGCACAGACTGAGTAAAGACGCTGATATCGGCGCCCGATTTAGCTCTTTCATGACATAATCATACACTTACAGGAGCAAAATTGAACTACAACATACAGTAGGTCGCAAAGCAAACTAGGGAAGTTAAGAAATTCTTTGTTCCCTTTCTGTCCTCCTCATCTACTATCTCTAAATCTTTTAACTATTCTTTATGGTGGAAATAAAGTGGTTGAAATCCCAGAAATTTATGTATATTTGAAAACTTTCCCCGGACGGAGACATAAGGATCAAAATAGAGGATTGGTCTCTTTTTTCAGGATATATGGTAAACCTACTGGCCACCAAAACTAGCTCTGCTGTTGAACCCGACACAGACAGCACTGCTAGTGTTAGCAAGCGTTGGAAAACAGCTATAAGGTGCAATACAAATGACCTAAGAGCTCAGTGTTATTTTGTTATGTATGTGTGTGTGAGTGTACGCACACACACTCATGTTGGTCATTGAGATTTTCTGGGGTTCCTATGAGAAGATGACTTGGAGGTAGGTAGTACTTGGATGCTTTTGTTTGATCGGAGGTGGTACTTGGTCCAAAAAGTTGGAGAACCACTGATGGAAGGAGTCCTGTGCATGAAAGGGAATGATTTGCTTTCACCTAAGTGAAGCTTTAAAGAAATGACATTGGAAGTCATTTCGGTTCTAAAGGCATCCAGCATCAATCAGATAGACCACCTCTCTGCCCAAGAAAATGGTGAAAGCTACAGCAAATCAGAAACTCGTCAGTTTCTTTCCTGGTATCAGAGGTAAGAATCACAGATATTAATATTTGTCTGCAGGTTTTTCTGCTTATGGAATAGCTTATGCTTTTGAGTTCTCGCCAGGAACTCTCGCCTTTCAGAGTCATTGCTTGGCTACCTGTATAGAACGTGCATGGCATTGGGAAAGATCCCTGTGTTACACTTTTATAAGCACAAGACAAAAGAAGGAGCCTATGCGGGAGGCAAAGTAGAAGCCGAAAACCAGGAAGTCAAGCACCGTAGTGAAAAAGTATCAAGTCCAAAAACCAGGAAGTAAATCCAAAAGACCAAGCCGAATACAAGATCCAAAAACTGAAATCCAGAAAAACCAGGAAGCAGTACAGATCGCAAAAGCTCTAAAATGCTTCTCATGGAGTTCAACTCAATACCAAGCGAAGACAGAAGCCGACAGGTGAGTTTAAATAGAGAAGTTGAGAGGCGTGGTTATGGTTTAACGAGGTCTGTTTAACCCACGTCTCCCCAGAGTGGATGGAAAACGCCAAGAGCGTGAGGGGGCCCTCTGGTGACTGGAGGCCGGAACTGTAACACTCTGTTTCTGTTTAATCAAATGACTGAGGACAGCGGGCCAATCCAGGCAAGTCCAGTCCAATGCAGTCTAGGCAAGATTCTCCACCCTGTTTGAACACTCTCTCATACCATAATACAAATGACCATTTAAGCACAGAAATAGTTTAGAATCTTCCTTCGTACAAGAGCTTCTGAGAAATTTTCTTCTGGGCGCGTTGAAAGAGATTTTGTTAAATTGCTAGGGTGAATTTGCATGATTCATTTACTGTCCATTTTCTAGATATGAGGTGCACAACACCAGTTCCTCCCAGCTGAGCTCTTAATTAGCAACTTAATTAGCAGCTTCTTACGAAGCTGGAGATCTTAAGAGACCTATGTCTATGTAAGTTCGACGCGCCTGGTATAAAAATAGACGTTTGTTTCTACTTTATTACTACTAGATTATACAAATACAGGACATTTCTCATGTTTTAATTATCCTGTGCGTGTGTGATTCCCTGACATGCAGCTCTATGATCCACAGGCAGCTGTATTAGAAGTTAATAGAGTTCTCAGGCTGAACTAACTGTAACTGGTTTCACTAAGGGCTAGTTAATGGAAGAATCTGCAGACGTCTTGCTGTGCAGTTACCCATCTGGCCACACGGGGGAGACAAAGCACAGCTCAAGTATGCCTGTGGTATCCCTATGTCGAGGTTTCATTAGATTCCTCGGTGCTGCAAAAAACATTTCCTGAGGTGTCTTCCAGTTTCACTTTTACAGTGGTATTTACTATGTAGACTCATACATCCATATGGGGCAAAATATCTTTTCTCAGCCAATCATCTTTATCCATGAACACCATCTTACTTTCTCTTGACATTTTAAAGTGATAAATAAAATTAATCCAAACTGATGCGAGTATCTACTGGGTATTTAGCAACGGAGTTTTATTTAAAAATCATTTGAACGATGGGGGAAGAAAAACTATTACATCCATCAAAAATGCAACAATGGAGCAGCTAAACAATGTACAAAAAATGTTTAAAACAAATGAAACATTGTCCCTCAAGTTGAACACTTAACCTTAGATAAAGGGAGATCATTTGGAGAAATCTCATATCCCTGTTATGTTCTTAACAGAAATCGGTGGACTGCTTTAACTTTTCAAACTACGTTTTTAACTGAGACATTTTTTATTCCTAATTTATGACACTAGTGTAAAAAAAAGTTCTGCAGCACATTAATCTAAAGAAGCCTTTAAGTAGAAATAATAAGTGAATGATAAATAATAAGTGAAAATTTAAGATAATTTATGCAGACCGCTACAGTTGTGAAAGTTTCCACCTTATTGTGGGTATCCCGGTTTTAACTTTCCATTTTTCTTTGCATCCTTATAAATTCCCATCCTCATCCTTCAGCTACAAGGTTCACAACAGTTGTATCAATTTTTGTTGGAAGGCGAAACGGTTAAGCTCCAGGAAAAGGAGACTGACTGAAGCTGAATCCTATTATAATTAGTATCTCCTCAGTTTAGTTGGTGTTGTGGAACATCGTCTACCCGACCTCGGCCTCAGGATGGCGAATCAACCCGTCGAGCCAGCAGATGGGTCATGTGACCGAGTGGGCGTGACGTAGCTTTCAGTCTCCGAAGGAAGTCGCTGTAAACGGTTTCTCCTGAGTGTCTCGTTCACGTCCGCACTATACTATACAGAACTGAGGCATCTTCCGTCTCTTCGAAAGGGAGTTCGTTTCTGAATAAATAAGAAAATTGAGAAAACACCCTGGAACATCACCTTCACTATGTTTTTGCTTTTTCAGGCTTGTTTGAATAATCCCCCAACACTTTGTTGAAGTGGGTTGCTCAGTATATTTGGATTTACAAATCCTATATGCTGAAGGACAGTTTCATTTGTTTTCTAAATAAAATAATCTATTTTAATCATTTAATTTTACAATATGATATAGTCTAGAAATATGTTATATTGTACTTAATTGAACCAAGCCATAAACTTCAGGTTAACTGTTATATTTTCATTACAGATGACAGACGGACAGATTTTTTATTTGTAATTGTTCTCCCTAAGATAAACATACTGGCAGCCTGAGCACCAGTGAAATATTTGAACACTTGCCTGGGTGTTGTCTTCGACAGAAAGTGGACTGTTGAGTAATTGACATCATCCTCTTCATTCACACTCTGCTCCTGTGTTCTCTTTGGGTTGTGCGACGGTACCATATTGCCGTATGTGTGGTCTTTAGTTTCCTTGATTCAAGCACAAGCAGAAGGGTTTGGAGCCACTGCTCATCTATTTGTCCGAGCTGTGACTCTACAACATTAGTATGGAACTAATTTATTCTGTCATAGTCCCATAGAAATCTGTGATTTTATACGCTTACTTATAGAGTTCATTTATTACATACACCATAGAGGTTAAACCATCAGTTCTTTGATTCTTGGTTTTGTTCTAGGATTTAAAAACACTCAGCGATTTAATACCACTTTTGCTGCCTTTGATAGACTCTTAAAGCAATGTGATTTCTTGCATTTAGGCATTTCTTTCACTGTGTGGGATTTATAACAGACGTTCAGAACGAAAGTTAGATCCTAATCTTGACTACTGCTGCCCTCCGCAAGATATAGAGTACCAGGGATTTGTATTACATACACTGCACTTCTTCCTCTATATCAATGATCTACACATTGTTAGACAACTATTTAGGTTTTCGTATTATAGTATATCAAAACAGGAGGATTATCAACCACTGCAGAAATGGCAAACACAATTTAAGACTCCAACAAAATTCAAGACTGAGGTGACATTTGGTTTCTCACATCTACTGCAGTTGAGTGCAAAGTCGTACATGCAAATATGAACTATAGATATACAGCAGATGACGAAGCGATCTGTGAGAAAGACTTGACTGCATTTGCTGACATCTTCATCTTCCAGAAAATGTGGAAAGCAGTAAAAAAGGCAAACAGCACGTTATACAGCTACTGTAGAAGCACAACATTTAAATAAAGGGAAGTTACATTAAAATATCACATTTTACTGTATTTTTACTGTAACTATTGCACAGTGGAGCCATACTAGGAAAATGTTATTTAGAATATTACAATTTTGGTAACAAGGTCACAAAAGGGATATTGCTGCTCTGGAATACAGTAGAGACCAAGGCTTCATGGAATATCCTGTGCTGACAGATTTAAAGGTCTTTAATAGACAAGACAACTAGGGAACCTCAAACCCACAAAGGGTTGAACTACTTCAGAATCAACAGTGAAATACAAAACAGAGAACAGATATGAACTTTTTTATACAAAGCAATGCTGTAATTGTGTGAAAAACTGTAAACAGCGATGAGCATGTTCCTAGCATTTACTAGGATCATTAAATTAAAGGATTTCCAATTTCAAAAGCATCTCTTCCCTAAAAAACTGATGAGGTAGTTGTATTCTTGTTAAATGTGTTTCAAATTTATATGACTGAATATAAATTAGGGAATTACAGATTGTAAAATGTCAATGCATTTTAAACATACTAACAGTATAATTACTACATATTGTTTTTTAATGTGATTATATTTGGTATTGGGTTTTTATTGTGACCAAATGTATGATTCCACACTTGTGTTGAATTGAGAGAATAACACAACCTTACCAGATACAGTAAGAGTCACTCCAGGATTACCAGTCCATTGACCTCCAGGATTATTGGTTTGAAATCTGAATTTATACCTTCCATTGTCAATTTCTTCCACATCGTTTATCATTAAAGTGCAGTTCTTCTGTTTATTTCCCAGATACACTATTTTTTGCCTGAATGGCTCATTGTCACTGTTATAAATAGATATGTTCTCATTACAGGTCGTATTAGTCTTACACCACATCACAGTTGTCACTTTGTGTTGAACACTTTGAGAATCCACAGTAAATTCCTTAGGATAGTTATATGAACAACGAATGGTCACAGAGGAGCCTCTCACAGTGCAAATGGTTCTTCGTGGATACGACACAGCCCAATCACTACCATAGACGCCTGCAATAACAATTTCAGACATCATTATGGTCCCATTAAAAACTATAGCACCACTCAGCACAATGAAAACCTAACATGAAGAAAATACTGAAAAAATGAAGAGTACCGACTTTTAAAACTTCAAAGAACTTTGCTCAGTAGAAAGAAATATACTGAGTAAATATACAACATTTGACTGGCAAATGCCCTGTTACTTGCATTGCATTTAACAGAAGCAGCTCCTCAGATAATGGTGAAGCATGGGTTAAACCAAATTTGGCCCCCAAGATAATATCTGCAAATGAAAAACAGGCAAACTCTGAATCAATTCAAGGCAACCTGGACTTCAGGGGAGCTGGATCCAATGCCGACAAGCAATGGGCACAAGATGGGCACAAGACAAAAAGACTCTGTATTGTGAAATATATCTAGTCATTTGTATGTGCTCTTGAATTTCAGCTGTTTCTTTACTCACAATGCTTCTTTTCAGTGTTATTTAAAGACTTAGAGAAGTCTATGTAAGTCTATATACACTGTAAATGATAAATAACAAATTTTGTTGTTAGGCTTTTTTTAGGTTGAGCATTGCCATACTGTAAGTCCTTACGGTACCCATCCGATGCAGTGATGTTCTCTAATAAGTGCCTGTTGAACAACATAAAGCCAGTCTTACCTGACAGGATTAACAGAGTCATTCCCCACAAGGAGAGGGAGTATTCAACACCCATAGCTGCAATTTCACTTCATTCCTCCTGATCTCTGCCAAAAAAAAAATCAAATTACACTCACACTACACTCTCACATACACCACAGACACACAGATACGCCAATTTGAAAGCAAACATGTCTTTAATGCCACTATTGCAGCACTGTACTGTTAAGAGAAACGTGCAAACCTCACCGTTAATTAAATAAATAAATTGTATCCTTTATATTTCATATATTAACTACAACTGCTTTATTTATTATTGTTAGATTATAGAAGTTCTTTGATTTTATAGAATACGCTGGTTACTTGAGAATTAATCTTCACTCCTACAAATATGCTACATACTGTATCATTGATAGATGGGATCAAAGACTTGGTAATGTAAGTTAAAGGTACCTGCAAAAGCTGCTGACATTTGGCAAATACATTTCTACTTCCCACATGTTGATGAAACAGTGTAGAATATAAATTGAAACATTTTTAAATCGTTGCACCCTCGCACTCTCCTCGATAAAACAGAACAAAAATACAAATATCCCCAGTACAGATCTATGTATGCAACTCACATTTTGGATGTCTGGTGGGTCTCTCAGGACCAGGTAAGGAGAGCTCCTTGCATACAAACATGTGCCCGATCAATGGAGAAGCTGGGGTAATTAGTTGTGTATCTAACTTTAGCTACTCAGCTGTGAAGACTGTTTAAATGAACTTCCTTGTTTTGGAAAAAAAAAGCTCCACAGGAAGTACTTGACCATGAACAGATAAAGTGGGTTGCAACATCGCAACGAGATTAACGAAGCACGTGTGGTAAATGAAGGAAATGCATCCCCCGAGCCCCTTTGCCCAGAATGTGAGTGCGGATGTGTTGATAACGAAGACGCATCCAGGAAAGAGCGTTGACTGCTGTACCTACCATTGATTCCAGTATGGCGACTCCATTAAGGACATAAAAGTCTAGGAATCAGAGGAGGCCGTGGTGAACTTTTGGTTGCTTTTAACTAATTGTCCTGAGGCTTTCATCCAGAGTTTCAGGCAATCATTGGCAATAGTTCTGCTGGGACCCTTGCTTTACACTCTACCATGGATTCTAGTACGGTGACTCCATTAAGGTCACCAAAGGTTCCGAATAAGAGTCTTGAATGCTGAATGCATTCACAGTCCTGAGTGTTAGTTCATTCTCTTTATTCCTATTTGTATCCCGGGGTCCTTTTACTTTGATGATTCTGAGGCAGACATAGTTCTCCAGGAAAGTTATTCTAATACTTTTAAGGATATGGAATCCTTCTGTCATGATCTGAGGTCATTTTCTCTGTTTGGATTAAGAAGGTTCAGTACCTTTAAATCAGTCTGTGTACAACATTCCTTTAAATACGTCATTAAACTTACTGCCCTTCTTTGAACTGATCCCTGCGCAGAAATGTGTTTCCCATAATGTGATAAACAAAATGTACTATCCCTTATTATTCAATCAGATTGTTGATGTGAGGACTGCTGTATCTAACATGGGGGAATCTTCCCTGATCAAACAGACAAGATGCATTGTTGCCACCCTGTGGTCATGGGGTTCGCTACACACAGCAGAAAACTACAACAGATCCGCATACAAAGTTCAGATTCACTGCGAAACAGTGATCTCAACAATGAACCGACCCCTAGTATGTCTACAGACATACTCTGACCTCAGTCCTCTAGAAGATGGCTAAGGAGATCACAGGACAGGACACTGCCTCTTTGTTTCCAGACTCAATTGTGGACTCTAAGGGTCAGCGGTCATGTAAATTGAGTCCCTTGATTTTGAAAACACATTCCTCATGAAGATATGTTTTTGGAGGGTGATTCTATTAATAATACTGTGCATAATAAGAGTCTCACCACATTTCTTAATATCTCCTAACAATGAAAGATGCATCTGTGGGGTTTTCAAAACATGATTGTCAATGTTTGCCATGAACCATTCAGCCTAATAAGACAATTGAAAGTGAAAAGTCAGAAAGAGAGCCTTTTGGGTTATTCCTAATGATTTTTTTTCATTTTAATTGATTATCATGGCATGATAGAAAGTAGAGCTTTCAGCACCTGGGGATCACATCTGAGCATTTGCATGTTTCAGTAAATCTATGATACTTGTCCATAATACATTGGAAGACATATGTAATTTCTGTACGTTGTGTTTTCTTTTTCTTTTTTTCAGCATGGAATAAACCTATTACTTTGCAGCCTACGCATGCTGACGCAGCTACCCACCTGAACTACTACGACATATGTAATAACTACTTGTTCCAGAAATAATGTCTTGGCTCTCCTAAATAATAGGACACTTTTGCTTTTGAATGTTCTGTCAATGTAAATGTATCCATTTGTATCCAAATGTATCTGCTGCTGATAGCGCCAGTCAAAAAGTATGAACAGTGAGACATTTTTAGCACTGTGAAATAGCAGCACAAAGTGGAATTTCTGTGGATCTAAGCACAGGTTCTAAAGACAGAGCATATAAGAACAAAAGGCAATGAGATATTTCAAGTAAATTATGTAACCATAAACAATCCTAGGAAGAAATATTGTGCCCAAACTAGCATGATTCTTTCAGTGTGAGGTAGGATTGTGCAGTGCATTAGTACAGATTCAGAATAGAGATCACCATGACAGTGAGGTTAGTATCTGTATTCTAGCGCTTTCGGGTTCACTTGTAATGTCGGACTTATGCGTTACACTCTCCCCCGCTTAATTCACCTTCCTTGGCGAAGAGCTATCCCATCTCACTCCTGACACCAATGTAGCACTTTCGGGTTCACGTGGATATGCGCCCTCCACCGGTCCCCTCAAACTCGGGCCTCTGGTGTCACTTAATAAGGAAGCAGCCTGCTGAGCCATTAAAGGCTCATTAAGAACCAGTCGTTTTCATAGTTCACCCAAGGAAATTAATCAAATCACAGATTGATTAACAACACAGAAGCAATAACACAGGTTATTCACAAAATACATATACTGTATTCAGAGGCTGGAAAAAGGGAGAGCCGAAATTAAACAATTATAATTATCAAAAGTATGACATTTTTTGAGAAGAAGAGAAAGAAAGTTTAATGGGTGTTGTTTTCTTTATGCTTTTTCATACATTATACATGGTCTTCTGTGGTTCTTCCTGCATAAATGATGGCAGACTGTGGTGACAGTGCCAGCACAAATAACTGTTGAATACATTTTACAGATTGTGTTTCTATCAGCTCATATCATTATGTGTGTCAAGCATTAACTTGGAAGACTGATGAGCATGCCTCTATATCAGTGCTTTTCTTTGTGCTTTGAGATGTAATTTCACCTGATACTAAAGCAGTCCTTGTGGCTGACAGGTCTGTGTCACTGTGTACAAGCTACTGTGTGTTTGCGACTTCAGATGAAGTGATATCTTGCGCCCTAAAAAGAAGGAGCTCACCTGGGACAACAAGCTGTAATCAAAGCATTTGCATATGCCTGTTTTGTTAGAGAACGAGTTTAAAATCACCAAAACCTGAGCTCTCATGAACAAGGAAACTGGCACATAGGTAATGATTTTTACTTACCATAAACTGAAGAGATCTATATCAATCGGTGCTGAAATAAAGCCTTCATACAGTAATACAAGACAGGATTATAATCACCCTGGTTACAAATTGTTCTCATGTCTATGGTTTGATAGGAGTGACCACAGAATCAAAACACAAATGTCCAGCTTCAGAAATAGTTTTTCTCCCCATGTGGTACATGTAAGTGTCACGTACAACTAATAACTAAATGCAAACTGACTGACAACTACCCATTAACATCAAATGTTCAACATCTTCTTTCCAACTTGCTGATAATTTATGTGGGGCTATATATTTCCGGGTCTCCCTTTGCTCCTCGCTCAGCATTGAGGGTACGGATGTCTTGAGACCCGCCTAGCACCAGGTTGCCTCTCCTGTGGCCTGAGGGCACAGGTTTCTCCCCCGACATCGTCTGACCCCCTGAGCCCGGGCTAACCTCCGTGTTGCCCCTTTTGCAGCTTCGCATAGGGTCTCTACTGCTCTCCTAGTCATTCCACGGCATGCCCTTCCGACATCTGTGACAACAATAGCGCTGAACACAGGCGAGAGGTTTTCTGCTTTATGTCAAAGGCTTACTTACAGCTTTTTTTACAGGAAGGCAAAACACAGGAAAGAATGTTCCAGCAGCCTTAAAAAACAAAGTGGTGTGCAAATTATTCAAATAGTACCGTGACAATAGTCTTTAACTGTGATGTTCTTTGCGAAGTCCTATGTTGGTTTACAACATTTACATACTGTATACACTAAATTCACAGTATGTTTTTGTAACTTGACAATCACATTTCCAGGCCAGAGTTCACAAGTGTATACAGCACCATACAGTACTGTCACATTTCAAGAGAGGACTCATAATAAAAAATGTGCAAGAGCAACAACTACTGTACGTTATAATAATGCCATCTCATTTATAAGCATTTTTAAAAAAACATCAATGCCGCACAACTAACACACAGTAAAAAGTTAAGTAAGTAAAAAGAAAGAGCACAATAAATTGAGCCAATAGAGCTACTGTATTCACCGTTAATGGTGCTTTCTTTTCTTGTTCAAGTGGAATGGTCTGCTGAATTGAGAAAACAGGTTGACATTGAACCAGCAGGATTTGTATAATCAAATTATGCAAACAGAATACAAGACTCAAATATCCTTTCTTCCCTGATGAAGCAGAGCAGACAAAACACTACAGGCTGTGGGTATTTCAATTCCTCTGACCTATATTATTATTTTCATAATGTTTGCTGGTGCCTCATTACCTCTTGATGTATTATACATTTCCATGGTCTGGCCCACATAACTGCCCAGCATGAGTGCTATAAAAAAAAGATTACACTCTGTTGTTGAACGTGAGAGCATAATGTGTAAAAATTCGAGAATATTCTGCTCGTTTTGCTTATTTGGTTATTAATATTTTATGGATCTAAGGATCTTATCCAGCCATTTGAATAAGGATCCTAGAACCGGTTTCATCAAATGTTCTTTATAAAACTGGCTATGTCCTATTGTCTTTGCTGTAATATTCTGCTCTTTGTTGAAAAGAATATAGATTTGGGACATTACTTAAATCATTTAAATAAAACCATAGCAAGGCAGGGCAGCATTGTGGTACAGCAGTTTGCACGGCTGTCTCACAGGACTGGGGTCCTGGGTTCAGTTCTTGACCTGGGGTATTACTGTTTGGAGTCTGTAAGTTCTCCCTGTGTTCATTCTTATTTTCTCTGGGCGCTCCGGTTTCCTCCATGATACAAAATATAGGTTGAATGAATATACAAAGTACACAATTTGAATAACAAAATGTAGGTTGATTGTCGTGTGGGAAAATTGTCCCCGGTGTGTGTGTTCGTGTGTGCCCTGCAATGGACTGGTGTCTTGGCCAAGGTGTAACTTGCCTTGTATGCAGTGCTTACTGAGATAGGCTGGGCAATTGGAGGAACTGGTAAGAAATAGGATGGATGTAACAAGATGAGAGAATAAATTGTTTTTTAATGTTTCTTTAGTAGCCCTATACAATTTCTTGCATTAGGAATTCATCTTTTTGCATACCCCAGCTTTTCTCCAAGGAGACACAGACACACAGACAGGGAGAGAAGCTTGGGGTCAGAGCGCAGGGTCTGCCATTGTATGGCACCCCTGGAGCAGTTGAGGTGAAGGGCCTTGCTCAGGGGCCCAACGGAGGAGGATTTCTCTGCCAGCCGTGGGATTTGAACTGGCAACCTTCCAGTCACAGATGCAGATCCTTAGCCACAGAGCCACCCCCCCGCCCTGTATAGTCCCAGGACTGTTTTTTAATCTCTTTCAAACACTTCTACTATATTCTACTATAGACCATATTTCTACTTAAGTTAGTACTTAAGCAAATGCAACTGCACTGGGCACAAATGACCTGAACAACTGTATCATCTCTTTCGGTGCATAAGAGGAGCTCGTCAGAGAAGGAACCATTTTCAATCGGTAACTAACACCTAAAGTAAACTGAGGTCAGTCACTGCTTGTGGGACACTTCCATTTTATTCACACCCCCTGATTTGGCACTACATCTCCTGTGCGTGTTAACTAGGGATCCTCTGAGGCCTGGAAATAAGGCATTTTTGCAAAATGAGCATCAATCTCTCAAACTACATTGCTTGAAATCATTTAGATCTGAGCCTAAAAAAGTATCATCAAATCCGGGCATTTCTGACAACAAAGGGCTGTTCTGAACAGTCTGCATGCTATATCCCTGTACCAAATTCCACTGAATCCTGGGAGAAAATATTTTCACGGAAAATGTTTTAAGCACATAGGCCTGATTGCACTAAATACCTTATGTATTAAAAGAAAATTGTCCTTTATCCTCCGTAGAACAAATACAGGTTTTAAATTACAGTAGGCCAAAGTCAGCCGTGAAGCTCTAAGAGCAGATTTCCATACATCACACAGACTACAGTCTTGTATTTGCCTTGTCTGATGTTTATGCAAATAGAAAAGGAAAGACTCAGGAAAGAGGACCGCAGAAGAGAAAACTTTATTCAACACTAGGTACCACAACAACCACAAAATAAACAAGTAAAATCAAAGCTCTTTTCAAAATAAAATTAATTCTGAGGCACCAAGCCAACATCCATAGATAAAATCTTGGTAACAATGGAGTAGGGGCATGATCAAAGCACACATTTACAACTAAGTCCTAATAACCTTACCAAAATTGTTTGTTTAAGAGTCACAGAGTCAGCACACAGTCAAGTAATTCACTTAGATCAGCAAACCAAACCAGAAACCAGTTCACCAGTTGAACATTGGCACGTACTGTATGTATGAGCCAAGGATAGCTGCCTATTGCAGCTTCTTACTTTTATGTTTTTTTCTCACAGCCTTGTACTGTACCTTGGCAAAGGAGCTTCGTCTGGTCCAACAAATCTCACTGGTCTTCTTCGTGGACAAGACTCGGTTTGCTTTCTTGTTTTTGGCTACAAAATTTCATTCAGCTGGCAAGTTAATGAACAATAAGCAGAATTGAACACAGATTTAGAAATGTGGGGCTACCTTCTATTTTACTATACATTAAAAAGACAGAGAAAGGAAACCAGAAATATGTTGACATAATGTACATCCACAATACATTTACAGTGAAAAGAGCTTAGTTGAATGGGAGTTACATAGACCAAGGAAGGTAGGACACTTAAATATTATTTAAATCTTAGCATAAGTGCTAGATTATACAAAACGAAGAAGCAGGTATAGTTGACAGCACACTAAATTTAAGAATGCCACAACAACTTTGAAAAAAATCAACTTTTGTAAGGAGAAAAAATAACATAACATAACATGGTTTTCCTTTATTAGACAAATGTCCTTGTCTGTGACTCTAGTAAATGACCACTGGAACTTCCAGCATAATGTAGCAGTGTAAGTGTAACAGTAGAAAAACATTCTAATGTCAGTTGCGCCTTAGACTAAAGACTAAAGGCTGTAGGCTTTTCTTCCTGGGTATGCTTAAAACATGCTGGTAAGTAAATTGGCTTCTCAGAAAAATTAGCCTGATGAGTATTTTGTCTGTCTATTACCCTTTGTTCTCGCAATTTGATTTGGAGGAAACTGTGTTTGCATAAACTCTCTCAGTTGTTTTGAATCCTACCGGCCTACACAGCAGGGTTCAGGAGTTGGTTTATTTGTCTGAATGCTGAAAGCAACACAATTAATAATAATAATAATAATAATAATAATAATAATAATTACTTACACTTATATAGTGCTTTTCTGGACACTCCACTCAAAGCGCTTTACAGGTAATGGGGATCCCCTCCACCACCACCAGTGTGCAGCATCCACCTGTTCACACTTGGTATCTATTTCACACCTGATGTAGCGTCTTATTGATTTTGTGATTAATTCTTTATCTGCCATGACCCTTCTCCCCCGAAGCCCTGTACAAGTTGTTCCCACCCATCAGGTGGAAACCTTCTCCTTCCCAAACTACAGAGGAATCCATTGAGACATACTGTACTCAAAGGCACTGTCAAAGCACCACGGACTCCTCCATTGCCCTGTGGGATTGTGCAATGAAGGGCTACTGAACTGACAGCAGGCAAGCGGACTGACACTGCCTCACACTATCAAACACAAGCCTCCTCTAATTCCCAGAAATGCAGACTCATTAATTAATCATCCAATCAGTCACCACCGCACCAGAGTACTGTATTTAAGGTCTCTTTCCCAACATCTCAGTGCTCAGAACTGGGATTCCCATTGGAGCTCCTCGCTTAAGAGTTTCCTTGCTACCTGTCTGCTGTTTGCTTCCCGAACCTCCAGCTTTCTGACTTGTGCTTACTTCGACTACAACTTCGGTTACTTCCTTTGGATAAGTACACCCGGCTTTCTCTAAAACCTGTTCCTCAGGTTAAAGCATTCACCACATCGAGTGACACCTCCCATCAACTTGAATTTTAAAAACAGTTCCATTTTCTTCTAGTGGAATTACCAGCCCTGGGCTCAAAGAGGTGTGGAAACTGGTATAAACATTGACATCCCTGTTATTAGTCAGTAGTTTTTAGCTAAGCACCGCATAAGGTCCAATCCCCTTGCTGAACCGTCTGGTGCGTTACAGAATACTGAGCCCTACAGGGAGAGCCAGTGTGCTTGAAATGTGTCAGCAAGTTTTGGATATAAACATTGTACATATTATGGCTATGTTATGTACAGAGGACAAAGTGAAGTAATAGTATTTGAAAGCAAAGTTTTTTCTTATTTCAAAGTAAGCTTAATAAAGGAGTGTATTTTCTTTTTTAAATATTTAAACGAACAACAGTAAAGCATTAATAACTTAAATGTGCACTTATCAGTCAGATGTTAGAACACAGCTGTTAGTAACATTAGCTGTTTGCCCATGAAAAACAGAAAGAGAGATTAGACTGAAGTAAAAGGGAACATTTTTAAGGGCAGGCCCAGCATGGAAAATTACCTGTATGCAGGACATTTTGACATCAATGCACACCAGTATCGGTATAGAAACAGAAACATTTAAAGAGATTTTGGTGGATCAATAGTTTGCATTATTCTCCGCTTATTAAATACAGAACATAGGACATTTCATAATGGTAGGGATGTTTAACACTGGGGTTCTGGATAAGTTCATCATTTGGGCTTGTACAATCTCACCTTGCTGTAATTCACCCCCCTAATTCAGCTGGTGGACTAATATCTCACTTTTTCACGTAATCTGCTGGGTTTATTCTGAATCAATAGGGAAACACAACCAGCGTGCACAAGTGGAAATTATTCTGGGGGTTGTGGGGTCAAGAAAAAGCTACCCTGACATAAATGAGATCCTCACATGAATTAGTTAACAGAAATAAAATGATTTAATTGGGCCAAGAGGTCTCTCCTTCTTCATACCTTTCTCATATTCATATCTTGTCTACCAAGAACTGTTCAAGCACGGGAGGTATGTTAAAGTCATGACAAGCAACTGGGTATAAAGATACATCCAGGATGGAATAGCAGTCCATCACAGGTCACTGACAAATATACATATGCACACCAGGGCCAATTTATCCCAGATGCCAATTAACTTACCAGTATGTTTTAAGGACTGTGGGAAGAAACTGGACCACCCAGAGGAAGTACATGTAAACACAGGGAAACCATGCAAATTGACATCATTATTTACATATATAAAGAGTGTACAACTTTGGTTTAAAAGGCCTGAGTTCCAATTGGTGTTAAAAATCTCTTTAATTTAAAAGCTGCTAAAATAACTGGGAGAGGTCAATGCAGTCCATTTCAGCCAATAGTTACATGAGTAAGTATTAAGAGATTAGGCTGAAGCCAGACACTGCAGTGCCCTTGAACTAGCAACTCTCCATGACATTTCTCTCAAGGCTAAAAAGAACTAAACAAATACTAGAGAATTTTAAGAAGAATTCAGAAGACGCTCTGATGCACGGCTAGTCAGTAATCTTTTCTTTCTAAGGGTAAAAAAAACCCAAAGCAATTGGTTAAATGAAACATATTAATGGCTTGTTCTTAGTTTGTACTGATAAATGTAGTGCACTTGAGGGCTGTCTTGATGGAGTTTCTCCTAAATATATCCTGCACCAGATCATATCAGCTTTATAAAGCCTTACTAAATTATAACGAAAGAAACAGGCTTTGGAAATATGCTTCAGGGTGGCTTTTACACAGTATTCAGTGTTTACTGTTCTATTTTAGAAAGCAATTCATTACTCGTTAAATATTTGCCCTTTTATCTGCATCCACAGTGATATATTTATTCCTCTCCTGAGCAAGGACTTTTGTTGTTTTTTGTGTATTATATTTTTACAAATTCAATCATTCTTGGAATATAGTAGTACATAAGGTTGTGTTGTTTTTTCAAGAGCAAAGGGTAAAAAATAAAATATCACCCAATGATATGAGCTTGCGAAATGCAATAAAGCAAATACTTGTTTCACATTAATTAGAAGCAGTGTATCAAGGCAAGTTAATAAGTCACTAAGTATAATTTAATGCATAAAAAGATAAAAGAAACCATCCACTTCCTCTCTTGTCTCACTTGTCATTTGTGTCTCCCTCTTTTCTTTGTCCATCGACCTAGGCTGTCTTTGCAGGATTTTCTCTACCCTCTTCTCATAATGTGTCCACAAACCTGAAATGGCTTACGTGACTCTCACGTAAGAAACACTGTGAAATCATGCCCCTTGTGCCACCTCCTTATTTTTCTCTCATCTTTCTGTATCCACGATGAATTAAGCATTAAGCAGAATGCAGCATACAGTTGGAAATCTTAATGCCTGTATATCCAGACAAAAGCCAAATACCAAAAGAAATATTAATTGGAAAGTATTTTATTATTGTATTCTCTAAGTGTTATTTATTCAATTATGTAGTGTGTCCTTTAGCATATAAATCCTACACCTTCTCACTACACCAGCTTGCACTGTGGTATAAATAGAGAGACTCACGCAGGAGACGTTCACTACACTGTACCTGTTGAAGACGAAAATGCTCGCTACCCTTGCTCTCACCTGCGCGCTGTTTCCCATAGGTAGGACACGTCTGTATTGGCTATTCTTCCATTTTTTTTTATCATATCTGGTTTTTAAAAGTGTATTCCATGCAAACGCATAACCGTTGGGGGTGAAAAAGGATGATTTATATACCTCTTCATACATGCTGGCGAGGGCTTACAATAACCGACAGCTGTAACTACAGGTCCTGCTGAAACGGAAAGCATCCGAAGTCTCACGAATGGAATTGGAAATTCCATTTAGCAAACTCACGTCTCGTTTCATGCCAGTGAATAACCTTTTACCCTTCGTCGTATTTTATTTTTTATTGGTACAGCTTCTGTATGGTAGCTTTCTATATATATATATGATATATATATAGGGAAAGAATATTTATATATACAGTATATTTTGTTTGCATTTCACAAAGGGAAACAAAACGCAGATGGTTTGATTTTAAAAGGTCTGCACAGGACTGGAGCGTGTACTCGCAACGTTATCTTGGATATTGCCTGTCCCAAGTCACAGATTTAGTTGTATTTGGTCGTCATCATCATCCATCATCGTCACGAATCTATATTTGAAATAATAATTCATGAAGAATTAAAATTGAAAGTATACACACACGCATATTTTCCTAAGGATGACTTGCTCCGGAAGGCAGCGACTGCTCTTCGATTTACTCTCAGCTTTGCTTTTAATATTTTATGAATTACAGTCTTGCCATTTTGTAATGAGCACCATCTTTAGAAGACCTGTCTTTCTGATTTACCGTAAGGTACAGTAAATCAACTAATCCGTGGTAGTTATATTTGCCGTATACCTGTATGTGTTGCGAGTTAAAGATGAATTAATCTTTTACATAGACTCATTTACAATGTTTTAATTGTAATTAAGTTACCCCAGTGCCCTACCACTTTTTTTGTGTGTGTTACCTGGAGTGTAGTGTATCTTTCTGATAAATGAATAACGACCAAAATTAAGAATGAAAAAATAAGACCAATTCATATATATGTGTGTGTGTGTGAAAAATATCCACCGTATCCAAAGGATTTTTTCGTTTTGAACGAGCTGTCAATAGCTAATGGATCTCTTTGGGCGGTTTAAAGACTGTATAGGGTGTTCTACACTCGTGCATTCGTTAATCCACGTTTGAAAAGCAGAGCAAATTAACTCTTGTTGCGTGACCTTTTCTGAGCAAACCTCGCCAATCTTTTTTTTTAATCTTTGTCCAGCCCAAAAGCTGTGATAAAAACTCTCATGTGAACAACGGAATTCTTTGTCTGCCTGGTTTTAAGGTTGGAAATAGGTTTAATTGAACAAGCGGTGACGTCGCCCTCATAGCAGTCAAACCGCACTTCTGAGAGTAATAACCCTTCATTTAACTACATGTAGATATGTGGGTTGTGAAAAATGCTCTTTTTCAAATATGAACTTTAAACTCTAAAGGTTCACATTTACTACACTGAAAAATTCAAGGTAACAAATAATAATGGCATAATACATCAAGTCCAGTTACTGTGTCAGGCATCCAAAGCTGATTGGTAGAAACTACAGCACGTACAATTACGAAGTTAAATTAAGTAATAGGATAACAGGATTAAATTGTGCTCAATTATAGGACAGTGAAGGTAACGACATCTTGAAATTAGGAAGGTGTTATCCCAAATACTCTACATGTCAATTAAATTAAACCAATACACCATCCCCTTAGTATAGAGCGATGGCAGATCAATAACTGATTTACCTAATGATGAGCAACAAGGAGAAACATACATATAATGACAGAGTAAAATAAGACACCCGGGTTTCCCAAAAACAGTTTTAGACGCTTTTATAGACAACAACCCTTTACTCCAATACTGGAATTGCAGACAGCGTTGGAATCGCTGTAAACCTGTGGAAACGTGCGAAGCACGAATGGTTGAATTGAAGGAAATAAATGATAGATTTAGCTTGTAATTCACTAAAACTTGTTTTGAATGCTAAAGCATCTTTGAAGGGCTTTACCTGTATTACTTAATACATCTTGCTAGCTGGGTAGTGTAGTCTATTTAAGAATATGCCATTCCGATTAATAAGAGAGCACTTCTATTTCCACTCGTCTGTGTGATTATTGCACACGTTACAGTATCTTAGGGTACATGGGCAGGGCAGTCGATCCAGTATGCATGACAATAATAACATATAAGAATGTTGTTTTCTTTACTTTTCATTATTATAACTGCTATTATTACTACTATTACCAAGCCAGGTAATACTGTCAGACATGAGTGAAAACGTGTGGTTGTAAATATGATTGGACTAAGGTAGGACTGATATTTTTCCTCTGTTTGTTCTGCAGCCGCTTCTCTGAAGTGCTACCAGTGTTTGCTGAATACGTGCTTAACCACTCAAACATGCTTATCTTCAGAAACTTGCTTAGAAACCGCCTTCGAAATTGATACTTTTCTGGGTAAGAGATCACATGGCCGAGACTAGAATCTGCCGCCTGTTGAACGTCCGTACTAAGATCCCTGTATCGTTTAATCGAGGAGACATTTTTTTTACAGGCTTTACTGTAAAAAGTGATTCCGAAATTCTGCGAGGTGTGCCCTCCTGTGGGACAGTTGGCACATTCACAATAACATGTTAATTACATGCCCTGTCAGCCACCAGGGGGCGCACACGACAAACCATTTCAATTAAACAAATTACATACATGTCAAATAAACTACACTTAGAGGAGAATTATTCATTTACATGATGGCTTCCAACGGATTAAACCTATTGTTTTCAACAGATACAGACAGTTTAAAGTGATTCATTTGGATGCCTGAAATACTGGGATACATACGGGGAACCCCAAATTATAGGTGGAAAATGGCACCTAGTGTCAAGTAATTCAAGAGTGTTATATAGAGTAGCTGAACACTCTAAACCAGGGAATAGAGAGACATCTTTAACACCAGTCCTAAAAGATGTTTAAAACATTAAGTGTTTTATGTAAAAGGGTGGAATAGAAATGGACAAAGAACTACCAATTAGGAAATTGGATAAAAAAGACATTGTTTGAAAGAATGATATGATTTTTCATGCACTGTATCATTACAACTGTTGTTCTGTTTTTTTTTCTGCAGGCAGTCAGAACTCTACCCGTTTCGTTTCAGGCTGTGCAGACCCAAAAGTTTGCAAACAGACCTTTTCCTTGAACGTTGGGGAATTTAGAATAGCAGGGGACACAGAATGCTGCAACACAGATCTCTGCAACAACCAGACACAGCATGGTAATAATCCTGAGCACTGTTAAGTTGTATTATAGATCATGGCAACTCAATGCATGACCCTTCCAATCCACTGTGTGTATGATACAACCAACACTTCCGCAGACACACGTATCCTGCTCTTTATCATTACCATCAATGAGAAGCTACAGTATAGCATCAAATCCTGTGATGGCTTGAACTGGAGAATGGGGAAACTCCAGTCTCGAGGTCTTTAGGATTGTCAGGATTTCTTTCCACCTCTCAAACTATTCATCTAATAATAATAATAATTCCTTACATCATTACCGCACTCCACTCAGAGCACTTTACAGGTGTATATTGTTACAGATTGGCTCCGCGGTCTGTCTTGGGTGTTATGTTAGAGAGATGTAGTTTGGGGGAAAACACACAGGGGTTTAATAGTGCAACATAGTAGGAGGGTCAGGGCACAATCCATGAGTCCAAAACCATGAGATCCATCCTGAGACGGCACAAGGTTCAAATCCCCGGAAAGGGGGAAAACACAAACAGACACATCCAGGGATAACAGGGCTACGTCCTCCAGGTCCCAGGCTCAGAAGTCAGTCGGGAATGAGGCCTATGCCCTCAGGCATCCAGCAGCCTGGTGATAGGCAGGCCTCGCAACATCCGAACACTATGGCCAGCAGCCATATCACCCTGTAACTCACAACTGGCAACCTACTGAAGATAAGCAGGTGTGAGCCTGGTCAGTACCTGGATGGGAGACCTCCTGGGAAAAAGTAAGGTTGCTGCTGGAAGAGGTGTTAGTGGGGCCAGCAGGGGGAGCTCACCCTGCGGTCCATGTGGGTCCTAATGCCCCAGTATAGTGACGGGGACACTATACTGTAAACAGGCTCCGTCCTTTGGATGAGACGTAACACCGAGGTCCTGACTCTCTGTGGTCCCAGGGTGTTTCTCGAAAAGAGTAGGGGTGTAACCCCGGCGTCCTGGCCAAATTTCCCATTGGCCCTTCCCAATCATGGCCTCCTAATAATCCCCCTTCATTTCTCTGCTCTCCTCCCCACTGATAGCTGATGTGTGGTGAGTGTTCTGGCGCACTATGGCTGCCGTCGCATCATCCAGGTGGGGCTGCACACTGGTGGTGGTGGAGGGGAGTCCCCATTACCTGTAAAGCGTTTTGAGTGGAGTGTCCAGAAAAGGAATTATTATTACAAATACAAAGTCCATCCAAGAGTGGAGGTTTTCTTATGGCCTTTGTTGACCAGAAGCTTTCTTTGTCTGTTCATCTCTCCCTTTTTCTGTCTCTCCACAAGTAATTGATTAGAATTACAAATGTTTGAAATTTGTTGGGAGATGTCAGTTTTACTGGTAAGATCAGAGACTGGTCTTACTTTATTTATGTTTGTTTCACATTTTAATGTATTCTCTGGTGCTTTGGGGATAGGTAACTGGACCATATTTACAGTACATTCATTGCAAGTGTTACAGCTATGTTTGTGCCTTATTTCTTATATATTTTTGTGTTTTGCTCTAACAGCACTGATTACAAACAACACCGCAAATGGAAATATATGTTATACTTGTGAAGGGAGCAACTGTACACATATTATGAATTGTGTAGGGAATGAAGATCGCTGTCTCAAAACAACAAGTAAGTAATTGTTTAGGCATTAGGTCGAATCTGGTGTCCAAACATTTTCATTTCTATCCGTCAAAAATTCATCTATCATTTTCTAACCACTTGTTTCAATTCAGAGTTGCATGGGAGCCAGAACATATCCTGGCAAACAACAGGCACGACGCTGGGTACACCTTGGATAGGATGCCAGTCCATCATAGGGCAGACAGGCACAAACAAACATACACTCACACCAGGGTCAGTTTTCCCAGAAGCCATTTGACTTACCAGTGTGTTATTGGACTATGAGAGACCGGTACATTGCCAACCACTGCACTGTCTTACACAAGATAACTAGGATAATTATTAAAGACCTTTTTGTTGTTGTGAGCTACCAATAGATATACTGCATTCATGGAAGGGTTAGCAAAGTTGTATTTCATGAAAAACAAATCCAATCCTTTATTTCCCACGGAGGACCAAAGAAATCTTCAAAGGCACATCAGCCACACCAGACCATTTTATAAAAATACTCCACAGTGAAACTTAACACTTTGCATGGCATTTCCATAGTTGACTGACCTTAGAAATATACAAATGCTTGCAGATTTCTGTCAGCATCGCATTGTTACTTTTTCATTAGAATTAATTAAATCATTAATCTTTATTAGAATAATATAAAATGATGTTAATAGGAGTTTGAGAGGAGGTCAAATTCTAATCTTGTGCTTCTGCTCCCCTATGTAGAAATACTCATGGCTACCCACATCCCTTCCCTCCACCCCAACTTCACCATTATAGCTGCCTCCCTGGTTCATTCCTTGTCAGTCAGCACTGATCTTCAAGGCAAGGCTGTCATTTCCTCAAACAAAGGAGTTAACGGCAAAATATAATATATATTACCCCTTTACTAGATATTTTTCACCTCATTTTATTGTTATTAGAATTTGATGGAACTAGTGAATGCACATTCAGGATGCCAATCTCCTGGAATCAATAATTAAAATAGGACAGATCTCAAATGGTTTTTTTAAAGCTTTTGATTGCTATTTGCTTTGTGTTTTGTTTTTGTCTCAGGTGCTCATGATGGTGAGAGCGTCGTGAAAGGATGTGTAAGTAGGAACCTTTGTGTCAGAAATAGTTTATCAGTTCTGAAGAACACAGTTCGGGAGGGACTGTACTGCTGTGAAGGCAAGCTGTGCAACAATGCCAAGTTTACCTGTCAGAGTGCCACCCTGCTGCTGGGGTCTATCATCATCCTGAAACTCTTCTTCTGACACTTCTGAAATAATACTGTCCAAAATAAAAACTGTCATGCTTTTATAAATCTCTCCATGGGGTGTAATTGATCTTTAATGGTATCATCTTTTTTACACGGGGAGCTTTAAACAACTTTAACTGGACATGATTAATCCTGGACATGGTTTTCTAGGTCTCTTTAAGACACCAACGCTTAAATTTGCTTTTCACAATGTCAAAAAATGTCATTAACATCCCTCAAATTCCAGATTCTGTCCCTATAGGAAATGCTAGTGATTCATTAGAAGATGTTCACTTAAGGAATGCTTGTTTTTTATAGGTGTCTACAATAGCTTAAAAAAAACATAGCAGAAGATCTGCGTGCAAAATCATTTGTGAGTTAACTAATATAAATCTGTACAAATAATCAAGAGTGAATTATTCAGGCACAGCGTTTATAATGCAGTTGCATGTGCTCAACCTTTTTTGATTTATATTTTCAGAAAAGGAATTCATAATGATAAATCTGTGTTTAACCCTTTGTTGAGTCAGGGATGGAAAACCCAAGCCTGGAGTCATGTACATTTTACAGGTACCTTTCAATTTGCAATTGGATAAGGTAAAGAAAAATGCTAATAAATTATTTCAATCAATCAGTTGAGTGTCTAAGTGATCGACAAGTGAGTGATCGAATTGAATTACTCAATTGATTGATTGGTTGACTGGTTGAATAACTGACTTGATTTTTCATTTGGTTATTAATTATTATGAATTGATTTTAATTATTCATTGGTAATTATGAATTGAGCAACTAGTTCAAGTAGTTGCTCTTTGTGGCAATATATGGGTCTATGTGTGTATAAAGTCGAGTAGCAGCATCTGGTTTGACTTTGGAATGATAACCAGACTCATCTACATACATTTTCTGTTTGCTCATTTGAAAAGCAGCCCAAGCACATATGACATTTTCAGTGTTGTCTTCAATCAATGGCAACACCATAGGGACTTGAGGGGTGACATGTGTCACCCCCCCAAATATCTGTTTCTGTCAGTCCTTAAGACCCTCCCCATTTACTACTCTGTGGACACTGGCGCTGCTACAGTGTTTTCTGATCCTTTGGCAAATATTCATCTCTTGGAAATTGGGCTTGGATATGTACTTTGTTGTGAGAAGTTCCACTTCTAATTTTTCCTGAAAAATCAAGATCTGCTTCCGGTGAGATAAGATGAATGCGTTTATCCTGCTTCTTCCATTCTTTTCCCTTGAGTTGTCACCAGATCTCCTGAACTATTATTGAATAAGTCTTGGTTTAGAGTCCATGCATATAGGTGATGACGTTTTATAGTAATAATGCCAATATTCATTTTGGTTTCCAAACCAAAGAACTTTCTCTTCATCAGTCAATCTCACTTGATTATGTATCTGTTCATTTTGGTTAATCTTTTCTATGTTTGAATGATGCGAAATGAATATTTTCCCTGATTGGTAGTTTTTTGAGTCATGGATGCCTCCTTTGTCCTTATAATTGTCATATTTTGTCTGGTCTATAAGGTTTTATGCAAATTTTGATAACAACCTCTGTACCACGCAAATTGATAGCAGTTGGAAATCTGTTGTTATGATATGCTTAACAATAATAAACATTCTGAGAAACTATCTTTTCTGATTTATCGTTTATCTCTCAAATAATTGTTACAAATGCACTTAGAGGTTATTGTAAATGTCCAAAAGGAGCAAGTCTGTTTGTGTTTAAATTATATTTATCAAAGTATCCCTCATATTCTTATTGCTAAAGTGGTAACATTGTACCTGTTAGTCACATTTTAGAGGAGCAGGCCAAGAGCTGTAGATGATCCTATATTTATATATTTTGTACATTGAATAATATAGTTACAGCGTAGGCAACACAGAATCAGATGTCCTTACTTTTTGCGATTATCATATGACTAATTGCTGTGATTGTAGAGTGACATCTGATTGGTTGTTACTATAGACAAATTGTGTCTACTTGGACATAATACAAAGAGCACTATCAATGTAGTCGCAGGAGGACAGCAACAAGAGATTAGTAAAACTGTTTTTTTAATTACTCATGCAATAAAGACATTTAAGTTATATGCTAAGTCTTCATTGTCCCTCTGAGATAATACCTGCTTCCATCATGAACCTGCATGAAAATAAGACAGCAACAACATGCACCCCACAAAATATGTCAAAACCTCTACACTTCATGAGCAACAATTCTGGAAACAGAAGTCAAATTTCCAAAGTTTCGTCCTCAATGAATGGACCATTCTCCTCCTAGCAATAGCATCACAGGTAGAACATTGTCTATCAGACTTGATTATGGTAATTATTGTTATTGTATAAATGAGCAGAGGAAGTAATAAAAGCAGTAAACTGCATGCAATAAGACATTTTGCACACAAAAAAATAAAAACCTGATGTAAAGTTTACCTGTTACATTATATTCTTATTCACTGCTTCTATCTTTGATGCACAGTTTGGCTTTTTCTCACATTAAATCACATTCTCAAAATTAATTTATGCTAAATATTCAAAATACATTCTAAACAACACACTTTACATCATAGCATGCTTGTAGTTTATGTCTATTTTTAATTTGATAATGTAGAGCATAGTGGAATTGTAGATTAATAATAGAAGAGAGAGTGACAACTGCATCTTATTACAAATGAATAAAATTAGAAATAAGAAAAAGCAGAAAATTAAATTACAGCTATTCCACTCGCATTGTGTACTAAACTGAGTGAATATGCACAGTATCCAATGAATAGCAAGCTGAACGCATAAGCCAGACAAGGACACAGGGACACAGGTTGAATTCCAAGAAATTGCAGGCTTCCTGGATATGGATAACTCTACCAAAAAAACAGCCTTTTGCTTGACATATGGTGAACCTGACTACAGACTGAATACAATGACATCTACAAAAAGCTGTCCAGATCCATTTTTGTGCCTAACTCTCTATAATGAAACTGGACCATCAAGCTCTGCAGCCAAAATTGTGGAATGTTTTGGAATGCAAAGGCCAACAAGTGTGACAGAAATGATACAGATATATGGCAAGCATTTTGGCTCACACATCCCTCAGCGATTTTGGTGAAATAACCATCAGGACCTAAGAAAGATAAGATGATTTCTCAGATAATCAGAATAGGCAAATCAAAATTGTATTCATTGTATGAGAGTCAATTTATACAGTTGGCTATTTGGAATTTGTGAGGTTTTGAAATTCAGAAATTTGATTGTGGTTATTTATTCAAAATGTATGGTCTAATCTTTTATTTAAAGCAGTGTCCAGTTATAAAGAGAGCACTGTGGCCTGTGACTGTTACACCATTGTGTCTCCCCCCGCCTGACATTCTCAAATTTCACAGTCAACCCTTTGGATGTCACAGAAACAGGAGATAGATTTCTGAGAGGCTGGACTAGAATGGCAAAGTCAAATTTGTGATGCTACTTTAGAAATGAAGCAGGCCAGTGAAAACCAGCAGGTTTTCAGCTAGTTTCATTGTCCTGATGGTAAGCTGTAAAGTGACTTACTGGTTTACACTCTACGCCTCAGACCCAAAGACTGTGAGTTCTAATCCTGCAGAGGGAGCAGTGCTCTTGAGCAGTAATATAGAATAAAATACTGTTGAAGCATTCTCTTGTAAACCACTATAAATGGATTTCTAGCTCACTACTAATTTGGAATGCACAAAATCTAATCTGGTAGATTCAAACATTTTAACACCTTCATAGTTTTTTGGCTCATTTAATTATCACAACTGTAAAAGGTAATGCTTGATCATCTCTGTCACTTCTTGTCATCCCTGAAAACCTCAATTTTCTTGCCGTGCCTGGGAATCCTCAAACAGCAGCTCGCATTAAACAGAGCGCTGTTGGGTAGGAACTGAATCCAGAATTGCACAAACTGAGACTTCTGTAAATGTCTGGGCACCTGCACCTCGGATGATGTCACCTGTTCCAGGAATCAGCTCCAACTTTCCTATCATGATATTTGTCTTCACTCCCTTCTCACTCTTTTAAGTGCTCGGACCTGATTTCTTGAAACACAAAATGCTGAGTAGAAAAGTTTAAAGCTGACTAGTTTTAAAAACAATTTGTAATTCTAGCACTGACAGATTTTTTTTTCATTTAGCTATAAAATTGTTAGCTCACTTGAAAACAGAAGCTTTTCAAGAGCAACAAATAATGCACTCTAATCAAGTTCTTTAATCCATTTAACAACTGGAAAAAGCAATGTGAGATCCATGTTGGGAGTAAAATCTGGGTCACTGGGGTCACGTTTTTACATGTGGCACCACTGCTTCATGCTGGAAACCTACAATGTTGCTTTTCATAAATGAAGTCGTTCCAGCTCTTGGGTGAGAAAATGGTTTAAAACAGATGAACAGTAGTGTCCCGGATGGTTTTGAAAAACAAATTATTGCTGCTTTTTCAATTTAGTTTTACATTTTTTATTAAAATTGAACTTTTTTGAGATTATGTACAGTATTTGAGAGGATAAATTCTGCACAACTTCCTCACATAGCGAATCTGGTGAGTTTCTCTGTCACACTCCTTGGAAAAGCAGAAAGAGAAATATCTTTCATCTTCTCTCCTGAATTCTCTTGTGAGTGCTGTTTTCTACATTCTTTTTAAGTCACCTGCAATCACACTTTACTTAACATTATGATTAAAATTCCTGTCTATGAGGCTTTTGAGTCCCCAAGCTAAAGATCAATTCTAGTTCAATTCAGTAATTGTAATACTTAGTTGAAACAACATTAATCTAATATTCATAAGAATTTAATCAAGTACTATGGAATAAAGAAAAAAAAGAGAATCACTTTTCATTCTGGAGACTTTTAACCATGGGGAACCCAGATTAGAATAAGCATTTTAGTCTGAGATCACAACAATATAATTCACAAAAGTTTTAAACAAGAACTGTACTGTAGTTACATTTTTTGGGTCAACAAAAAAATATTAAAAAATATATGATTTTTTCACTGTATGAGCTTATTGTATGAATATTTTCTTTTCTTTTTTGTTATTTATTTGTACATTGCATGTAATAACATGAATAAAACTTCAGAAAACATCAAATTACATGTTTAAATGTGTAAGGCATGACATTTTAATACTATAAATTGCATATAAAGATATCACTAAGGTTTTTATATAAGCATCATTTCAATTTATTTTCCACCAAATTTTAAAATGACAATAAATATATCATTCCTAAAGCATGCTTCTCATGCTAAAATGTCTTCAGGTGCAAGAGAAACCACACACTTTTGAGGGGTATTATACAGTTAATGACTGTGTGTTCTAATGTACCTATTTAAAAAAAAGGAGAATGTTAGATTAAATAGAGTCACAAACAAATCCAGACAAATTACATGCAAATCAGTCTGGGCATTACGAACCTGCATTCAAATCAAAATGGGGAAATTTACAATCGGTGGGGTTTAGGTACAGAATACTGACCTGCCAGCTGCCCTTAGGAGGAAGAGATGATGTGGCACAGGCCTGCTTGGCAGTGTCATTAGTCAGCTGGTACTCATCAGTGATAGACTGACAGGGCTCTTTGCACATCAACTCTGCATCACATGTCCCTTCACCGGTCTCTACCGCCGGGCCAGGAATCACAAGGTGAAGCTCCCCATCACCAAGTAAAGATATGTACAAATATTTGTAGGATTTAGAGGTTTCAGTGTTTCTTTCCCTCCTTATCGCTTTCAAACATAAGTAAATAATTTTATGGGGATGAGGCCTATGCCCCCTCAGGCAAGCCATAGCCTGGTAGTAGGGCCTCTAGACATCCGCAGTCCAGGGCTGAGCCCTGAGCCCTGGAGCAGCTGGGGTTACATAGGGAAAGACAAACAAGGTACAGCGGGAGAACATACAAGCACACGGATCTAATGACAAGAGAGTTGTGGAGCGCCCTCTAGAGGAGGGATGTCAACAGTGACAGCAGTTTCCTAATGGAATTATTATTAAATGTTTTATTAAGTAAAACGTCATCTGTACCTTATCTCCAGATAAGGAGATAAGTACCTTGTCTGTGGATGGATATTATTTGTACAATGAGGAAGAGACAAGACATTTTCATACCACAACCAACACTTTTGGGATTTTATTGATTTTTCTTTATTGTGTTTAATTATTGAAGGTGCAATCAAAAGTTGTTTTATTTCTTTTTCAGAAAGGTTCCAAATGAAACGCTCAGTTTTCATTTTCAAGCAGAAGTCTTGTTAGACCATTCAGAACAAAGGTGTTCAAGGTCACAGGAGTATGCTTTACTACTTTCCCGTCTCCACAGGTGAATGTTATCGTAATGGGATCCAGCACCTGAGATGTGCAGACATTGTCCTTCACCATACTGTACGTCCCAAACTGAAACAAGAACGAGCACAGAAATCACAGAGACGAGATGCTAAATACAATGCGATAAATTTGACAGCCATATTTAGTATAACAGTATATTTCACAACCTGATTTTTTAAACTTCAAGAGAAAGAGATATGGTATAAAAGCACAGAGTTTGGAAAGGTTTTCGGCAGTTGATTGTATATTTTTCTGTGACTGATCCTGAAAAAAATACGCGCTCATGAAGAATCAGCAGGACAAATGGAAAAAATAAGATCAGACTAATAAAAAATTCAGGTAAATCCCGTGCAAATCCAGCTGTAAATTTAGATAAGCTTTTATGGTGTACACCTGCACTGCTCCACAATATACAATATAATAGCATCATACAGTAGGTATAGAATACTGACCTCCCAGTCGCCCAGAGGAGGAGGAGATGCTGTGGCACAGGCTTGCTCTGCTACCTCATGAGTCACCTGGTACCCAGCAAGGATAGACTGACAGGGGTCCCTGCAGATCAACTCTGCATCACACGGCCCTCCGCTGGTCTCTACCACAGGGCCCGGAAGGATGAGAAAGGGTTTGCGGAGCTGCCCATCTAGAATTCGAAAGTGACACTCGCATCTGCAATTTGGCAGAGCAAACAAAGTTAATTTCAAGGACAAATCAAGAAGATTGCACTTCTTCAAATTACCTAGATCCCTTTTTATACATGTAAAGTCATTTGTTTCTCAATTAAACATTAGTTGCAACAGATTCATTATTCAATTCTACTTTGGCAAATTTTGGCATTTTCTTAACATTTTAATGGCGATATTTGAGTGCGTAAAGATACGTACACTATAAAAACTGTATACAGTATGTGCAATTTGGAGGTTTCAGTGTTTCTTTCCCTGTTTCTCTCTTTGAAACATGAGCACAGAATTTCTTTGATGATCTCTGAATTGCTAAGAAGAGACAAATACTCAGTCACACCTAGATTTGTTATTTATCCCAATGAAATACAAGAATGTCAGTCCTGATATCGTACTTACTGGTACTGGAGAGGCTCAGCTGTAGCCAGGGTCCTTAGGAGGACAGACAGAACAAGCAGACGGAGACCTACAAAGTCAAGCAAGGGAGAAACTGAAGGTAGTGCACTGCAACATGTTTCAACATTAAAAATAGGAAGCAAAATCTGCCATTACAGAAACGTGGTGAGAATAGAACATGAAAGCCTACAATTAGAATGAAATTACATGTTAAATAATAACATAATATTTATAGTCTTTTGCCAGCGAGTGAAATACATACCCATTTCAATAGTTTAAGCTTGATATTTTGGAAATGATACGTACTGAAATAAAAAAGAACAGAGAGAAACATTGAAGTAGGTCTAGATATCAGTTATATTGGAGATTTCAATAGTGAAATAGCTTATAGAATGCCAAACGCAAGGTGAGAAGGTTGTAGCATTTCAAGCTATGAAATACATAATTATTGTTTATCTTAATAACACAATAGAACCCCTGAACCTCTAAAGTTAGTAGAAAATATGGAAAGGAAGACTCACCAAGCCTAGAGATCTGCACAATCTCTTCTGCGACTGCTGATCTAGTATTTATCCTGTGCCTGATTTGAATATTCTCAATACACGTTTAGCAGATCACCAATTGGACGGGCAAAGTTTGAAGAAAAAAACGTAGGCAATTCCCAAATTTTCAGTCAAGTTCCTGCTGGTGTCTCCAGCACAGTGTGAAATACTCTGTTTTGGAATACTGTGATGGTGACACTGCCAAAGACGATTGTGTTAGACAGAAGAACAGAATTTGAATAGGATCAGTACAGCTGTGAGAAACTCAAATAATGTGGATGTTGGTGCAGGATAACTTGCTCACAAGCTTAGTTACATCAGTCTTCTCCAGGTATCATGAACCAGTGGCAAATGGCCATGTTCACTATCTAAACTTATCAAACAATCAATAATCAATTTAGGTACGTAATGGAGAGCTCAACTGGAATGAATAACAAAGGACCTACAATTAAATAGAAGTATTCTTAACTAATTTGGCTGCTATTAGCTAACTGATCCAAAGATTCCAGTCATTTCCTGAAATAAGCCAGTTTGTGAGCTTTTATAGCACAGCTGGGTAGCTTGTTTCTGATATTAATTCATTCCTAGTCTTAAATGCACTAGCTCAGTCCTACGTCTTCTCTGGCTCATAAACCACAGAGCATGAGAAGGTCTGAAAAAATGAGATTTTACAGAAAACCAAAGAGATACGTGTTGAAGAAGCTAAAAGAACTTAACTAGGCTTTACTTTATTTGTGATTTAATTTGACCTTTTATTCTATTTTTAGTTAGTTTTTGTGATAGGGTAAATGTTTTACTTATATTTATGGAGAGAGCCAGAAGAGAATGAGAGAAAAGAGGCAGAAGTATGTGTAGGGAAAAGG
This sequence comes from Lepisosteus platostomus, assembly GCF_059453375.1. Classification (NCBI taxonomy): domain Eukaryota; kingdom Metazoa; phylum Chordata; class Actinopteri; order Semionotiformes; family Lepisosteidae; genus Lepisosteus; species Lepisosteus platostomus. The sequence goes on along the minus strand of NC_142636.1, from coordinate 13,040,065 downwards.
AAGGCCAGAATCAGTCTGTAAGTGAGTTTCTAATAGAGGATGAAATTATTATTATAAACTGCATCACGAAATAAACTCTTCCTTAGTATAATTTCTGACGCAGGAGGATATAATTTGTAACATGGAAGAAATGAGACATTTTCAAACAGCAACCAGCATTTTGGGGAATTTATTGATTTTTCTTAACAGTGTTTCATTACTGCATTACATTTCAGATGCCAGACAATCTGCAATCAGCATTTTTTACTTCACTTATTCTTGAAGGTTCCCCACTGAGAGGGGGGTATTCAGCTGTTTCTTTAGAGAAGTTAGGATATTGACTTCTGTCTCCGAAAAAGTCGCAGCCTGAATGTTTTCATGCAGAAGATCTGTCAAATCAGTCATAATAAAGGTTTTCAGGTCCACAGGAGTCTGCGTTAGCACTTTCCCACCTCCACAGGTTATTTTGAAGGGAATGAAATCTAAAATCTGAGATGTGCAGACATTGTCCTTCACTGTACTGACCTTCCACAACTGAAATGAGAGCAAGCAGAAAGAATACAAGGCATGGATATGAGATGTTAAAATATACTGTATGTTAGATGCAATGTTTTTAAAAAATAAAGTTGCCAGACAAATAATGCTACAATTTGCTTTAAGGTAACAATGAAATATATTTCAATTTAGTCATTTTAGAATTGTAATATTTTTGGCAGAGCATCATTACTCTTTTTGAAGGCAGCATTAAGTTTTTGAAAATCTATTGAATTGGAAATAGCTTTGGGAAACATATAACAAGAATTCAAATTAATACTACAAATTATTATACATTTTCAGGTGCCTAACTCTACAGATTCATTGCCATGCATCAGAGATTTCCTGAAAAATAACAATTTTCAGACTAGATCTCAAAAACAATTAGACTGAGCAGTTTCTTCTGACATCATGATGGCATCATCTAAGCACTTCTCAGCAACAGCATAAACTGTATACTGCCCTGTGGTTACATTATTTAAATAGCTGAAGAGAGACGTTTCTCCAAAACACCCAGGACACAAATGAGATTTTAATCAATTAAACCTTGTGTACAAACAGCTAGAAAACATTGGTTTCATTTGGTCATTTATTTATACATTGCTTCGGGGAAGATAAAAATGTTTTGCCTGTCTAAGTGTATAAGGCTGAAAAGATTAATACAGTATGTTCTCTGTAAACGTAATCAGGATTTGTGTTTGATTTGCAATTCAATAAATGTTCCCGCCATATTTATTATTAGGACATGATTCTTAATTTTCTTTTGTGATGCTGAACTGCCTATATGCTGTACACATTAATGAGGACTGCCTTCAAAGGTAATGGAAATCATGAAAACAATGTTTCGAAGGGCTTCAGGCATGAGATTACACATTTTTCTGTGACTATACCTTAAAAAATATACACTCATGAAGTATCAGCAACTGATAAAAAAAAATCAAGATAATGACAAATTCAGCTGAATCCTATACAAATCCATGGTGTAAATTTTATGGTGTAAACCTGCACTGCTCCACAATTAATAGCATCATAGAGATAGAATACTGACCTCCCAGCTGCCCAGAGGAGGAGGAGATGCTGTGGCACAGGCTTGCTCTGCTACGTCATGAGTCAGCTGGTACCCAGCAAGGATAGACTGACAGGGGTCCCTGCAGATCAACTCTGCATCACACGGCCCTCCGCTGGTCTCTACCACAGGGCCTGGAAGGAGGAGAAAGGGTCTGCGGAGCTGCCCATCTACAATTCGAAAGAAACAGTCGCATCTGCAATTTGGCAGAGCAAACAAAGTTAATTTCAAGGACAAATCAAGAAGATTGCACTTCTTCAAATGTCTTACCTAGATCCCTTCTGATCCATTTCAAGTCAAGTTGTTTCTTAACTAAACATCTGTTGCAACAGACCTTAATTCACTTCTGCTTTGGCAAATTTTAGGAGTTTTTTTTTTAATTTTAAAAGTGAAATTTGAATATAAATGTATAGTATGTGCAATTTGGAGCTTTCAGTGTTTTTGTTTCCCTGCTTCTCTCATTGAAACATAAGAAATGAATTTCAGGTCATCTCTGAGTCACAAAGAAAATAAAAGTACTCAGACACACCTTGGTTTATGGGTCTTTCCAGTGTACTGAATAACAAACCTCACATCTTACTTACCGGTACTGGACAGGCTCTGCTGTAGCCAGGGTCTTTAGGAGGACAGAGAGAGCAAACAGGGTGAATCTGAAACCTACCAAGACAAACAACATGTTTAAACGTGAAAAAAGCAAACTTCTTTATTTGATCAAATCACTGAAAACATCACCTGTTGTGCAGACCTGCGTGAGATGCTGTTCTTTTATAATTTGTTAGTTTAAAAGAAAGAATATTGTTCAACATCATGACTTCTTAAACTGTCCAGTGTTAAAACTAAAACATGGATTTTAACAGTCTAGTAACAGATTACAACATAGGACATGGAAGACTAAGGTTGAAAGTGAAAACACAGGTTTAATAATAAAGTAATCTCTATAGTCTTTCACTAATGAGTGAAATACTGTACTTGCCCATTTCAAACGTGTGATATTTTGGAAATGATACACACTGAAATAAAAAAACACACAACAGTTAATTGTTGCAACAGCAGAGGGGAATATTGAAGTAAACCTCAGATTTAGTAAATGATAGGTCTGTTTGTCAGTTATATTGGAGATTTCTATCGTGAAAATCCAAACTAAGATGTTGAATTTTAAATGTAATTTCAATAAATAAAGAAAATGTGGTTAGAATGTGCACGTCAGTTAGCTTATAGAATGCCGAAAGCAATACCAGAGGGTTGTAGCATGTCAAGCAATAAAATACATGATTATTGTTTATCTGAATAACAAAATACAACCACTGAACCTCTAACGTTAGTAGTAAATATAGACTCACCAAACCAAAGGATCTTCAGAGTCTCATTTACTTCTGCTGATGTATTATTTATCTTGTACCTGATTTGAATATTCTAATATTCTAAAAACTACTTTAATACATCACCTCCTAGACAAGCAAAGTGCAGACAAAAACATAGTGCTGTTTCCAGTACAGTGCTAACTATTTACATTGGAAATGGGTTCAGGTTTGGAACACTGTCGTGGTGACATTGCCAAAGATGATGGCATTAGAAACTAGAGCAGAATTTGACTAGGATCTTACCAGGTGTGAGAAACTCTAAGTTAGCTGATAATGAAGAAGATGGGTGCAGCAAATCTTTATCACAAAGTTAATTGGATCTTTACATCTTTGCCATTTCAACCAGTCGCTAATGACCATATTGATTTTCTAAATGTATTTCTAAATTTTGAAAAGTTATAAATAATCAATAACCACTTTAGGTACGTAATGGAAAGCTCAACAAGAATGGAAAACAAAAGTCCTTGTAGTTCTTGACCGAAATGGAAGTACAGTATACTTAAAATGGTTTCTATTAGCTAATAAATCCAAGAATTCCAGCTGTTTCTAATTTAAAACACTAGATTCATAAAACATTGAGCTGTGGTAATCCTCTTCTAATTGGAAATTTTGAATCACTGGTTAGAACTGCAAAATAAAGACATGTTTCACATATGACTACAATGTCAACCATTAACTACTAACTACTTTAAGTATTAAAGTATTAAAGTATTAAAGTACTTTAAGTACTTTAAGTATTTGTGTTATGGATATACTACAAGATTGCATTAATCAAATTCGATCAAACGAATCAAATTTGATTAATCAAATTCATCAAGCACACTTATTCAAATTAATTAAACAATTAATACAGGTGGGAGAACAGTTGCAAAACAGCGGTTATTAAACGATAGAGCGCAATACTAGGCTTCACACACTGCTGATTTGATTCTAGACTGGGGCGGTTTATGTGAAGTATTCTAATGCCGTCTGCTTGCGGTTTCATCAGACAAAGCTTATTTTATTTTTCCAGTCAAAGCATTGTAACAGTAATTAGTATCGTCAGGTCAACTAGCGAGTAATTAGTATCACTGCGATCAAATAGCGAGTCGCCAGAGTCTAATCCGCATCACGCTCTCTGATTTTGGGATAGACTATGTCCAGTTTGCCGCGACAGTCGCTGGAAACATATTTCTAATCATGTTTAGAATTGATTGATATATTTTCCAAGATTTCACAAGCAAAGTGATCGCAGTTAAATGGGAGAGACTGGTGTTTTTCCACGGAACTTTGCATTTTGGTTAAAGGCAGGCAAATATTTCAGTCTTTTTAGTCGCACGTAGGGAACAATATGTCTGACATCATTGATGGCGCAATTTCAAGAGCTGAGCTAACTGCAAAAAGGTGCTCCAAAATTTGCATGCAGTAAATAAAGGTGTTGGAAATTTACATTTACACCATTTCCATACATAATGACCTTCATCACCAAAACAGATGTCCTCCTTGTCATCACCAGGTGTGCTTCTCTTTTCTTTTTAAAAAGAAAACTGTATATTGTTTCTGTAAAAACTAATCTCTGTGTATTTTTATGTTAAAAACAGTCCAATAAATTAAGCTATATTTATCAATAAAATGAATTATCCTATTCTTAATTGACCTACATTCACATTTTATGGATGCCATATGAAAAACAGTAATATTTTATATTAACATTATAATGTGCCTAATATAGTTACACTACAATTGCAAGATACAATCACCAATCTGCTGAAGGCTTCTACAGAGATGACAGAGTTTATTAAAGAGAGCTGTATTACATATATATATACAGATATTGAATCTATCATCTCTATGTTACTTTTACCAGCATGTTCTTAAATCGTTAGGCTTTTCGATATAAATGCTAGAGAAGATTGAGAAACAACGTTCTTAAACATCCCCGTTCAGCGTTAGTGCACACACGTGTGTTTTCCTGTTCTTTTCTTATACTGTTCTACTCTCCAACACGCGCAGCCTTCTAGAAGACCCCCTTCAGGACATCTCGTGTGGGCTGAGCAGCTGCGGATAGGGAGCTTCTTCCGAACAGACAGGACACCTGGTTGCTGAACACGATGAAAATGGTCCTGAAACTAATTGTTTTAGAAATTTTTGGATCTGCAGATCCTGGGATTTCGTTCATTGAAAAAAGAACCTCCCCCCAACGGACAGAACCGCGGGAAATGCGCAACTGCGCCAACATCTGAAACTTCAAACGAACGTCTCGTGTGGGGAATTGGCTTTCTTCATTGCTCCCAATTTGCATTGACCTTTACTCAATAAAAAGAGACAGAGCTCGGCACTATTCAACAGGACACCGCTCACAGATCAGCCGGGTGGGTTGAAGCAACATTTTCCACTGAAAAGAAAAAACAGTTTAAATACAATGCAGCTTGTAGTTATTTTCATGTCAGTGCTTGCATTGTTTTGGTCTGGTTTTTACGATCGATATACAGTACATGCTTTTCATATGACTTCCAAATTCCGTTAGTTGAGAAACGTAATCTGGTACTTTCGATGACTGTAACAGAGGTTCATATTTCAAAACTAAAAATGTATTCGTTTGGGTCTGCAAAACTAAAATATGGTACTTTGGGCTATACAGCTAGCATATCAGACTGAATATGATCGGTGAGAGTCGGTCTATCTGTTGGAAATCGCATCGACCTTTTTATGCTCTATACTAATTCAGTACAAAGGAATTTGGACAATAAAAAACAGATGTTTACAATCACATCATAATGTCGTGTTGCAATGAACAATAAATACATGTAAAGATGTAATATAAAGAAAACCAATGAATGCGTAGTTGGAATTATTGACGTGTTCCCTAATCCTAATTATTTGTTTTGCAGAAACTTGTTGCATTCTGTCAAGATGAGTAAGTATACCTCCTTCGCACTATTTTTCAATACAACTGTAGTGTACATTTCGTGGAATAATGATTTGTGGGACGTTCTGTCGCGCAAATAAATTAAAATGAAAAAAAAATGTAATGATTGATTTCTTGTCTGGGCAATCTGTTGGGTTGTCTGAGCTCCTGATTGACAGTTTGGAAAAATAATTTCCGACGTTTAACGAATGTGTAATAAATTAGTTGTGTATAAATCATTCTAATAAGATTCAATTTCTCTATAATTGTTTATTTACAGCCTTTAGTTTAAACCAGTCATGGAACTTTATGCTCTAATAGCAAATTGAATTGCAGCCCTGTAAGAAGACGCCTATAAAACACGCACATCTGGATGTTTGCAGTTTATAATAGCTCAGCTATAATTCCTCCTGTTTTGGCATTGATTCTAACCGAAGTTAACCTGAGGAAATTCTCCCCACTTCTGTTAAGGAGTTGCTTTGAGTATCCTGATGTTCGCTTTAGCTGCGGCTGATGTGATTGACTACAGGTAACTCTCATTCCAGTTGAGTACTGAATGTCTTCGCGTACTGTACATAATTGTCATGACATGTAGTTTTAACACACTCCCTTGTGTTTTAGTTAGGTAATTGTGACAAGCTCTTTGATAGCAGGTTAGAGTTGAGATGGCAGACCTGTGAAAGAGCTGCTTTAAAAGTTAAAAATGAAACGTAAAAAGTACAATTTAACTTATTCCTGGTGTTACAGTATGTTCAACTGTGTTTAATATACTGTATATCCGAACCCAAGCACGAGAATAATAATTAATAATTCCTTACACTTACAGTATATTGCGCTTTTCTGGACACTCCACTCAAAGCGTTTTACAGGTAATGGGGACTCCTCTCCACTACCACTGTGTAGCCCCATCTCGGTTATGTACCAGTACACTCGCCAGCTCTCAGCGGGGAGATCAGAGAGATGAAATCAGTTTAGAGATGAGGATTATTAGAAGGACATGCTTGGTAAAGGCCATGGGGAAATTTGGCCAGGACATTGGGGTAGATGTTTAAGGTCTTATTGATACAATACATAATATGTAACGTATGCATGTATATCGCACACGTACTGTACGTTCGGAAAAAGCGAGAACAGTAGAAATAAAAGTGCCGTTGATGCATCTGTGTATCCGTGTAATCGACCGTACCGTAACTTCGTCGGACGGAAAATATTTGCATAATTTTAATCGTTCATATTTTTGCACCAGAACACAACACCAGCTGAGAATGGAAAACATAACGTTAAACCCCAGATGAAAGGTAACAATATTGTAAGCATTTTCAGCGCGAAAGTGATAAGGACACCAATTACTTGATTGAGCCTTTTAACGGATAGACGTAACAACAGCATGTTTTTCTTACTCCTTTATCGGACTAGTGAGAGGTAGCCATGCCATTCCGTGGAGACTAAATCCTGTTTGATCTTTTCGGTTTTTCTCTCCCGAACGCGTTTTCAGTTGCGTGTGTCGAGTCGCCTTCTGGGACGTCCAGGGAATTCGCACGTTCGCCGAGATTGAAGGAGGTGTAGTTCAGGCCCCGGCAGACGACTGCCCAGTCGAAGCGGAAGCCAAATGCAAAGAGCCGTGCAAAGCTGAGTTCAGAAAGCAGGCGGCACAGCTCGCCAACACAGCCTGTACTGCGTTTCCCCACAAGAAACGGGACGCTGTGAGTTTTTTTTTCTTCCGTGCGCCTGTTTGAGTCTGCTGGGTTACCTCATTGTGTTTCTTTTGGGTTCTGTCTAGTCTTTCAGCCCTATTTCTCCCCAGAACGTTCAAATTCGTTTTTAGAATTCGCCTTTTTATCCAGAAATGTAAAAACTGGTGCGGCAATCGCCTAAAACAGGCGCCCCTTCACTGATATCACATGTTCTCTTCCATGCTTGCCAGCAGCTGCATCACCCTGCAGCTCTCAACTGGCCACCCACTGAAGCTCAGCAGGGTTGAGGCTGGTCAGTGGGAGACCTCCTGGGAAGCTATGGTTGCTGCTGGAAGTGGTGTTAGTGGGACCAGTGGAGGGTGTCAACCCTGTGGTCTGTGTGAGTCCTAATGCCCCAGTATAGTGGCGGGGACACTATACTGTAGTGGGTGCCATCCTTTGGATGAGACGTTAAAACGAGGTCCTGACTCTCAGTGTCCATTAAAGAACCCCAGGCATTTCTTGATAAGAGTAGGGAGTTATCCCTGTGTAGCTTCCTCTGACACTATATGATATAAAGCGGTTTGGCAAATGACGTCACATGATCTTCCATGCTGACTCATGAATAAAAAACTGTCCTTCAGCCTGATGGTATCTGCTAAGGGCATGATGTCCAAACTGCCATTATAAATGTACCTTAAGCTGCTTTTGTAAATGGGAGAAAATATACAGTACATCTCTGCAAGCAGGATTTTTCATTTCACGATTTGATCTTGCAAAGTCCTGAACTCCTAGCACATAATATCAATCATAATTGCCAGGATGTGGTCAGAGCACTTTCCTGATTATACATATTTTGTCACTGGCTGACTAGCAGCGTACTCTCTACAGTAAGATCGGTCATGCAGGAAATATAATAAGTATGTATGACTGCCTATTGCTACAGACATTAAGCGATTGCATGATCACTGGTGTTTTTTTTTTTCAGGTGCTTTTGGTTGTGACTGTAAAACAGAAGCCATGTCTCCCTCTGCTGGCCACAATGAACAGCACCACCTTCCTCTGTGAAGACGGAAAACCTACCGCCTTCCAGCCACTCACTCTGGAGAACATGGCTGACACCTTCAATAGCTGAGAGAGACCCGATCTGTCTAATCCTGTCTCCCTTCGGCACACTGAAACACTGGTTGTAGCTTCTAGTATGGAATAATAATAAAATAAAAAAATGTAGCTTTGCGTATTGTGTATTGGCAAAATGGAGCTCCAAAAGTATTTTTTGTTTAAATATGTATGGTATAATATGACAAGTGCTTTCCATATTAGTTTGTCGCTGCATTCGGATTCTTAATGTTCTTGTAAAAACATAAATTAATTTATACGGTTCATATCCTGAGGCCTTCACGCCAAGTGCTCCAGGGGTGCAGTATAAATGACTGACCCTGCACTCTGGTCCCAAGCTTCTCTCCCTGTCTGTGTGTCTCTTGGAGAGCAAGATGGGGTATGCAAAAAGACAAATTCCTAATACAAGAAATTGTATATGGCCAATAAAGTGATCTTATCTTATCTAAAGCAATTAGAACATAAAGTGAAGGTGGGAGGTCCTGACTAACACAAGCCAGGGAACCTGAGACCACAGACATGGGACAATAAGATATACACTGGGATAACATGTACACAAACCCCTGTCCTTCCCCCCAGTCCCAGGAGTTAACCATGTCCCTGGTAGTTCCCTATTCCAGACAGGTTCCCATCTATCCCAGCATGCTCTCTTGGGGCTGATGGCACCAGGCCCGTTGCCTGATGAGGGTGCTATAATGCACAGTATAACCTGGCATTTTGAGTGTCTTTCACATGTTTCAAAAGTAACCAGACAAAATAGTCTCTATTCATCCCTCGATTAACTCAAATTAAAAGGAGATTTAACACCCAGGTGTGCTTTCAGTAGTTTTCAATTTAAAAAAATCCAGTACTAAAAATAAAATTTTCCGCACTTTATGTGTAAATAAAGCACATTCCAAAAGTAACATGCAGTGACTTCAAAACCAATTGAGATTAATTTGAATGATAACACAGACACAAGCTCAACCCAAAAATTAGTCTTAAGAGGCCTTTATTCCCACAGTGTAAGAACAAATACTTCCCTCTTGGTTTGAGTTAGTCAAGTCATGCCATGTCATTGGCCAAACCGCTTTCTACCATACGGTGTCGCGGGAAGCCGGAGCCTACCCGGCAAGCAACGAGCATGAGGCAGGGTACAGCCTGGAGGGGGCGCCAGTCTTTCGCAGGGCAGGTGCAAGCCAGTCATACATGGGGACAATGTGAAGGTCATGGTAAAGGCTGAGGGGGGGAATTCGGCCCGGACACCGGGATAACTCCCTACTCTTATCGAGAAATGCCCAGGGAATAAATACAACACTGATTTTACAATAAAAGTTTTATGTGTTAAAACTGATCACCCCGCTGTTGCTTGAAAAACACTTTTATGCAGATATTTATCAACAAAGGGGGCAGATATTCTTTCATTGACAGTTACATGCCAGTTAAACTGTAGAAATTGGATATATTCCTAAAACCCATTGGTGTGTGACATACTATTTTGCATTTTCTAATTCCCTCCTTTTCCGATCCCTTAATTTTCAGGTTACAGAAAGTGAAAGACAGTTTGACAATAAGTGTGATAAGAATGGAAAAAAAAAACATCCAGATGCAAGGTTGAAGTTGCAACTAGTTTTATTATAATGCAATGCTAGGGGAAGACTGAACTGGGAGGCTGCTGGAAGTCTTCAGGACTCGAATAAGTCGTTGACCATGTCTTGCACATTAAGCACCTGGAAGTTAGTGGCTCTTCCACCATTGCAGAGGAAGGTAAAATTGCTTACACCACCCAAGAGTGGCATACAGCTGTCCTCTACAGTTACCATCATCATCATCTGCAAAACACAACAACTTTCATTCAAACACTGTAAGGACTTAAGACATGTATTGCTGTTTTCATTAAATAGACTTATTTGTAAGCTAATAAAAGGTAACACTAAATGATATAATGAAAGCACATAGTCTGAGAAATGTATGATGTGGTACGTTTTTGTGAACTTCAAAGGTGCCGTGTACTGTATATAAACAGCATTTTTTAACAATCAAGCATTTTGGTGTTTTTTGAAGGTGTCGACCAATTTAAGATGCTCTGATGAGTTACCGTCCCACTGTAGACTGCATATGCAAATATGTCGTAGAACTGCAAACTTGTATCAAAATCAGGATTGTAGACCAAAAAATGTAAGATTTCTAAAGAGGAAAACAGGAAAACAAGCATTCTTGACACAACACGCTAACACACAAGAGCGGCTACTCACAATTTCCCTTCTATAGTGAGGAAGCCTAGTACAGGCTTCGTTTGGGAGTGTCAGTACTTGTTGTCGATATTGCTCAACACAGGGTGCTCTGCAGTTCGCTTCAGCTTGCAACAGGCAGTCATCACTCGGTGCCTGAACCACACCACCATCAGCCTCAGCAAACATCCAAGAGCCGCTGAGATCCCACAGAACGAATTTGCACACACATCTGGGAAAAGACACAAGCCAGAAAGAGATTAATTCAGGGCTCTCCTCCAGTGGTATCTTGAAGTTTCATCTTCAACACAGTGGATGAATATTTTGCTCATAACATCGGTAGTCAATACAAGTAGATCTTATATACATCTTATACATTGTCCTTCAGCCAAAATACAGACAGTCAGTCAACCAACCAACCAACCAACCAACCAACTAAAAGATCAATCAATCAGTCTGGATCAGTTAGCTTGTTCACTTTAATCCTTTGTTGTCTAAGGGAAAATGTATGCTCCCTTTGACTAGAAGAAGACATTACAGGAGTTATAAAATAGGACTGGAATCTGAGTAGTCAATCTCAAGGGTTCTTTCAGATCCATGACCTGTGTTGTTGTTTACAATGTCTAGATACCAAAGTGAAACAGATTCATATACGGTACAGTCTCAATTTCCTTTTAAGTGTCATGGCTAGAATACTCAAATTGTCTACTCAAGTTGGAAAAAACAACACAGAAGATATTTGTTCCTCCAGAACCCGGGTTTTAGTACCTTTTCTGTAGATACGTCTTTTTTTATACTGTAAAAGTAGAAGAAACAGACAAAAACATTTTTTTTAAAACTGCCGAGACTTGAAGCTGAGGGTAAAAAATGTAGATTACCTGTAATCGTTCATTTCAGCCGCAGCTAAGGATAATACCAGGAAACTCCAAAGAAATCCTAAGTGCGTAAAAACAGGAGAATTCAATTTCTTTCACCACAACCCAACTGCTGTAGCAACAGTGCACAGTTGTGTAATTTTACACATTCTTTAACTAAAGCAAGTAACAGGTACAGTTCAGTATTAATAACAGGAATTCACAGTATGCAAGTTTGCTGAGTTTGTATATAACCGAGGGATATTTACATAACAGGACTATATCGGTTCGCATTCAATTATAGTTCCTAGAGGCCACAACCACTAAAATAACTTAATTTGGTTAAATCAGAGGAGTAATGTGTCTTCATAATCTTTTATACTTTATGTCCGCAAAAAACGGAACACAGAAGTTGAATCTGTTGTTTGCCTTGGTTTAATACTGTAACGCTTACGGCCGACAGGCACTGTGTAAGAGCCGGCGTACCAGAGCAGGTGATGTCACCGCCCTTCCCTGTGATAGCAGGACTACAGCTACTGGGCTGTAAAAAGTTTTTTCTTTAGCTCACGGGGCTGGGTCGCTGCAGAGAGACGCGGGAGTCCCGGGTTCGAGCCCCCGACGGTGGGGGGCCGACCTAATGCGGCAAGGGCGCCCGCCTGAGCCCCCGTTGCGTTACAATACATTTTATTTGCAGAAATGACATTCCGGTCGATATAATTTAAATAGGTCTTCTTGGTCCATAATAGTATATTAAAAACATTTCACACATTAAAAACTGTTCAGCTCTTTTCTCCCAACGCAGTACAATGGCATTTTTTTTGTAGTTTCTGAAAATAACTGATGTCTTGCTCCTCGTTTATTACCATGAGCTAATAATACTAGCAAAAAACACTGCTCTTTCTTACGAAGCTTAAGAAAAAAAAACGTTCAAACGCAAAAAGCATCTAGTTTTTATACAATTTTATCTCATACAAACGCAAAAAATATCTATTTTTAATGAAACTTTAACTCGTTTAAGCGCATTTTTTTCTAGTAAGATTCTTTATTTTTTGTGTTCACAATTAAATATTTGAAACCTTACCCTTTACTAGTACTGCAGATAATTTGAGTATTTCGATCATTTATAGCTCTTAAATGAGTTGGAGATTTTCTGATATCTATTGTCGTACAGTACAAGCAAATTGAAATCTCTAATTTCTAAATAGTTGAAACCCCAACACTTTTGCAGTTAAGCAGCTTATAACTTACATTTGGGGGGTCAGTTAACTAAATGCTAACAGGATTCAGAATGGCGGAGCGATGATATGTACAATGTCTCTTCTACATTGGGACCGCAGTCTGACACTGACCATGAATGTGAAAGGATTGCGCAGTCTGCAGTCTTTTAACTTATGAAAAAATTCTGAGAAACGTTTAACGTTTTGTAACCCAATTACTGTAGGTATAATTTATTGTTTAATTCATATACCTGAAAAAATGTTTCAGGCATTTTATTTAAATATTTATTTTCAAATTGTTTTAAAAGTGTACTTTAAAATACATTATTATATTAGCTAACTATTAAATATTAGCACAATACATTAATGTTTTTAAAAAGTACTTTGTGGAACAAAAGTTCAATTATTTAGACGCTATGAAATTTATGAAAAAGTCACTGTTTTCAAATTAAATGTCACACATGACTTCACTTTTCCCAAATCTGGGGATTCAAATACAGAAGCACATATTTAATAAAATGACTCATACTCACTCATTGTGAAGTCAATTCAATTTTGTTGGGACTGTTTATGTGGAGAAAATACTCAAGCTGTCAAGGAAATACAAATTCTATTAATCAATAAACAACTTTTTTATTTAACTAATTAAAACTAATTAACTAATTAACTAATAGTTAAACAATTTATTATTATCATTATAGATCTACTAATTATGATTACTCAAAAATACTTTAGACACCATGCTCTCAGTGGGGAATAGTTTAGGGATCAGTTATGCTGTGTAAATAGTTAAAAATACATTTCTATTCAGAGAAAAATAAATGTAACCAGCAACATATACTATACTGTATATCTTCTACAAAAAAAATAGACTTTATACATATTTTATTTCAAGCAAAAAAGTACTAATATAATATTCAATACTCTTTGGGCATGAAATTCATTAAATGCATATGATTATTATTGATAACAATAAAAATTGATAACAGTAGTACAAGTGTTAAAGTACTCAATTTTAACCTCTCTGATTTAAATGTTTCACGCAAGAATAAAGCTAGAACATTAGCATTATATGTCATTCTAAATATTTCTATAACATGCTAAAAACAAATATACTGAAATACTCATCACTGGGACTGCTTCAGTAGCTGGATAACTCACCCGAAAGACTGCAAAGTATCTGTCTGAGAGTGCTGAGCGTCTCTTCTATAGTGAAATTCAAATCGACATGCAAATAACGCTCCTAAGAAAATGGTATTTTAGGCTGTTTTTTGTTTTACTTAAGTCAAATGAGAACAAATACTCATTTACAACAACAACCTGGAGAGCACATATACAAATATACACTGGGGCATTTACTGGAGCAAACTGAGTTAAATACTTGTTTATGGTACAGTACCTAGAATTTGGAATTTCTCTGCAGTCCAGTCCTGACAACTCGTCCATTTTGGATCCCTGATTCTCTTATCCTCCAAGAGGTGACATTTATCTATACATTTTAACACAATGTGAAAACAAAAATGCACTTCCTTCTGGAGTGATCCAGCTACAGTGCATTGCCTGAAGACTTTTGAAATGAGAAACCCACTGTCCTCTAATGAGAAAACCAGAGCCTCGGCTGCTGTCCCAGGTAGGAAAAAAACTAGGGGACTAACGGAGGCTTACTAGGCACACAGAAACTGAAACGTGATAGTAACTTTGAAGCAGCACTATCATTAATCCACTGCAGAAGCTATATGTATAGTGCAACCAGTAGGAAGAGCTCACCTTGTGATCTGTGCAGCTCCTGATGCCCTAGTATAGTGAGATGGACACTATACCATAAAAAAGGCACCGTCCTTAGGACAAGATTTAAAACTGAGGGCCTGACTCTCAGTGGTCATTAAAAAACCTAGGGAATTTCTCAAAAAGGCTAAGGGTGTGAACCCCAGTGACCTGGCCAAATTTCCCCCTGGCCTTTACCAGCCATGGCCTCCTAATAATCCCCATCTCTGAACTGGCTTCAATTCTCTGTTCTCCTCCCCACTGAGAGCTGGTGTGTAGTGAACAACATTTTGTCAAACTGAGAAAAGGAGGTATTTCTTCACGCAAAGAAGGGAGTCTGGGACTATTGAACAAACTACCCATCCATTAAATCTGAATTTAGGAAGCTTTTGTCAAGAAACACCTGGGATGAGGTCCACCAATTAACCAGGAACAATCAAGTAAGCAGATCTGTCTAACACCCATCAACGAAAACACATCAGGCTCCTTTAATAGTTAATAAACTCAGCCTTTTTCCAGGCAATGTTGAAAATGCACACACAAAAACGAGAAGGAAAGGGCAGTGTGGTGGCTCAGTGGGTAGCAGCGCTGCTTTGGGGAGCTGTTATGTTCACCCTGTGCTGGCATGGGTTTTTTCTGGGTGCCCTTTCTCTGTGTTTTCCTCCATCAGTCCAAAGACATGCTGGTAGGTTAATTGGCTTCTGGGAAAATTGGCCCTAGTGTGAGTGTGTCTGTGTCTGTGTGTGCCCTGCAATGGACTGCTGTCCATCCAGGGTGTATCGTTTCCGGTGCTCGTTCTTTGCCAGATAGACACAGGTTTCCCTGCAACCCTTAATTGGAAGAAGCAGTTAGAAAAGGAACGAATTGATAGAATAACAAAAAAATGAAAATAGCTTCGTCTGCTGTACTGCTTGAGATCTTCTAGTGTAAGATGCAAATTTCCGACAAGCAACCTATCAGCAAACAAATTCAAAATAGAGGAACCTTTGCATATCATTTGCTTGTATTGAACTGTTGAAACCCTAACATCAATAATGTGACCACTCGACATTTCCAAAAAGCAATGAATGATCAATAACGTTTAATTTGTCAGAAGGTGCCACCAGGCATTGCAAGAAGTAACTTCATATGCAAGTTGTTTTGTGCTAAATCCAAGAAACAGAGCTAACATCGGAGGTCAGCATCGCTCAAGGTATCTAAAATATTTAATCCAAGGGCTCATATCACAATTATTCTCCCAATAATGAAGGGAAGATTCTGTATCAGAAAGACATTGTGGACATTCCCATTAACTATAACTCTCTGGTCAACGTGCCAGATAAAACACAATGTGACAAACATTTTAATCATAAACAAAAGACATTAATGATAGATGTAAAAATGCTGGCACTGAGCTTCAGGAAATCTCTAATGGAAATTATTTTGATGTGTTTTCATATACGCCTTAACATTTTCCATCAGACAAGAAGAGTAATCTATGAGAAAGTCAAAAAACCTATCACATACAGTCCATACATTTTCTTGACATCATTTGTTCTCCATTGTACTACAGCCTCTGTTGCCTTTGCTAAGTGCAGTTGTTTTAATATTTAGTTAAGTGAACTGAAATGTGGGTTTTACTCTATGAGAGAGGACTGAAACTTTCCAGGACCAAAAGCAAAGACCACTCCTGTAGGTTAACATGAAACCTGAGAAATTAAACCCTGTTTCGACCCCAGTCAAATGTAGCCCCTCTTAATGGCCAGAAGGTTTTGACTTATCTGTATAATTGTGCAAACCTGACCTCTAGCTTGATGATCATTTGAAAAGATGCTGGAGGTAAGGGTTGGGAACTGTATGTAAAGAGACCATATACTCTGTGTTAAACTCTTCAAATTTGGATAGACAATTTGTAGGTCAAAATTTTGCATAGGCTGTAGAGGCAGCACGGAGGAGCAGACTATTCAAAAATGCAAAATGTAAACTCAGTCCTATATAAGGTAACTGTGGTCCAACAGTAATCAACTGTAAAAGCAGTTTTCTTGGTGAGTAACAGCCTTTCTCTTCATCTCTTGCTGTGTCTTTCATGTGCTAAGATTATTCTGTTTGCTTCTTGGCCTCTTATATCAAGATCTTTAATTTGAGGGGTAAATGAGTGTGACATTTGTAATGCTTAACCAGCTGCGACTATTAGAAAATACATTTCATTTATAGAGCAGAGCTCAATACTGGGAAAAACGGAAGGCAGCTTACTTTGATTAAAATTAAAACAGCAATTGCTCACCTAGGATTTTAACTTGTAATCCTCCAATCGGAAACCCAGAACTCTTCTGCTGAGTGTGTAGCACTCCTTTTATTTCTTCTCTGGTAGGTATTTTAGATTATATTTACACCCAAACAAATACTGTATATATTAGAATGGTTTGGATATTGATAGTTGGAGATCTGCATGGTTTTCTTTTTTGCCGTCTACTAGGAAATGTAACTTTTCAATCCTTTTCATTTCAGATTGTAAGAGACAAAGCTCCAAAGAGATGGGTAAGTATTTTACACCTATACAATACAGTACACTACAAACACCCACTTGTCTGCATGTACTGTAGTTTCCTGCCTATGAAAAGTTCCAACATATTTCATATGTTCATATCCTAGGAATCCTTTCTTCATGCTGTACTTGCATGTCCTTCAACAAGAAACCCAATGATTATTATTTTACTTGGCATGATTTTCTGGATTCCTCCTGTTAGATGACTATTCTGTTACTACTCTGTTATTTTCCTGTGACTTGTCCACCTCTGTAATACATAGTAGAATCATTTTAACCCTCTGTGCAATATTCTGGACAACAGTTGTCAGGTAAACGTTTTGGACACTATTCTCAGTCAGATTTAACTTTACTTTCCAGCTCTGGATTTTTTGGAAGGCCAGTATTTTCAGCCTTTTCTTGTCTTTTGTGTAGATTTCAGACTTCCCTTGATTGTTGTGTCTGTGCTGTTGGGTGTTGCAGCCACTGATGACACTAACACGTACACGTGAGTAATATATGATGCAGCTGAGACAATCTTTGCTTTCAGGCTGTATAATTGATTTTACCAAACCATTTGTTTTCTTCAATGTGCTGTGCTATGTGAATACAGGCTGCTTTATGGCTGATGTTTAATCACCTTATAAGAGGCATAAGATTGGTGCTCATGGCTCAGGTGCAATTAGAAAAGGCAATATCAGATCTGGCTAATGCGTTACTTTCAACATCCATAAGACTTAATCAGCAATACTGTAGCTGGTGGATTAAAAATAACAGGAAATGTTATTGAGGCTGCAAAGAGCTGTTGATCTACAATTTACATCTTAAACTTGTGGACTGATGGTACTTTACTTAAGTTGCACTAAGAAGACCCAACTGTACAAGTGAAGAACAAAGTTCGTACATTAAAAAGGTATCAGCTAAGTTAATACTGGTAATATTCTAATACCTGGTATTCTCTAATTTAATAGTGCAGCATACTCAAACTGTTTTATATTAAAAAGACTGTTTCTGAGGTCTATATGCTCAATGCTTTATTCGATCTCAACACTATTTCAGCTCCTGGCTGTATTCTTTCATTAGCTGGGAGCTGTTTAACTGCAGCAGATTGAGAAGAAGTGCAAACAGTGCCAAGCTGATGAGGGTTGTATCGTGCATATTGCCAGCCGGCCAACAAACATGACAGAAAGAGGCGCCTTTGATGTCGTACAGGATGGGAGTTCTCTTGGAGTTTGACACTGTCTTCTCTTCCACATCCGAAGGTGTGCGTGCCTGATGAACGTCATCGACGGCCAGCTCCGCAAGCCCTTTGCTATAGTACCGGGGCCTGAGGTTACAACCAGAAATGGCCCGTGTGATGCTGAGCTGATGTGCAGAACACCATGCAACGCCATCCTTCACAATTACGTGAGATCTAATAGTGTGGCAGAGGATGCCTGTGCCACAGTTATGCCCCCTCCAAATGGGCAATGGGAGGTTAGTATCCAGCACAGAAAACTCACACTACCTTGCTAGAGTGGTCATCAGTGCACAACACAAATATCAAACCGAAATTATACCAGAACACATTTGGACTTTGTATAATAATTGTATGCTCCAAAACATTTTGTGAAGACCACACTGCTAGTCTGAAAATCTGGTGACTAGAAAATGGATAGATGATATCTTGTTCCTCATCCAGCTTCTGTTGGCAAAAACAGTGATTGACAACGAAGTGATTAGCAGCATTATAATTCTAATAGTTGTGAAGGTATTAGGGAAGTTATGGTAGTAATTATAAACGGGAAAACTGGAATTAACCAGCCGTTTAAGAATGGTATTTGCTCATGCTTATTGGTTACTATTTTACAGCACAGGACCAGCCATGTAGTCAACTGGGTCATGGCTCTATTTAACCAACTGGTTCCCATTTAGTGATTTTTAAGATGCAAGGACATAACACATAGAAAATCCCAGATGACTTCAATCTGTAAAAGAACAATTTCTGTTTTATTTTGTTTCAGATTGGTCTGTTTGCTACGATAATGGACAATCCCTGCGTATTACAAATCCTGTTCCCCATCCCATTGAGCTTCAGGTGTGAAAATGGGACCTTGGTGGATCAAATACCTCTTAATATGAGAACATATTTCATAGAAGGCCTGACTGAGGTGTTGATGTAGAATTAGTGAAATGTCTGCCCTCAGTGGAAGTCAGGGAGGAGGGGGGTGATTGTCACTCATCTTCAGGTGTTACATTACAAACATGACACCAATAAATAAAGTCTGAAAGGTTTCAATAAGAACTGTGTGGTTTTGTTACATATTTGAATTGCCAAAGCCCTAGTTTTCTTTCTCTACCTTTATGTTTAAGGCAAAGCTCCTCCATTTTAAGAGGAAAGCATTCCTCTTTCACAAATTCTCAATAATCGCACGGATTATGAGAAAGATTGAAAAACGGTAAAAAAAATTCTGAAAAGTCCAGAATGAAGCAAGGTGAATGCCTCCTGACTTGCTATAGTGACACTCTACAGTTTCGATGTTATTCTTATAAACTTCAGTACTTTTTATAGTACCGTTTACTTGATTTTTTAAAACTAAAAAAAAACAACAACAAGAAAGGATATAAGAAAGAGACAATTCAGCTCTCTTGGTAGTGTGACAGTGTGAAATGGGAGGAACCGTGGCGAGAACAGGTAAAAAGTCTTCACCCCGGGAGAGGGGACAGAAGCACCGATGTGAGGTTAGCAGGGACCAGAAATAACAAAACGAGTGGTAAACAAACAAAAAGGCAAAAAGAAACAGTGCCACTGTGCTGCGTTAACTCCAGACTGGACACCCTATTGAGAGGGGTCCCATCTGGAGAGCAGGGTGTGTAAGGTAAAAACAAAAAAAGAACTGAGTGCATAACAAAAATGCACGTGTGCCTGCCCCAGTGGAGAGTGTGTGATGGGACAGGCAAAAAGCAAAAAGAATTAAAGAAAAGAAAAAAGAAAACCTTAAGCAGGTGCAATCCCCCCTCCAGGACTGTCAGTATTAAACTCCCCTTCCGGGGTTGTCCCTGCTTGGCCCTTCAGGGGCTGTCCAGTGTGCCTTTATAGGACCCGCCCAGCTGTGGCTCATCATCTAGAAGCCGGGACAGCTGGGACTTCAAAGGTGAGGCCTTGCCATTTCTACAGGGCTCCGCCTCCACACTGGACACGCCCTCGCATAACGCCACAGTAGTTAGTAGCTCATTGAAGAATCTCATCCAGCAATTTCTAGAAAGTTGTCTTAGTTACTCCAATTCAAACTACAAACTACAAGAACTGAGCTGTGGGCAAATCTTCTTAGGCTGTGCTTGAAGCCAGAGTCACAACACCGCTACTACTGCAGTGTTATTAAATGTTAAACGTGACCTTTCAGAGGAAGCCTGTGACACAGCATCTTCACCCTCTTCCAGACAATTGGGGGATCAGTCACCACTTTCAGATTCCTCACTGCTTGGTTATGTTGGACTGGATCTAAAAAAATAATTTGCTATTTGTGGTCTATGTAATGAATGCTGTTGTTATTTGTTCAAAGAACCCCAACAAATGAAGACCTATGATTTCTAAACTCATTTGGAGTATCCCCAGTGGTTGATACATATGGGAATAACAGATATATTGACAATTATCAATTATCCTGTGATTGATATGGTTCCCACAGAAAACGCAGTTTGTTAACCTTGCATTCAAATCAATTTACTGTGATAAGTACCATTGAAACACTAACTCTGGATTTCCTCCAATGGAAGGAAATATATAATCCAGAGAAAAATGGTCCATTCATAGATATAAGATGGGCTCAAACACTTTTTAAGTCAGGCTTCAATCTCCAAATGCTAAATGCTCCTTATCTCTTCCTCAATTGTTTAATTTACTGTGTGTGACCAGATCCAATTTTGCACAGTAGCCTCTAGGTGGCACCACCGTATCACGTCATTTAGCAGTTACCTATATGTCTACTTTCTGTCATTTTCAGGATTCTCTTTACTGTAAAATTTGTGTACATTGTGCTATTGTCATAAACACAAAATTAATATGCCGGTGTCTGGGAAAATGTTTGTATTATACTATATACATTTTATTGACTATTCAGACATGCATCCCTCCATTTGTAACAGCTCAATTCAATGAAGTGGCATGGGGAAGCCAGAGACTATCCCAGAGACAAGCCACAGGCACAAACACTGAGCAGGACACACACAGACACAGATACAAACACACTCACACAGTGGCCACTTTTTTTTTCCAAAGACCAATTAACCTACCAGTATGGTTTTAACTGTGTGAGGAAACCAGAAAACTCTGAGAACACCCACGCAAGATGACACCCTGGTCTGCAACTGAACCCCAGAGCCCCAGTGCTGAGAGACAGCAATGTTAGAAAACTATTTTTATTGTTGAATTTAGTTTTCAACATCTGTTTTAAAAGAATCTTATTATATTTTGCGCTACCAACAGTTAGGCAACTCAGCAGAAATTTCTCTCTTCCACCAGGCATTCCAGGAGACAAATAACGACTTAATTAAATTCCATCCATTTTCCAAGCACTTTATCTAATCCAGGGTCCTGGGGGAGCCAGAGCCTATCCCGGCAGGATACACCCCCGATGGGATGCCAGTCCTTAATTATATTCTTGAAGCTTGATTACATATTATAAGAAAGACATCAATGTCGGCCACAGTGCTACTTGATGCAATCCCTAGAAGAGATTCGTTGAAAAACGGATTTGAGAGAAGACAGGTTTTTTTTCCTGGCCCGGAAACATCTGGTTCCCAGATGTTTTAGTTCTTCTATGCGACTATCCAGCCGGTGAAGTACGTGGTTACTTCTTCATGTGATCACCTGTGTTCCTGTGCTCTTGGGCTGCTATCTCGTAATGGTGCTTAACAACAACAACAACAACAACAACAACAACAACAACAACAACAACAACAATAATATTTATAATAATAATAATAATAATAATAATAATAATAATAATTGCTTACACTTATATAGCACGTTTCTGGACACTCCACTCAAAGTGCTTCAGGTAATGGGGACTCCCCTCCACCAGCACCAGTGTGCAGCCCCACCTGGATGATGCGACGGCAGCCATAGTGCACCAGAACGCTCACCACACATCAGTTATCAGTGGGGAGGAGAGTGAAGCCAGATCAGAGATGGGGATTACTAGGAGGCCATGATTGGTAAAGGCCAATGGGAAATTTGGCCAGGACGCCGGGGTTACACCCCTACTCTTTTCGAGAGATGCCCTGGGATTTTTAATGGACCGCAGGGTGAGCGCCCCCTACTGGTCCTACTTACACCTCTTCCAGCAGCAACCTTAGTTTTTCCCAGGAGTTCGACATCCTATTTGTAAGCAAATAGTATTATTATTAAAGTTATACAATTCGATAAGAAGTTTCCTGATTTTTTATCAGTATGCTCTTGGAGGACGTCCTAAACGAATGAAACACCAGAACGTGGATCTTTAAGCACACAAATATAAGACAACAATCAAAAGTTCAAACTTCATTATTGCAATGGCTTCTTTTCCAATAGGAGGCCTGTTTTGTGCAAGTTATTTCTCACTTAAAAACAAGTCTTTTTGATTGTTTTCTTTTAGTCAGATTTAAGCAGTGACATACAGACTCACTCTGCCTTGCTCATTCACCGGAAGCACCGCCCAGGTTGTTTAAAAATTTACCTGTGGATCAGCTCATTGGAGTAGGGGGGGCAGGGCGTACTAGTTATTGAGCAATTATAAAAATATATCACAAGTTAGAGGCTAATAATGAGAAATACACTCGGGTGAACATGGTTAACAACTCTCTTTTAAATGCGTCTGATCCGCGTATTGGAGCTGAAAGTTTTGGGAGTAACTAGTTACTTTCCTGATGTCTCCCCCCCTCTACTCTGGCGCCGAGTTTCAGTTATTCTTCCAGTATCACTTGTTTGCCTCTTGACTCACACCTGGCTTTCGTCGAAACTGCAGTCATGGAGGAAATACGCCGATGAACAAAAAGTAGAACTCTTTTGTACAGTCAAACAGTTTTGAGTCTTTTGCAGTAACGTTATTCTCTGCAGATAAGCGAAATTATAGGAATGATTTTGAGGGTTCTTCTCCTGATGGCCCTCTCCGTAGGTAAGAAAAATACCTTCCACTAAATACAACCATGCCAAGGGTCGGTAAACAGGTTCTTTTTCTATTTGTAAAAGTATTAAAAAAACTCTTGATTGTAAATACGTAATGTTTTGCTTTTACGTTTCCTTTTTATTTCGTGATCAGGGCAAGTGATTACAAAATTTCCTTCATAAAACAGTGAAAGGCCTATTGTTTTTGCTTTTTCAATCCAGCTTTTGTTTTGGAAGTCATCACGAAGCTGATATATCTGTAGGTAAAGCAGATCGTGGGTATTTTGTTGTTGTTGAGAGTATAGCTAAATTGCAACATTTGTTCTGGGAATGTATTCCAAATCCATTTTATCAGTTGATTTATGTAGTCTGGGAATTTGTTTTCGAGTCTAGTTCCTCTGATCTCTAGGAGTTTATTTAAACTGGTTTTATTATTTATCTGATGAATTTCTGTCGCTTATCTTTAAAAAAAAAGTTTTGCTGAGGCTAGGATACAATATAAACTTTCAGCACGTGTCAGATACATTGTTGCAAAGTAGTAAAAAATTCCAGCACGTAAACTATGCCATCTGGTGTCATTTTTCTTCGTTAGAATAAACTTTCGTACGACTACAAATTGTAGAATAAGTGTGATCTGTATTTCTGACGTTATTGTCATCCAGAATTGTTAGTTGTGAACACAAACTGCTATATATTCAGTGTTTTGGTATTATTTTTTTAAGTTTCTAAACTTGTAGAGCAACTTAATTAAACGGATTTGGAGCAGAAATGCTTCAGGTATTTAGTAAACAATGCAGAAAGTATATCTGCACTTTCCTTTCACGTTGCTAAAGGGCAGGTAGCTGGGCTCCTGGCCTTTACTTTCGGAATCCCACACTTAGTTTCGCTGAAACAACAACAAAAACAATGGTTTTGTCTCGAAGCGGTTCTGTTAATTAGAAATCGAAGAATTCTTGCTTCTCCATTTTCACCCGGTAAACTGGGGGGATACGAATTTGTCGTTGAAGCTCTTTGTGCGGTTTTCGTTCACCGCAAAAACACCTTGTGTACAGTTTTCACCACTGTGCAACATGAGGGAGGGGTGTTCAGATCTATCATCTTCTACTGCAGTATTTGACTGTAGAGTACTATTTCACTAATTCGATAGATTAATTGAAAATTAACATAAGACAAAGTTCAGAAGTCAGC
This sequence comes from Lepisosteus platostomus, assembly GCF_059453375.1. Lineage (NCBI taxonomy): Eukaryota > Metazoa > Chordata > Actinopteri > Semionotiformes > Lepisosteidae > Lepisosteus > Lepisosteus platostomus. Next base: position 13,015,586 of record NC_142636.1, on the reverse strand, counting down.
TATGGGAGGAAATCGCTAGATTGCGATTTGTGCTCATATTAAAGATGGTCAAATTGCAATATTTTATGTAAATCGCTACATACTGATATCTCAGTTTACGCGTTTTTTCCCCCCTATCGAAATATACTTTATTTCCAAAAGCAACATCTCACAATAGAAACATTCTCACATTCTAGCCAGGTATGAACCTAACGCGCAATAAAAACTTTCCGAATGGGGGGTGATGGTCCATTATCAATCCATGCAATGATCGGGCCGGATTTGCACAATAAAAGAGTGCCTCCCAGCCCTACCACTTGCTTACGTTCATTAGTCCCTTTACAGGGTCCAAACTCCTTTCCGGCGCTCCCTCGCCGTGGAGAAACCCCATTTGGCGACGTCGCGCTTCATCCTCTGTTAACATTACTTAGGAAGTCCTGTACTCAATTTCCGTTTGCGACTGGGTGCCATTGATTGGGGAAAGAGCTCTCTTATCTCCTCCCCCACTCGGTTTTGTTCACGATCTGTAGCCTGGAGGTGATCATTAGAATATTCGCACAGGTGTGCCTGCCAGTGAAAGGAACTGCTGTGTAACCAAAGACTTTCTAGGCTGCTGGGTGCCTGTAAAATGGCTTGGATTATTACTAAGGGAATACAGTGCGTGGTTAGACAAAAATCACATGTAGCGCTGTGTATCATGCGAACTGAAAAATTAGTTCTGAGTTTACGGAAGCACACCAAGGGGGAAAACATTCTTCGCCCTTATCTCGTAATTATGAGATGGTAATTCTCGCGTACTTTGTGATCACGCGATAGCACTATTGTATATAATACCTATATCGCTCCGTGCGGGCTGAGTTTTAAGCAGTGGAACTGATTGCATGTATAACTGTAAAAAAGTATCACGGAATTACGAGATAAGGGGGCGATTTTGTTCTCCCTTGGTGGCAGCAATGCGCTTCCGTAACACCTATAGAATGCGGTTAATTTATTTCGTCAAGTTTATACATATTGGTTGATAGTATACTAAAGTGTTTATTGCATAATTGTTTGGGAGTTCATTTAACAGTCTTGCCATTTTCCACATGTTACGACCTGCCTAAAACCGCGCATGGAGTGGTTGAGTGTGATTTAAGTGAATTTTAAGCTGTTGAAATCTGTTTTAATGCATATAAGCCCATACAAGAAAACAGAATTTCGATGTTGTCCTGGACAAGTTTACACGTGAATAAACGTGAACTTGGATAACACCAGCTGTGCTCTTTTGACGTGTTGTGTTTTCTCATTTGCTTTCGGATTCTTTGGGATGAACTGTACTTATACAAATAAAAGACGTGGCTTATTTTAAACAGGGGGAATCAAGCCTGTTTCTGCTCATTGTGAATTAATTTGTTCTTCAGAGTTTGGCAGTTTGGTGGGATATGGTATACACTTGCATTGGGTATTTTCAAAGTCTGTCTTTGTTTCTGCTGTGTCACTGCTGTTCCGGATAGTTAGGTGTGAAATACAGTACAAATATCCATCCATTTTCTAACTGCTACATCCAATTTGGGTTACAGGAGATCTAGAGCCTATCCTGGCAAGCAACAGGTGCAGATGTACATAGAGTTCATATTGACAGGATTTCAGTGCATTGCAGAGCATTTACAGTATATATACACTTGGAAAGATCCTTCTCCCATAAACAAATACTTGCAATAGTGTGCAGTGACTGCAGTATATACTTTTTATATACTAGTATAAAAAGGGACTGTATGTATTAGAGGAGTTAATTGTAAATCTCAAGCACAAGTGGTCTGCAAATGGATTAATGGAGACCTACTTGTTTCATCATTCACAGTATTTAAGTATAAACACGATTCTGGCAATAATGTTGCTGTTCAGATTGCCACTCTAAGATGTGCTATTAAATTAATTCCTTTTTATGTCATTTCTAAAGTAATCAATTCTACATTATTCAAAGTGTCTTGCGATGAAAATTAACAGTGAAAACAGTGGGGCACAAGTTGTAGATTGTAGTGTGATGGATCAAAAATATTCTATAGTAACTGTCTAGCATTATACTAATGTGTACAGTAAGACAATAGCAAAAGCAATTATAGGAAAGAAGACGAGGGCAAATTGACTTTAAATCTTGAAGGTGCTGTACTTCCCAGCAGCGTTTTGTCAGGAACCCTCAAGTCTATCAATAGGAATGAAGAGCGTCATTTAGTAACGGCTAATCAGAAATCCTGAGGTGCCCTTTCGAAATCAGTGTGACGTCCTCCAAGTCAGATTGCATGTTCCGTCATGTAACCTGCTGTGAGGCAGAAACAGACTTGACTGTGTTTAAGGGTATTTTGTGTGTGGGTAGAGGTGTTGGGAGTCTCATACCTCACAAGCCCGGGCATCTCCGATCATGTTATCTCATTTTTCTCATAACTTAGCTCCTCTCCCTTTAAACGTGTATGCCCGTCAGTCCCTGTAATGACCGCTTAGCAAAACTTATCATTAACTCTTTCTATTTTAAGGGAGTGCTCTAAAGATGACCTGGGTATACTCTTGAGTGCATTGGAGGGGCTAGAATTACTATACTGTCACTTACAACTTCTTTAGCTTAAATATACTGTCGATTTCAGCAGAATAACACACTTCTCACTGTGGGGATTCAAATGTCATTTCTTCCCCAGAGTGAGAAATATGATGCTATAAATTGCATAAATTTAGCACTAGTGTTGTTATTGTTGTTGTTTTGGACTGTATGTTGCTGGTCCTGATGACCAGACCGGTGACTCAACTGCAAAATAATTTTGTGTTGTGTAATCGGGGTTGTTTTTGAGGGCTCAGAAACAAAGTAAATACAACACTGTAGGCAATAATCTACACAGAAAAGCTGAATCAGACTTAAGTTAGTTACTGCCAGTCGGTGCTATCTCTCTTCATATTGTCTGGTTTGTATTTGTCTGCCAGGACACATCAAACGCTGGGCAGTCATTCTGTGTCCTAAAGGTCATTTCATTTTGCTGTTTGATCAGGGAGTGCAGGTTTTGATAAGAGTGCTCCTTTCACTTTACTGTGGAATGCAGCTAGCCATGTTTATAGAAGAGCCACATTTCAGTGCCTAAGCCTACTGTGTATTATTGCAAATCATCCTAAACATGAAAGCTTTAAGGAAAATCTGTATTGCCCCACATCATAACACGGCTATCATAGAGCAATGTTGAGGCACTGCTGGAAGTTTTGTACTGGAAGGAAGCAAAGGCATTCTTTGAAAAATATCATTTTGTTTTTCATTCATGGGATGTGTGTCCTACTTGGGAAGATGTTTTTTTTTTTACTCTATAAATGTGCTTTAACATTCGTAGCATTGAGGTATTTGTGGAGGTTTTCTTCAACTCCAAAACCAAATTTAGTAGTGCCACTCAGAAGATAACTTCAAAAAGCACTGGAAATCAGGATTTGTTTTTTGGCAAAGGATACTGGCATACTAACCCTGAGAGTTCATGATCATGAATTGGTAAGGCAGTGGTCTCTGCCTCTGTGTTGTGGCTCTGGACAAGAAAGCCGGGGCAAAGGTAACAACAGATTCTCTTTTTGAGACTAATGCAACATTCTAAAACTATTAGAATGGTGCAGTTTCTAGACCTGAAACCAGTGCAAACAGCTTTTGGTAGTGATGAATAAACTTTCTTCAAGCACAAGAGAATCTGGACCCTCAAAAAAGGAAATGCACAGGGTTGGCGCAGTGGTGGGCATTGCTGCCTTGCAGCTCTGGGGGGCCTGGGTTTAATTTCACATGTGGGGTTGTTGTCTGCGTGGGCTTTGTATGTTCTCCCTGTGTTTATGTGTTTCCTGCAGGCTTTTGCTCTGGTTTCCTCCCGCAGTCCAAAAACGTAACGCTAGGTTAATTGGGTTCTGGGAAAATTGGTCCCGGTGTGAGTGTGTGCCTGTCTGCGTTTGTCTCTCTGCCCTGGGGTGGACTGGTTTCTCATCCAGTGTGGACCCTACCTTGCACCTGTTTGATTGCTGCAGAAGACTCTTGCTCCACCATGACCTTGAATTGGCAGATGTGGTTAGAAAATGGATGGATTTTCAAACACATAACCAAATGCCCTCTTGGGTGTAACCTATCATTTTGTTTCTAGTATCTCCTTGATCGTGGATGTCACTCTCCTGTTGCTAGGAAGGTTACAAACATGATTGCGCAGTGTATTCTGCCATCGTTTTTGCAGTGTTTCTTTTCTCAGTCCTGAAAATCTTAATTTCCATTTGCAACCTCTCAAAATTCCCTCATAATATTCTAAAGGTAGGTGTTTGTTTGTTTTCACCCACAGGGTCATCAGTGGGAATATCGGTGACCTGTCCCACCAAGAGATACGTGGTCATTCTGTTCCAGCCTGTCACACTAACATGCAACTATCAGACCTCCTCCAGCCAGCCTCCTGTGGTGACATGGAGGTACAAATCCTTCTGCCAGGACCCCATCCAAGCAGCGCTGAACCCCAACAGTGCCACTAACCAGCTGGCCCAGGCTAATCCTAACTACAACCCCAATATCGAGTGCTCTGACAGCTCTCGTACTGTCCGTATCGTGGCTTCAAAACAAGGACCTTCTGTCACACTGGGGGAGATGTACCAAGCCCGCAAGGTCACCATCATGAATAGTAAGTGTGTTGCTCTTGAGGTTGTTACAGACCCCAGTCATTTTAGAGTGAGCGGCTTTGTCATTTGACATAGGTTGGCTATGTGGCTCAACTTCAAGTATAGACACAATATTGTATATCCGGTCCCTTGACCATTTGTATCACACATGGCCTGATGCAGGCATTCATCATGCATTTCCTCATACTGATGTTTAATATTTTGTGCTTCAAATGAAGTTTAATTATGCCTGAACTCTCGGTTTGTGAAATTTAGGAATTTCTCGATTTTCCACATCATACTGTGTACACAGGAAATGTACTCACCTATTGCACAAAAGCATACAAATTCACAACTTATCTGTCACGTTGTATTGCCTGCCAGATGGAAGAAACTGAAACAAGCTGGCTGAGGCCAATCAGTAGTATCTGACTGAGTCTTCCTGTGGTCTGTTCAGTATATGGTGTGGCAGCGTTTTTATGTCGTTTTCATCAGGTGAAGGATGGTCCTGAGCAGAATCTAAATGAGATTATTGTGATGCTCGGTTTTTGCTCTTTAGGAGCTGCTGACTTTTCAACTTTAAGCCCTGTTTCATACAAAAATAAATCATGTTGTAATCTCAAATATTATTTTAATCTTCAAAAACTCAATAGTGAGAAATGAAGGCCAGTTATTTTTTTTCCTACTTGTGTTCAAACTAATTTCTTTTATTCACATGTTAAAAATAACCTAATTTATTTGTGTTATCAGATATTAGGGAGGAAAACACTATTCCTAGTAAATTCTCAATTTGTGTAAATTACCTATTGCTCTTCAATAACCATCTGAGGAACGTAAGAGGTTTAATAATCAATTAAATATGCATTGGCACAGTTTGATATTACATGGTATTTGGATGCATTGTTAATTTGGTTTAGGCCATAAAATGCAGACTTTGGTCTTTAAAGCTGACTGTATGAAGCAGGAGTAATTTGAAAACTTATGACATGGCTAACCATTTAGTTAATACTACATTTTGTATCACCACAATTACTTGTTAAAAAAACAAAACCCACATATATAAAAACTGGTCTTTTCAAGGAAACAGGTCAGTCCACGGGTTTGAACATCCCATTCAGATCTCGGAAAGAATTAAACCAGTTGGCAGTCTGTAAGATGCAGCATTAGGAAATTTTGAACCTTTTACTGTATACCAAGATTCAAAGCAAAATATTCACCCACTAGTTTCCTGTGATTAAAATTTAAAGTAAAATCCATGAGGCCTTCTTATCCCACGTGCCAAGTTTGACCCTACTCTGTACTCAAGGGACAGTCAGTTTTTACTCTATGCCACATGGACATGACTTCATTATTAAAACCTCTCATGTGGTCAATTTAACATTTTTCAATTGATGACCGTATTTGTTTTATCATCATATTTTTTGGGAATTAAAGTGCGCAGTTCAATTTCATAGGTGCAATGATTTCATAACCGGTCTGCGCACGCACACGTGCACAGCTTAGAGGATACTTTGTCTCTGACTTTTCTCTTCCCTTTCCCAGATGCGGATTTGAGCTTTGGGCAGACTGCATGGGGAGACAGCGGAGTCTATGTCTGCTCGGTGGTATCTCCTCAGGATCTGACGGGAAACAATGAGGACTACACTGAACTGATTGTGCTGGGTGAGTGTGCCACTTTGATATTCAGCCTGTCTCTGATGCACATAATCTGAGCATTTCTGTGGAACTGAATTAGAAGCTGGGAATCACACTTACATGGTGGTTAGGAATGCTGCCTCACAGCTCCTGGGTCCAGGATAGCATAATCTGCTGGAGTGCCTTCTGTGTGAAGCTGGCTTGCTGTTCCTATGTATTCTCTAGGCACTCCAGTTTACTTTATTTATTGTGTGTTCCCTGTAGAAGATTTAACAGTAACAGATCTTGTTTGATTTGTCTAGTGAAACCACATTATGTTGCTTATCTGAAGCAGAAGACAAATCCTTATGTCTATAAAACATTGAGAATCAATGATTTTGTTTTGTACTCTGTGATTGCCAAATGCTAATCAACTTGGCTTGACACTATACAGCCTGTCCTACACAGGGCAGATCTGGAACCTTGGTACATATAGTCCTCTTATAGTTCCAGAAAACTGAATAAGATACAGCACTATAGAGCACTGGAGTCTTTAGTGTTACTTCTTCTCCCCCGTGTTCGTGTGGATCTTTGCAAGGCGCTCCCTGCAGGGTTCCTCCCACATGTAAGGTTAACTTACATCTGGGAAAACTGGCCCTGGTGTGCAAGAGTGTGTGTGTGTGTGTTTTCCTTGGGATTCTGTGAAAGTTATATCATTTGCACTTGTTTAAGATGCATAGGCCTTAAAGTAATAATTCAGGAATATCCTGGATTGTTGTTATGACCTGCAAAAGCAGGGAGTTGACTGCTGTAAATCAGAATTATCTGAGAGACATACTTCTAAATGAGGCTTTCACATAGAATGGAGCAGTAGTGAGAGCTCAAGAGTCACAGCCGGAAGGTTGCAGGTTCAAATTATGGGTGGCTGGCACAGGAGTTGTTTTTGTAGCTCCAGAAAGGCATTTTATGGTACAAATACAAGCTACTGTATTATCAAAATTAATAATTATCACAAAAGAATATAGTGTATAGCCCCAAAATGAGAGAGGACACAATAGCTAGTGGTAGACATGGTAACCAGATGAAAGACAAATCAGTGAGTTGGTGAGAGGCTTTTGTATGAACATGATGTTGATCGCGTTTGACCTGCTTACCTTACCAGCTCCATTACAGAAAACTCAAACGCACGCAGCTTTTATTAATAAAATAACAGGATCATCAATCCAGTTAAATCAGTCAGTTTCGAAGGTAATAAAAAAGCAAATTAGAGCAAAAAAATATATACAACATGCAGATCCGAATGTCTTCTGTTATGGTGTGCTTAGCGAATAAAAAAAACCTGAGAAATATCGTCAGAGGTTTGGAAGCTGTCAATAATATTTAATATGCCATGGGTATCTTATCTGGAATAACAGGAGTAACGAAGTTATGTTGGCCTTCTAATGGGAAAACCCTTTAATAATCATTTTGTAAAACAATATCAGAAGGATGAAAGGGAAGACAAACTGTAACTGTTGTTACACTGGCAAAATGTGAGTCATTTAGCCTGGCTGTTGGCAAAACAGGTCAGACCAGTTCAGTCACTTCTAGACAGATATTGCATTTTTGTTGTGTTTAGCAGTCTGTAGTTGCAGTGTGTAGTGTTGTACATTAGTAACAACACACTTCTCTTTTTTTTTGTTAGCCTTACATTCACTTGCTGGTTTCTTTCATTCTCACTGTTTATCTATGTATGTTAAACAAATAGCAAAATCTAGGGTTAAGCCAGTAGCGTTTTACCTTGTTTTTCCCTCTTATACCTTATTAGAAACAGGCACTGAAGGATGAAATGAAATGCACATTATTATGCAAGCTTTCTAGATTCTAATAAATTGTACTTTACAAAAAAAAACTTATTAGATTCACTTGCCACAGTAGTCCAGCGTAAGTTTTGTCCTTTTTGTTGATTGGTTCTTAGCATTAAGAGCCTCTGTATTCAAAACGCTAAGCAGGTTCAACTCCTGTTGCTTCCTGTGGGGGTTTAATTACCTGAACGCTCCGAGTACAAAGTGGGAGGACAGGATACAGTTTGTCCCCCCTTTTTCCTTTGGCTGCTAATAGATTATTGATCTAAGCATTTTCGTGAAGCCCTGGGTAAGAAAATGAGAAAAGTTAAAGGATTTAAATCTGTAATAAATCTACTGCATGGATCCATTTGGGATATGGGGGAAAAAGAATAAAAAGGAATGAATTTTCTAAGGAGTTCCTAAAAACATCCTGCTCCTCACATGCAAGAAAATCCTGTATGTTTCCAACAGGCTTCCTGTCTAACCCCCAGTTAGCAATTTATATGTACATCTTTGAGCCCTCTAACTGGTGCATGTCTGGTGTCCTGAGGTTTTGTTTACTCGGGAGACTGTGACAAAGGGGGAGAATTGATTTTCTCACCCTGCTGCGAGAGACAGTTGACTTGTGCCATCCCTGCAGTTACTCAACCACCTTACTCAAAAGACAAGTGAGACTTGGGGAAAAAGTTCTTAACGCACCTGTTTTCAAATGAGAGGGCTGACCGTTCGACGTGCATTAAAAGCAGGTATTTTCATCAGGTTTTTTCTTAAATGGTTAAATCAAATGTGCAGCGAGTTTTGGAGTTAATCTGGATGACAGACGTCTACAGATAGTAATGGCATGTAAGCTTAAAGGGCTTGGCTTTGCAAAGTGGCAGTCCTAAGGTTGTTAAGATAGGACATCCCTGTCTTTTATTTCAGCTGAAGGGACCCCTGTGGGTTCTATTGTATGTGGAGGGATCTTGTTCAGGCAGGAGGCCTACCTTCTGTGTGTGCTTAGTTACCTCTGCAGCACCTCCTCTTAAGAGGTCTGTTGGCTCTCTGGACTCCAGTCTGCCAGTAACTGTATCAGACAAAGCTCCTGTTGTGCTGCTCAAATGAGATAACATTGTAAAAACATGCCTGTGGAGCATTTCCCTGGATATTGTATTCGGCTTTGTTTGTTTTTTAACTAAGAAAGACAAATACTTGATGTTTTCATGTGACTAGATTTATATCCTCCTAATTTGCTTGTCAGTGGACTTAATGTTAGTGTCGTTCTAGTTTGAGCAGGACAGGATGGGAATTTGATAAGTGTAAAATCTACTGTTGTTAAATTGTATGTTAATATTGTGTAAACAAGAATCCTACTAGGTGTCAAACGCCATTGAATAACTTCTGGGATGGGCAAGCTGTTTGAATTTGTGACCAGAGTGAGGAGCAAACATTCCTTGGCTGTCTGGTTAATGGTTAAAAAGATTATTTTGAAAGCACTTCATTTTAGAGTCTTTATTCTGCATTAGATTGGCCTTTGCATTTCCTCTGCTTCATTTGTTTTCTGTTAGTTGCTTGGCATGATTTATCCACTGTTGTTTCTGGCTACATCATTCTTCCCAGTGGGGGGAAAAAAAACCTACCAGAATATTATTGTCAAGACAAGAAAATTATGATTGGACAGCACTCTGAAGCCCACTGGTGCTTGACTACTTAAGGAAGGAGCACCATTCAGAATCTATTTCTTTCTTGAAATTAGAGGAGCAAAAATGTGTTTTTTAGTTTCTTTATTTAGAGTATGGAAATGACCTAGCTTTTGCAGAGACAGCCGAAGAAATTACAAAAAATACCACTTGTTTCTCGAATATAAGACTTATAAAAGAGTGGAGGCTGTTCAGCTCATCTTTCTTGTCTGATTGCTCTGTGCTACGTGTTCCAAGAATCCCATTTTGGTATTCCTTGACAAACAATGGTATTGGCTTTGACATCATAGCTGGGTAGCTTCTTCCTGGTTCCAGCAGTCTTTTTGTCTGTAAAAATACTCCTGCTCTCGGTTTGAAAAGAACTTCCTCTTATTTTTTGCTTGCGTCCTCTTGTTTGTTTCTGTGTTGAAGAAAATGTTGTCCCCACCTTGCACTTGTACTTAAATCAGTACAAGTGCACAACCCTTAGTTTTCTCTAAAATGTTCACATCTAAAATGATTCTTGCTGTCCTTTAGGCCGATTCCAAAGTTATTCTATCTTTGGTGCTGTGTGGCAGACAAAATGGCTTCCAGTATTCTAAAATGGGGTGTTACTGGTGCTCTATACAATTTTAGAAAAACCTCCCTTGACTTATATGGTTAAAAGTGGAAATGAATCTAGCCCTTTACCTTTTATTTCTTCCCTACATTTTCCTGTATTGTGAACTAATTCAGTGATTCCCTAGAATCTTCTTGCCATAGAGACGATGAGCTGGTTTAATTGTAATTTCATTGTACCGTGTTGAGTGAGTGTTTTGCTAATGCTAATGTTTTTTCCTTAAGGACAAGTGGATTAATACAATCGGGCCCTGGCTGTTTGCTTTTACTTCCTGTGGCTGTGCTGTATTTTCTTTCTCAGCCTACAACATGCTGTCATTTATTTTCCTAGCTGAACACTTTGCTAAATATTTAAAACCTCAAACATTTATTTCTCTTTGATCTAAAATGTTCCGATCTCAGAGATGCTTCAGTGGCAATCTCATCAACAAAACGGCTTTGGAAAGGCGGCCAGTATATGTGTGCTAAACATTTTTAGGACTGCGTTTCTTAAAAATCCAGATGATTTCAATTTACTTTTGTTCTTGAACAAAGCCAGGGGGGGTAATTTGGAGATGTCTTGTGAAAAGTGACCACCATCTTGAGCTGTCATCATTCCAAGTGCGAAATTAAACTGTGACAAATGTTATGATTTGTCTGCATCTTTTTAAGTGACATACCCTTCTAATATTATAATGATCACATCAGCCATGATGTAAATCTGTCCTCTTAGTCTTAGCAATTTCAAGACTGAGATGGTTGATGTAGGCTCATTTAGCCTGCCAATGCTGTAGTTTAGCTGTGTTAAGAAAGGTCACAAGGTGAAGGTCAGACCAGGAGCTTCTCAGTAACTGTAGCTTTTTCTTTCTGTCTTAGGGAGGATGTCAAACACAACTGACCTGTTGCCAGGCATTGACTTATTGGTCATGGAAGGTACTATTCCCCTGGAACCCTCACTCTGTATTGTTAGGTTGTGTTTGAGTGGAGTTGTTCATTCAGTATCAAGATGGTGCGTTATGATCCTATACCAAGAATCTGAATATAAAAATGTAAAAAAAAAAGGCAAACTGGCATGGATTCTTGTCTTTCTTGGACTGTATTTTCTTATAATGAGAAAAATCCCTTTTTGTTCCCCACTTTTCACAACAATTTTATATTACAGAATGAAATAATACAGATTCTTTAGGATTTACAGTGAAAATTAATTTGCTGATTCTATTTTTGCGAATTGGAATTGTTGGAAGTATATTGGTTTTGAGGGAAACCTATTCGGATTTTTCCGAGTACTTATTTGTCTTGGAGTGTGAAATGTTCAAACATTTCACCACCCTATCCAAGACGCCCTCTGTCTTATTTTTTTGTAATAGGTTAACGTAAAAATATTTTCCTCTCAAGGAGCCCCTTAGCATTGCAAAGCTAATTTTCGAAAGACATTGAATTACTTTTAATTGGTCATGTGATTGATTAACAAATGGAAGCAAAATATGTAAGGAGCCCCTAACAGATGGGTGCTTTTGTCAGTAGTATTCAGAATGGAGCAGAAATCTCTTCTTTCATATAGACATGGCTGTTTGTTTAATCAGCTTTTACTTACAAAGGCAGATAAGTGGACTTTTTTTAAAATGTACTTTAATCATAGTGGGAGGGGTTGTAAATGTTACACAAACATTTTAAATAATGTCTACTAGTTGAACAGAGTTTTCGGCGCTAATTTACAATAGGTTTCTGTCCTGCTGACAAATTTAAAGAGACAAACTAATTAACAGGGGTGGCACAGTGGTGCAGTGATTATCAGTGTTGGGGCCCTGGGTTCAATTCCTGTCCTAGAGTGCTGAAGGCATGGTATTTGCATATTCTCTCCATGTTCACGTGGATTTCCTCCCTACAGTCCAAAGACCAATTTGTAGATTAATTGGGCTTATGGGGAAATTGCCCCTGGTGTGAATGTTTGCATCTCTGTATCTGTGTTTGCCCTGGCCCCATGCCTGTTGATGACCAGGATAGGTTCTGGCTCCTCCATAAATTGGATAAGATCGTTAGAAAATAGATAGACAGAAGCAGTAACCATTCAGAGCAAGATTAACCAAGCAAAGAAAAAAACAGATAAATACAGAAACATGCTCTTTTACCAAGTTATTTGTAAAATGCCAGATTTTCATGTCTTTGCCTTGAAAGTGTACAATTCATGGCATTTCATTAACGGGACGTAGTTTATTTGTGTAAACACCATTTCAAGTGCAAAATGGAGGGCTTTGGGCCTACAAGTTCATACAAGCCTTTGATCTGGCAGTATTAATTGCGTTGAGAAAGAAGGCAGCATGAATCAGGTAAAGAAAAGCAGGAGCTGAATTCAAATGCAGTGTAATACAACTTGGTGTGACTAAGTCCACTTTATGAAGAAAACAAATGAAGAGGACCACTGGTTACCCTTCTGTTTTGATATGTAGTGGGATAAGACCGCCCATCGATGATGGGTGCGGCGGTTTGTTTTCCGTGACTAATAGGGAATAAATTGCTAATTAATTGTCCGTTCTCCCTCTTTCTCCAGACTGGCTCCTGGTTGTGCTGGTTGTCCTGGGGTTCCTGCTGCTTCTCCTGCTGATTTGCATCTGCTGGTGCCAGTGCTGCCCACACACTTGCTGCTGCTACGTCAGATGCCCCTGCTGTCCCGAGCGCTGCTGCTGTCCCCGGGCACGTGAGTGAAAATCTTCAAATCCTTAATACAAAGGAACAAGTAAAGGTTTATTCCATGCAGGAGAAAAGAAACACAGCGTTTTGGCTGTGGACACAGCTGAAACATTGCGTTTCCTTTCTTCTCTTTTCAAGAAATAAACCGTTACTTGTTCCTTTGCAGCCTACGCATGCTGACGCAGCTCCCTACTTGAACTACGTTATTTATAAACACATACTACCTAATTGTTTGCAAGCGGTAGTTGCAGTACGGTAGAAAAAAGGGATATTTTATCCATATTTTATCATGGTTAAATTATAATAAAGTTTAGGGTGTATATCCTGCTTTTTGAACCATTTGAAATTGTGGTTATATTTGCAGAGGAAGAGAATAAATATTTCCCTTATTGTTGCCTTTTATTTTTCCAAAGTGGCAGCCTGATACTTCTTAGTGTGCAGATTTGTCCTTTTCTGTCATTGCTTATAGTTCTCTACCCATGCGTGACAGTAGTGGTGAGGAGTTCTTTCACTGCACTCCTCATCTTATTTCCCTGTGTGCTCCGCTCACCTCTGCAGTGTACGAAGCGGGGAAGGCTGTCAAATCTGGGGTGCCCAGTGTCTACGCCCCTACCTTGTACGCTCCCAGCATGTACTCCCAGCCTCATCAGGGCACAATGATGGCTCCTGGCCACTCCATCCCCATGGTGCCTGTTCCCATGGTCCAGAACGGATACCAGCCGGATTACGAAGCTGCCAGCTCAGGTGAGGAGTCCATTGTCAAGTCTGTTTGCCCCAGATCCTGGTGGGCACTGCTGTTGAGACCTGATCCTGTAAGGCAACAGGCCAGTCCTAGGTTACTGGCTATTCACAGTGGAAGCAGTGGGACTTGTAAAGCAAAACAAACGATTTGAATAAATTCATCGGGGTGCATGCTGGAAACAGAAGCAGAAGACATGGGTGCCGTCTTAGGACCAGGACTTGGTATCAGTCCTGTACGGGGTTGAAGATTGACTGTGGGGACACTTAGACACCTCCCGTCCTTGAGCCTCACAACAGTTCTTTCAAACAGTGACAGATTCAGCTCTAGCTAATGGTCTTTATTTAAGGGAGAATTCAGAGTTCACTGAAGGCTGTCGCAGTAATGGGCTCATGGACCACATGAGCACTGTGACACGAATAATATGAAAGTGATGTAGTGACACAACCCATGAAGTTCCAAGGAACAGGAGAGCTTTTCCCTCAAGTGTTTGCCCTCTTTTAATTCATAGACAGTTATATCCTGTTAAATGTAATGTTTTGTATTCAAATGTTTTAAATGCTAATGTTTCCAAACCTTCAGAGCCTGTTGCAGTCAAAAGTTCCTTGTTTCTTCAATTTTGTTTCCTACTAGAGTGACATTAAATGGGCTTTGTTATAGTTAACGTTAATGTTATGAATAATTTTTTCCCCCAGTTGGGCATGGCTCCCAGGTTCCTCTCCTGCGTGACCAGGAAAGTGGTGCTAATTCTGGTAAGTGGCAAGCCGAAGAACTGATCGTTTGTACACTGTGCCCAGGCCTGTAGCTTTTGATCGTAATACAGGCTAACCGTTAGTGTCGACGGTGTGATAAAATTACTGGACATCTGGTAAATGAACCTGGGAGACCCAATCTGAGAGGTGTTGAAAACTGAATTATTCACTATGCAGTGCTCGTAATGCAAGATGATTATTTTACCATACTAATGTAGCATGACACTTATTTCAATATTCTGTATCTTGTATGTGTAGTAATGGGATAAAGTATAGAATACTGACAACATTGTGCTTTTTTTAAATCAAGAGGTTGCCTTTGTCTTCTAGACCATCTTTAAAGAAGGGGTCAGGCTGATTTCTAGCTGGGAAATCAAAAGCCGCATTCCTTCATTCAGTCAAATCAAAGCTCTTTCCTTGTAGTCCGCAGTGGTTACCGAGTTCAGGCAAACCCGGCAGACAACTCCACCCGGGTCCTTTATTACATGGAAAGGGAGCTGGCGAACTTTGACCCCACAAGACCTGGGAACGCGAATGGGAAATATGAGAGATGTAAGCGTCTTGTTTTTTTTGTCCTTTAGACAGCACCTTGGGGCAACCTTGTTCTGAAAGGCGCTTTATAAAAATAAATTGAATTGAAAAGGAGAATGATCTAAATTTTCTTGGTACTGAAATTAAAGCAAATTTGTGGTTATAACCAAGTTGCTTCACCTTCTGACTGATTGCTCTTGTAGTGAAAACTACGGGGGGGATAAATTGGTAATATTTTGCTGGTACAAGAGAAATTATATGATATTGTGGCATGCTTTCTTTAGCTGGTTAGGTGAATGCACCTGGATAAAAGTTGTGAATGGCTGGGACAATATACAAATATTATATATTATGGCATGATATACATTTATACTTACATTCAATTACATTTTATGATATTGTATATATTAATATATATTTAATACTTTATTGTTTATATTTTTTATTATATTATTTTTGGCAGCTATTTCTTGAATTTAATCTTTAAAAATATCCAATTTAATGGTCCACTCAAGAATACATTTTAAATGGACCTTTGATGCCAAAGTGGTATGAAATGTCCGAGCAGCGTCGGGGTACTCGGACAAAGAGACAATTAGTACCGTGCTGCATGCTATTACTGCTGACCTCAGGACTGAGGGGCTCTCCTTTCTCCACCGTCTCTTGCAGTGGCGGGGATGAGCGAGGTGAGCTCCCTGCACGAGGACTCCAACCCCCGAGGCATCCTGCGCGACGGGATGAACCGAGCGCGCAACCCGCCGATGGCGGCCATCATGGACCGGGACGAGAACATGAGCACCATCAGCAGCGTCTCCCAGCAGGGCCGCTACCGCGACGACGCCGGGAGCCGGGGCGGTCTGCCCAGCCGGGGCCGCGCCCGTTCCCTGGACAACCTGGATGACCTGGGCCGCAGCTACTACGACGAGGACCACGCAGAGAGAGGAGGCAGGGAGCGGGGCCGGCGCGGGTAAGTGGTAGAATTCTCCCCTTCCGTATGATCGTTTTATCCCACTGGCTGGTAGTTGTATCGACGTTCGGCGGGGTGTTTCTGTCTTTTAAGCCGCTGTTTTTCCCTCAGGTCTGACGACGAGTGGAGTGGGCGGGGCTATGACCGCGACGACCACAGGAGGCGGGACTACTCCCCAGACAGCCGCCGCGGCGACGGGGGTTACAACGAAAGGCGGACCCGTAGCCGCGACGACCTGGTGAACCTGGACCGAGGGCGGAGCCCGGCGCCCCGCGGGAGGGGCTACGACGACAGCATCCTGCAGGAGGCGCTGCAGCGGAAGAGGATGAACGAGCAGAAGCGGGCCGCGAGCCGCGATCGCCTGGACAGCGGGAGCGAGGCCCCTTCGTCTCGGTCTGGCCGTGGGGAGCGGAGAGGCCCCGACCGCCGCCGGCACAGCGATGACGAGGATAGGTTCCCCCCTCCTCTGCCGCCACCCTACAGCGAAAGCGAATCCTCTAAGAAAAGTAACCTGCGGAAGGTACACTGAAACTTGGGTGAATTTAAGATAACAAATGTCTTTAGAATTGCCCTATTGAAAAGGTTGCATGTGGCTTCTTGTTTCATTGAGAAAACTGAGCGGCAATCAATCGATCTGCAGGTTTGTAAACTAGCAAAACGTTATTTTTTTCCAGAGTTCTTTTATTTTTTCTTGGGGTAATTTAAAGTGGTGTGATGTGCTCATCCAGATGGATTGAAAGCATCTTGAATTTGAACTGAAGCATGGCAGAAGGCATGCCTGGCTGTATTACAGTACTTTATTGAAAGATATAAAGGTCTAGAAAAATGCCCGTCTGATTTACTCAAACTCTGTTGTTTTGTCACCCTCAGAAGCTGTTTTTTTTTATTTGTCTGGAATGCTTTGAATGGTAATGCAGGGAGATGATTTACAGGAAAAAAATCGTTTTTGTTTGCAAAACTTCTGGAAAAAATTTGAGTGGCTACTACTACTTATACTAAATTTGAGTGGCTACTACTACTACTTATAAACTGCTGGTAATGCCTTACAAGGAATACAAACCATGCCATATAAATATTCAAGTATTCTTTGTTTTAGGCTGTACATGTTACATATCTGCTCTCCTCTCATAATTTGGAGTTTTCCTTTAGACTAGAGTAAAGTGTGTTTATGCCCCCAAATTTTTGCCATCTCCCATGAAAAAGCGTGGGTGACCCTGAAAAAGCACACAACTTGTGAAAAGCAAACCCATTGAAACAAAAAAAGGAGTTTGCACGTTTACCATTGGCAGCACTTCACTGCCACCACCATTTTGTCCAGCTGAGATCTTTCTCTTAACTGAGTTCCGGCTCCGCTTCCGCACTCCAGGATCGAGCCTAACGAAGGACGGATCCCGCCGATTAAATGATCATCTTTGTCTTTGTGTTTCAGGATGGAGCTGTGAGCAGGGAAAGCTTGGTGGTGTGACGCTCCCAGTGAGATCCGTCATTATCCCAGTTGCACAGGAAGCCAATCCCTCCCACCCTCACACCAGCACACCTCCTTAAAATTTGAGTCTTCTAAACATCGAGCATTTGACATACGACAGAGAACACTTGCAAAAATGTTTCCCCTTTTTCCAGCAGAAGGAATTATCTGTACCACTGTTGTTTCCCTGCACCTCTTGACACCATTGGCTTTGGCCAGTGAATTCTAATGGGAGAGAGGGTGAAGTGTTTCACTGGAAATGTTTTACCAAGCAATTTAAAATATGTGGCTCATGGGTGTGTTCAGCACAGAAGGCCAAGTTATTTTTCAAGTGTAAAACCAATAACAATCTACAAAACATGTTCCCTTTATCCTAGGGAACAAGATTTAAAGATTTTTTTCAGTCTTGATAGGCATTTCTGGGGGAGAGGGGGATGTGGTTTTATACAGCTCCTAACATGATAACCCTGCTATTTCACCAATATGCAACCTAGTCTAAAGTTATGCATCCCTTTAATCTGGAATACAAAACTACTCGTATACATGTACATATATTCCCGTTTACATTCTCATTTTTGCTTCTCTTTTATTTACACAGACTTAGTGCTTTTTAAAATACTATTGATTTGAGTTTTAGTAGCTAAAGCCAGTGACAGAATCTGTCCATCTTTTCTACAAAAGTCAGCTTTGGTCCCTGTATCTTATTTTGTTGCTCACTAACAACAAATTGGTGATTTAATTTTTTTTTTAAGGACAGCTAATCGAGGAAAACACACATTTGAACAATATTTGGTTGCATCCAGAGGAATGATTTATAGTTTGGAAGACTCTTAAACATTAAAAGTAGTGTTCTGATGTCTGCAGCTTCTGTAATAAAACATGCACATTCAACAGCAGTAATAGTTTCACAACAGCAATTATGCTACTTTCTCTTCTGCATACTTTCTTCAAAAGAGGATGGGGACTCCTGTGTTCTAAAACTAGCATGTAAATATCCCTTGCTCCTTAACTCAGAAATGTGCTTGATACGTTCGTTGTAAATACATGACACATCTACACACTACATTAGAGCTAATTTTCCTTTGGGCAGCTCCTTTATATTTGAGTGTCATTGATTGTTATTTTTAAAAAATCTTGCTATTTTTTAAATGCCTCGATTTATCAGGTGTTTTCTGTACAGATGCTTTCCTCTGAAATATTTCAGCAAGCTAAAATGACTTAAGAAGGGAGATTTAAATGATCACAGTCAGATCTCTTGCGTAAACAACGTACTTAAAATATTGGAGTTTGGTTAGTAATGGCTTTCATTCTGCTTAGAAAGCTGGAGTCTGCTATCAATGTATAAAGGATATTTTTAATATGATTTTAATGCTTTTGAACAAGCTCTGCTAAGGTTTCTGCATAGAAAATGTAATGGAAATTATGAATGACAGGATTAGAATATTTCAAATGCGTAAAGTTATCTAGTGAGGAAAGTCCTATTACTGTATGACTGTTTATAAACTGAATTGGTCTTCTGTCCATTCTCTGTATTACTCAGATTAAGCTACAAAACTTGCATGTTTAAAGTTATTGTATACTTTAAACAGACTAAGTTCTTCATTAACCACTTTCAGTTTGATTTGTAATGACATTCTCATGGATTTTAAAGAAAAAGGACTTAAGTACCTTAAATATTTTCTTATGTGTCTGTAAATCTACCAGTTTGTGAATGTTATTGCAATGTACATCGTGTAGCATCATTTGTATATTAATCTGTAACCTTTTTTCATTGAATTAGGTGCAAAATTGTTTATTTTTAAAAGGGGTAAAGACCTACATTTAAATATGAATCTTAGTTTTAGAACGTGCTAAGTCAGGATATCCGTCTTGTGCTAGAAACACTTCGACTAGACCCTAGGTCTGCATCTCCACAAACTGCCTTTCACATTGTCAATACATATGATTTCATTCAATTTCTGATTTACTGTCTCGAATATATTTTCAGATATCCTGATCCAGAACTGCTAGTGCCCAAATAATCTTTTGAGATTATTATGTGAACCCTATTTTTTTTTAACACAAGTCTTATTCACTCACGTGTGCTGGTTTAATTTATTACAGTTGGGTTAAGAGCGCCCTCTTGTGGCTATTTGCTACCTACACTCTGACTTCCAATAATGGCTTTGAAGATGTAGCGTCTTCTAAATCTGTTTTTAACTTTTTGCATTGTAGTGTAAATGACACCTTGTACAGTTTACTAATTACTTCCAATCAGAATTTTTACAAAGTGTACGACTAAGCCTGTTTCATGTTTGTAACTTTTGCAAAAAAAAATAGCGATTTAAAATAAAAGATACTGGAAACGCCTAAACCCACTTGTTTGGTCTTTAACCGCGATCTGCCCTGTGATATATCCCGAGTAGCTAAGGCGAAAGCATCATGGACGAGGGAAAAGTCAATCGGAAGGATAACGAGAATGTTAAGTTTATAGAACTGGCAAATATTACAGTTTTCAGAAGACGTCGTTCGGCACCGTTTGTCGTTTTTCCATGTTTTGTAGCTTTGAAGATGCAACATGTTTCAAGTTTTCGAAGACCTAGGGACAGATACAGGTTTAGCTATTTTATTCCGCCCTTTTTATTTTTATTTTTTATTGCCAACGGAGTAGTAATAATTCCTTACATTTATATAGCGCTTTTTACAGAACACTCCACTCCAAGCGCTTTACAGGTTACGGGGACTCTCCTCCACCACCACTGTGCAGCCTCACCTGGAGAACGTCTGAATCTACCATTTGTGCGCTGTATTCTAGAATACAGGGTTCTAGAAGCTCACGAAACGACTCATGGGTTTGAGGATTCTAAGAAACTTTGTCGTTTTTTTTTGTGAATTCTTTGTGGAGGGGTGGGGGGGGGGGTAATTATGTATTTCCTTTGCCCAGCTCTTGGGCTGGTGTTTTTGAGTCTCGTTTGGGTAAGTGCGCAGGGCGATACGGTCTGGCCCTGCCCGGAGAACCGTCCCTGTCAGGCAGCCTTCGTGTCCCACAACCCTGTGTTCTTGGGCTGCCGCAATCCTCCAGGTCGCTCCGAGGTCTCATGGCTCTACGCGAACTTCAGTGCCGGAGAGAAGGAGCTGGTGGAGTTATTTGCAGGAGGACGTGTGAATCGGAACATCAAAACTCCGGGTTTGATTCGTCTAGTTTCCCAAGCAAAGCTGGCGAGGGAAGACCTGGAACTGATGGAGCCCCTGCCTTCCGATTCGGGGTTTTTTCGTTGTCAAGCGGGAGACAGCGTCTTAGCCGATTACGAGATCGATTTCCAAGATGCGCAGCAGCTGCGCGTAACTTATACAGCTCAGGGACAGGCTCCGCAGTGGAACTACACGGCCGGGTCCGGAACTGGGGAACAGGTGCTTCTTTATACCCGGTGGAGTGCCTGGCAGTCCTGCGACCGCTGCGGGCAGGAGCCGGGAGAGAGAAAACGAGTGGGGCTCTGTTATGTTCGCTTTCCCGGGAGCGATTCCAACAGGGGGCTCCCCTGCGGTCTGGCGAGGCTGAAACTGGGAGAAAGCGGGCCGGCGCT
Source organism: Lepisosteus platostomus (assembly GCF_059453375.1). Classification (NCBI taxonomy): domain Eukaryota; kingdom Metazoa; phylum Chordata; class Actinopteri; order Semionotiformes; family Lepisosteidae; genus Lepisosteus; species Lepisosteus platostomus. The sequence continues at coordinate 12,994,590 of NC_142636.1, read as the reverse complement.
CAGGAGGGGACCCCAACTGCAGATCCAGAGCTGCTGGGACGTGTGTCCCAACACCCTACATCGCCAGAAAGCAATCCCATTCCTTCTGGAGGACACCATCATCACCGAACCCCACGTTCCCGTCTGGCTCAAGTGCCCCAAAGCGTCTATTTACAGGTAAACAAGACGTCAGAAGTCACACACCGTAAACAGAGCAACGGATAACACAACAGTAAAGCACTAGCAGAAAGAAGAGCGCAAAACTACCAATTTGTCTCGAAGTTATCTTCGTAGAAACCACTCGGAAACGATTGCAATCATTAATTGTAAATGTCAGTGCTGTGATGAAGCCTCAATAGTGAAATGGTATACGTAGTTTAGAATTAATATTGCAAGGTGACTTGTGTGGGAGTTCGTCATAAAAAGAGGATTTGCACAAAAGTTAACGTTTCTGCCCTCTCTTATATTTTAGTCCCGTATATTGGCAGAGAAGAGGAGCCTCTCTCACCAGAGTTAGCTTGCTGAGAGAGAACGGCAGCCATTCCTTGGACACCCAGACAGGCGGTGGGATCTATCACATAAGCCGCACCTCCCCGGCCGATGTGGGGGTGTACCGCTGTTTCGTTAGCCGCGCAGTGACCGGCGAATTCACCGTACAACTCCGCGCCCCTCTCAAAAGCGGCCGGCGGCATCAGCAGCTAGGGTCCCGTTTTATCAGGGGCCTCCTGATAACCTTCTCCTGCTGTGTCATACTGATCGCCACGGCGAAAATTTCCACTCTGGCTTGCGGGAAAATACAGAGCCTACAGCCGCAAGCGTCAGGACGCGAGGAGACGGGTGCGCTACTCTCACCGCGTCCGTCCGAGAAGCTGACTGACTTTGAAAAGGGATCTGAAATTCCAGCGACATCCCAATCAGGACAGACAGGGGCACATCAGCATTTTCAACAGGATATCCATGCCTTGTGTGGTCAACCGTAATTCACTCTCTGATCTGCAGATGGCACAGTAGTCAACGCTAACATTACAAGTGTTATAAATACTGAAAAAAAAACATGCAGTCAGAGTTCATGCTCAATAATTAAAGTCAATGTTAAAGAAAAACGCCCGCTTCTCGGATTTAATTATCGGTGCATTTGCTTAAAAAAAACTATTTTTGTTTACTCCATGCGAATTGTTTTCTCGGCCAAGCGTCATGAAGGCTAAAAATTATACAGTTGTATTAACTTAAAATATGAAATGCTCTAACCTGCATTTGTAACGCCTTTGGTTATAAAGCTATTAACAGGTGTTTAACATTTGGAAGAGCTAAAGCCATATCAGTATCTGGTTATAAGCTACCTGTTTCTGTTATCCAACACTTTAAAGAAAATAATTGTGTATTGTAATAGCAATAATACAGAAAAAAAGTGAAAACTTCTCTTTTCAGATACAGAGAATGGCAATCTTGTGTGAACCACACTATTATATCAATATAATACAAACAACAATTATATGATAATATTTATATATCCAATTATAGTCAGTATTGTGTTAGTTTTAAAGCAAGCGTATAATGCAACTGTTTTGTGAAAATCGCCAACATAACCTGCATTATGACCTCACAGTCGGCTCATTGCGTTGACATCATCCTGATGATGCCACCACAATGCAAATAGAGCTTTAGACTCATTTGCCACTAGCCAGAGCAAGACAGGGCTCCTGGGACAGATCAGCCTAGCTGTTCTTAGTCATCTGTGAAGAAATGGCAAGACTCTACCCAACATGGCCAAACTAGCAGTAAGCCTCTTTTGCCTGCTGACGGGTGTGCTTCATATTGGATCTGCTGTGGGCATGACTGTACAATGTGTGATGGGTGAGACTTGTGTGGTGGCTCTGGCTAGTCTTAACCCTGCTACACTGGTCTGTCCCGAGCCCTCAAACTATGAGCCCATCACCTGGGACTACGAGAACCTCACTGCTCAAGGTTTTGGCCCAGCGCAGGTCATAGGGGTGCACGAGGCTCGTCCGTCCTTTTCTGCAGTGGAATTTCAGACCAGGCTGACGGTGAGTCCAAGAGAACTGAAATTTGAAGACATCCAGACCCAAGACTCCGGCATTTACACGTGTAGGAGCAGGAATAGCACCCTGGCCCGCTATCAGGTGGACGTCCAGGACGTAGGCCGGCTGCACGTTTCCCACGTAGCTCTGGGGCAGGAGGCCCTGGACAACACTTCCCTTGACCTGGGGAGCAAAGGCCGGGTGGAGCTCTTCACCCTGTGGTCGCCCTGGCAACCGTGCGATCGCTGCGGGCGCCGGGGGGAGAGGAAGAGGGCCGGTTTCTGCTACGCCAGTGGGCCGCCAGGGGAGGTGGTCCCCTGCGGTTTCGTGGGAAAACGGCTGGGAATGGGAGGAACAGAGGGCTCAGTGGTCAGCCGGGGTCCGGAAATCAGAATTGAGACCTGCAGAGAGGACTGCTCCGAAGACACGGAGCACACAATCAGCTTCTCAGACCTACTGTTCCTGGCTCTTGTGGCGACGTATGATGTGCCCGTCTCCGGTATTGCTGCCTTAAGCTGTCCATCCGCATCAATCTATAGGTGAGGTGGCATGCCTGGGTAAGTGTTAATTGTTGGGCACCTTGCATGTTTATCAGTTATTGATTAAGAACACTAGTCTATCAGTGGTGACATCACTCTTGATTTTTATATATGACATGAAAGATTCTTCATCTTTTTTGTCATCAAAGGTTTGTGCTTGTTGTTGTGAGTGCTTGTTTCAGTGTCAGTAGGTATATTGGGCTAACGGGGTTAAAACTGTATCTCTCTTTCTTGTTAAGTAAGTCTTTTACTTTTTTGATAGATTATAGAGTCTATATAAATAAAATATATGACTACTTCTACAGGCATTTAGGTTTTGGTCACAAGCTTGTTAATTTTGACCACAACTGTATTCCCCCGGTATGTAAAAATAACTGGAAACTACGCTCTCCTTCATTCCTTGGAAGGTTGTGATCTTAGTTGAGTGTGAAATTATATAAAGTCATTTTCTTCCCCTGGGAAGAAGAGTTTGTTAAGGCCGTCAGTAGCTATCTTTTCACATGTAATCACACAATTTAATAGTGCTATATCTTCCATTCTTCTTATAGTTATAAAGTAACCACATGTGGAAAAGGATAAATTTGAATACATTTTTAAAGCTTTTAGAATTTTGTGTTGCTGTTTTTTACATCACAGCTACTGTTTGGAAGCAGCTGGAGGTGTGTACCACTTTCATTTCTGTATGCTGGATCTAAATAGATTGCTCTTTAGCGCTTTTGTTCATAAATGACTTCAACGTACTCTGATTTATTTTTTGTTAACGGCAATAAACCGTTAACAACAAATGTCACGTATGCTCCATTGTCCCCCGAACTGCTGTTTGAAAGAGATATAACATTGACCGCCAGATGGAGCTGTTCTGCAGAGCTGGGGGTGGAAGGCTGGGAATGTGCAGAATGTCTAAGGAACGTCTGGTATCTTCGCTCGTCTCTATTCAGACAGCGAGCGTCAACCCCACTCACAAACCTGCGCAGGAACGGACACACAGGAAGGCATTCATCGCTCTGTCACACGGCACAAGCACCCCTCGAAGAATGACGCATTGGTGTTACAATAAAACTACAGAGAAATGTCTAGACTTTTTTTTAAGAAAAGGTGACAAAAAATACCAGACAAAACAATAACTCCTACAGCCTTCAAAAACAGAAGGCGTCCATAATAAAGCTAACCTTACCAGACATGCACACTTCCATTTCAAAATGTTTATGTCCTGTCCTCCTTTGATTGCTCGTTTTAATAATTCAAGGTCTTATAACTGAAAAGCTCAAGGAGCATATGTCTTGAACTCTTCATAAATTCCAAGGGCCTATCAATCTTGTTGATTGGTGTCTTCTAGCATTAAGATGCAATGATGAGCCCCTTTCAAGCTAATCTTTAATAGTTTCATCGGACAATAATTGCCAAGCCCTCAAGAAGAACTTGTGCCCCTTTGGAGCTCCACTGGAATCTGTGCATGTTGCTGAAAGGACAAGGGAAATTGTACAAAGCAAAAGCTTTTTGATTACATCCAAAGAGACCCTGATCTCTGTCTAGTCTACGAAGTGTCAGGAGCGGTTAAGAAGAAAAAGTCCTCCTTGTGAACCATTCAATGGGATTTTAGTTAGATATGGAAGGGAAAGAATGAGGCTGTGGTTGGATGGGTGGGGGAGCTGTAGAAAGAAGGGAGAGAGAAGGGAGGGAGAGAATCAGTGTCTGGGAGAAGCAGGATACGGACTACTGAAATGCTTGTAGATTGAGTGAGAAAAATGAAGCAGAGAAACTTACTACATTCACACTTCTAAAGTTTTTGCTTTGGTCTGTCCCAGTGCAACGCCAAAAATCTATCTAGAGGTCCGATTCCTCTATAAAGAAGCAGTACTATCCACTTGGTAGATTCAACAGGCTTTGCAAGCAACTTCAAACTCTTCTTTGCGGGAGAACTAGAAACTAATTAAAAATGAAAGCATGACCCAAAGAGATCATTAGCAACTTGGATGGAATGTCCACTCCTAGACCAGGCCGAGGTAATGTCTAGGATTCCTTCGGTCTTTACAGGCCTTGCTCAACTAAGAATGCATCAGATCTAAAAAGACAACACTGGTTTGGCTTCTTTGCTTAAATAAGTACAGTCGTTCAAATCCGTGTCAGAGTTTGAAAGGTCATTGAAAACCAGCAAGCTCCGGCTTTCAAAAACGGAAGATGCACTCTGTCCTTGACCTTGCAGTTCTCGGAAACCAGGAAGCAATTTCTGTTTCACAAATTTTCACAACATTTCTTTTAAAAGTCCCTGAAAAATAACCTTGAGAACTGGAAGCATCCATCTATTTGTCACATTATTTAAACTCCTCACATGATCTGACACCTAAAGTTGCAGGGAGGAATAATCATTATTAAATAGTATTTGTTTTCACAGAAAAGCCTTCAATTTTTTTTATCCAACTTAGAAAAAACAGAAACATACTATTTCTTTAGAGAAAAGTGGGTCCCTTTTTCCTAAGACTAGTACAGTGCTCTAAAATGCCTTGATAAATCTTTCTGCTGCCCACATTTCCTCAACTCATGGTAACCAGTGGTGGCCCTTTTTGTCCCACAGGCCTGTGTACTGGGAGAGACACGCTCTGCCCCTCACCCAGCTTGACCTCCTGCTTCAGAATGGCACTCACTGGCTGGACAGCAGGACGGGAGGCGGGACGTATGTGATCTGGCAGGTGGAAGGGGCTGACACGGGCCTGTACCGCTGTTTCGTGGCTCGGAAGCTGAAGGCCAGGTTCCTCTTGCGGGTCAGGGCGGACCTACTGCCCGGCCTGCTGAGGGCCCTGCAGTTTGTGGCCTTGGTGTCATTTCTCTTCTGTACCTTCCTCGGCTTCGTGTGGATCACGAGGCAGATCCACCTCCAGCGCCTCGCCAGGGTGGGGTCGCAGGTTTCCTGACTGGAGGGAGGGCAGAGCAATAAAAGAGAGAGCAAAGGCAAAGCGCAGGTCTTGGTGTGCTGTCTTCAAGAGCACAGCTCTGTGTAGCACAGTGTGCCTCCAGTCCTTAACTCCTAGAAAGCCTGAGGTCTTAAAAATGGTTTTCAATGAAAGAGTGACCCAGCAAACTTGAATATTTCTGAAAAGTGTGGTACATAAACATGCAGATCCCTTTTGTGTACAGTGGAGTGTGCATGTTCTGCTTTGACTTTTCTTCTGGTGTGCTCCTCAGTGTGTATGTGTGTGAGTGCCCCGTTTCTATTTCCTATACTACTTGGCACAAGGTTTGGGTTACTGCTACCACTATAACTGATAGTTATCCTCAATATTTCATGACTTAAAACTTAGAACACGTAACAAAAACTGTAAATAACTTTAAAAAAACCCTCCGAGCTGCAGTTCAGACTGCAGTAATGAAAGAATGTCTGGCAAAACAGTTCCCTGTAAGACAATTCTCCTCAGTTAAGTACTGTTTCTTTAATGCTTCTCAGAATTTATTTAGCTTGTACTTTCTGATGCTGTTCTACAGTGTGTGCTGTCATTTGCGTTTGTTGTGTGAGGGTGACAGCTGCTCTGCCCCAGGAGAATATTAGGGGTCTAAAGCTGTTAATTAATAATAATAATTGCTTACACTTATATAGCGCTTTTCTGGACACTCCACTCAAAGCGCTTTACAGGTAATGGGGACTCCCCTCCACCACCACCAATGTGCAGCATCCACCTGGATGATGCGACGGCAGCCATAGTGCGCCAGAACGCTCACCACACATCAGCTATCAGTGGGGAGGAGAGCAGAGTAATGTAGCCAATTCATAGAGGGGGATTATTAGGAGGCCATGATTAGTAAGGGCCAATTGGAAATTTGGCCAGGACACCGGGGTTACACCCCTACTCTTTTCGAGAAGCGCCCTGGGATTTTTAATGACCACAGAGAGTCAGGACCTCGGTTTTACGTCTCATCCGAAGGACGGCGCCTGTTTACAGTATAGTGTCCCCGTCACTATACTGGGGCATTAGGACCCACATGGACCGCAGGGTGAGCGCCCCCCGCTGGCCCCGATGATGACAGAATCACACACACCAGGTTTGCTCAGACCTTTGCCACTGCACATACGGACAGTATTCATCCTTCTTCACAGAGCTTGATAAAGACAACCATCATTTTATTGGGAGCTCCACGGAAAACAAGTGTAACGACGCACCGTTCTTTCTGAAATGACAGTGTGGGCAGCAGAAAGAGTGATTCTCTTTCCTCGCCACGTTGCTGACTCCTTCCAACCACTCCCCTTTCTGCGGTGCCATAAGGTTGGCAGTGTGTGGCAGAAAGTGCCAAAGGGATGCTGAGCCCTGGGCAGAGGGAGAAAAACAACCCTGCCTCACCGTGCCTGCCAGCCCCAAGCGTGCGGTCTGTCAGCGAGCGCAGTGGGACGTTTCAGAGACCAATAACAAGGCTTGGTTTTCTCCTGTGCTCTGAGCGGCAAGCCACAGATGTCGCCGGAGATGAAGTGACTGAGCACCTGATTCTTCTCCGCTCGACGAGGGGCTCTGGAGAGCAGCAAAGGTAAGGCAGCGCTCTCTCTTACGGCTCAAAAGAAAGACACTCTTCATGGAGCTCGAAAGCAAAATTCTGTGTGCATGTATTTATAATATATTTTTGATCTCATGGACATAAGACGTGTGCACTGTAATTTCTTTCCATTGGGTTTATATTTTTAAAATGTTTAACATCGAGGCATACTTCGAAAGGAAAAGTTATCCTTTAGACATGAAGTAGTTCTACTTCAGCAGGCTTGTTCCAGCTCTGCAAGGAAATTTGACAGCATTTAAATAAATCTGTTTATGATAAAGGTTTTTTTGGGTTTTTAGATGATTGCCTGTAGAGTAACTAGTTCATAAACTGAGTGATTGACTGGATGTGTTCAGTAAAATTCCAAAAGTAAGGCAAAGTGTTATGGTCCCTAAAGGATCTTAAAAGGAAAAGGATCTGTGTTTTTTGGGAGATTGTGTGCAGCTGGTTTCTTTTTACTAGAGAGAGAGAGCTTTGTAAAAGTCCCCTATGTTATAACATTGTAGAACCGAGGCGAAATCTTTAACCACAGAGCAGTAGGGTAAAATGGTGATCTAGACAGTGGCAAATGAAAATTAGGTTACGATATTATGGTTGTAGTACCTTGAGGTAAATTATTTTGAAAAAAGGCAAAATATTTTTTACTTGTGAGAATGTGTCATGCTGGGAAGGAATTCATGTCAATACACTATGTTAATTCTTCCAGTTTCATATCCATAATATTGCAGTGTCAAGGTGTATAGTACCTGCAGGGCGAAAAATATTTCACATGAAATATTCCAACTGTTGTTATGATGACAGGCTGGGCATTTTTGAGCATCTTGCAGCATTTTTAGAAAAGAACTGTGATCTTTTATGTAATAAAATATATCCACACTTCTATTTTACATTTCGGTAACTTACTTTTTTTGTATCTGAAGCTATAGTTTTATCCATAGTGCTGCTGGACTGAAGTCAAAAGATATCCCTAGATTGCATACAGTGGAAAAATGAATTATAAATCTCATTGCATAGCAGGCGTATTTGTTTCAGATTTTAGAAGTTGCAGGTTCTTATATAAGATAGCATCAGGTGTGGGAGTATGTAAAAGCCTTTAACTTTATTTTGAATCAATCTGTATGGACAGAGTTGTATACTTATTACAACATTAATCATATTGGAGCTCTGATTTAAAAATAAAAAACCTGAACTGGACAGGCTATGCAGTGAGGGTTCTTTAGATACTTAATTTGCATGAACAAACTGGGATTTAAATATCTCTTCTTTACCTTGGCTATTCGCTACATATATTATTGCTTCTTTCAATGCCTGTTAGTAAACCCATCTAATCTGGCATTCTGTTGGTAATCCATGCCAATTGAAAATGTGATCTGAAATGCATCTCTGTCACAAATGAATGGTTTTTGAATGCTATTGGCATAACATAATATATTGACAGTCAGCATAGTGATTTGAAATTTACATTCCAGTGCTACCAATGCAAAAACTACCCCAGCATCATGGACGTTAAGATATTATCTCCTTACACCCTCCTCTGAGTGCAACTATTTGTCTCTGCCCACACTTCAAAATACCAAATCTCATGACATCACTTTTCACACACGAACATTAGGAGTTATTTCAAGCATTCTGCACCTCCCAGTTGTTTGTGACTAGTTTCTTATAATTCCAAGGCCTTCATCAAGCCAATCCCAAAAGGGCAACTGAGTCGAATATTTCCTCAGTAATGCTGATTCAGTGTCCACACATCCAGAGCTCTTTGTGCAGTGGTACACCTCACCTTGTAGTTCCACGTTTGGGCAGATGACAATATCGGAGACATCTTTGGCATTTTGACTAGCGTCACTATTCTCCTGTTCCACAAAAGGTGGTAAGGAGATGGAAAAAGCAAACAAAATGTATATAGTCTAGATTTTTAAATGAAGAAAACCGTATTATGATCATGAAATGCAATGCACGAACATTATACAAATCTCCTCAGTCTTTAACAGAGGAGATCACAACGGGACCAGATATAAGATCTGAAAATACCTGTAAGTTACTGACAAAGTCACACCTTTGCATTACTTTAGGCTCAGCAAAAAACAAGAGCACAGGACCACAAGTGGAGATTATGATGTGTTTAGGACTGAAAGCAGGAGGCACTTTTTTGCACAAAGGGCAGTGGGTGTCTGGAACAAGATGCTGAGCCAATTAAGCTGAAGCCAATTCCCTGAGAAATGCCAAAGATGACTTTTGACCTGCTCCTCAGTTCAAAATTGTCAGGGAACTCCTGAGAGGTTGTACAGGTAAAACAGTCCCTTCAAGAAAAGGTTGAGTCCTATGGTGCAGACAGTGCAAGTTCAATCCCAGGTCATGTCGCTAGCCATGCCTGGCTGGGATTTCCCTAGTGACAGCACACAACTGACTCAGCACTTCCACTGGGGACAGGCTTAGTCATCCAGGGCTTTTCTCGGCTCTCTGTGAAACAGCGACACCTGCAACCACCCAGGTGCCTAGCGGCTTGCTGTGACTTTAGTGAGGGACGTCCTCTCCTTCCGACAGTGCTCAGACTCCCAATGAATTTGGGATGCTTCCTATGTGGGTGTAGAGTTAAATATTTGAGACACTGAGACACTTGGCGATTCCAAATTCATTGGGTACAGTAGATATATTATGTGGAATAATAGGAACTTCCAAGTAAAACAGCCTACACACCATGATGGGTTAAATGGTCTCTTCATATGTATAGACATCTTGCGATTTTTTGTTGATCCGATGATCCACAAGTTGGATTTACAGACCACGCTCTGGGCAGCCAAACCGTTCCCTTTTGGAAGAGGTGGCCACTGTAGTAGGACAAATCTGCAGTTGTCAATCAGGGTCTTTTAGTGGCCTAACTAGGAAAGAATCAGAAAGGTAGGAGGGACATCTAATTAACCAATGGAAGGCAAGTATTTAGTTGTGTCCCAGAGGGATCAAATAAAAATACTGTTGCTGATTTTTTAAATGAAAGACCGTCGCCACTATCTGATGGGAGTTTGTCTCATTGCCATCTCCACAATGTCTTAGACCACAAAGGGGCCATGGGATCCTCACAAGTCAAATAATAGTTTACATCAATTTCACACTTAGGGTACTTTATGCACCTACATTATGACAGTAACTTAGCTGGCTCCTGCAGTGCTTTCCTAACTATTTGATCTTGCTTTCAATGTGCGTGACTACAATATATTCATCTGAGACTGACTCTGTTCTACCATGGTAATATATTTTATTAAATATAGATTTATTTGGTGATTAAAAAATTAGCGCCTCACTAAAATAGTAAAGGGAGATTTGATCACAGAAGATCTTGAAACAAACATGTTGGTTGTATTTAGAAACCAATCAAAAGCTGCATTACAACTTTGGTATTATGGTATTTGGAAATGGTTTTACTGTAATTATGACTGAAATACTGAGAGATGAAAACACCACCAAAGCAGTAAGTGGGTATCTTCCACTGAGTTGTCATAGGTCCTTTAAGGAAATTGGTTTAGAAATAGAAACTGCTGTGATTAATGTATCGTGTTACTGATTGGCAGACTGTACTAGCCAGGGAACATTTTTCTGACCATTTTTAATAGGCCAGCAAACAGACAGTTAAGCCCAGATTACAAACGGGTTCAAGCATGAGGAATAATTTCTCAGAGCTGGGATGTGTTCAAGTGAGGTTCTGTGGTGGATAAATGCAATATCTGCTAGAAATATGTCTGACAGCTTGAATGATGCTGGTCTTCTTTTTCTGTGTGTGTGTTTAACTGATATTATTTTTAAACTAAATCATTCTTATTTGGCAAGAGATAAGAAACAATCTTTTGAAATCTTGGACAGAAACAGAAACAGATCTCTGATAGTTCTGGCCTGCTTTCTCTCGACTGTTATATCTAGATTCCTCAAAGGTAAACACTTCTAACGTGTAAAAACAAAAAATGACAAAATGGTCATTCCTTCTAGGGAGGTGCAAGACCTAATAGTAAGGGAACATTAACATTGAGAAAAGAGACGCTTCTTTACACAAAGGGTGGTGGGAGTGTGGAACAAGCTTCTGTGCCATGTTGTTGAAGCTGATACCCTGGTTTACTAGATGGGTCAAATAGCCTCCTCTGGTTTGAAACCTTTCTTGTGTTCTTAATTAAGACCATAAGCAAGGATTGGTTCTTGTTTACACTATGAAAGAAAGCTCTCATTGTCCCCGCTTGTCCCGCATCTGGCTTTGAGAGCACATCAAGTTGACGTTACCCTGATATCCCATTGCTGTGAGGATCTCATCTGAAAAAAAGTTGCTCTTGTCAGATTTGTTCAACCAGATTAAAAAATAAACCAAAGTAATCTAAAGCTAAAGTGTCAGGATTTGCACAGAGTTCAGGAAAAGAAAGAGAAAGAAAGGTATCATTTCAAGTTAAGGTGTGAATTTCTCATTGACAACTGATAAGACTTTGCTGCTTTACAGCTCTTTGACATGTGCTCCCTGTTAGCTAACTATTAAACAAATGCAAGTCTAAGAAAAAGGGCTGACAGGAAGTGGTTAGAAGCAACCTTTTCAGTTGTGATCAAACAATGGTCTGCTACCCTTTTTATCTTCTTTTTGTGGTTTTCTAGTGAAGGAGACATACTGTGGGAGATTGAATGAAATTAGAGAAAGACATGAAGAGAAGTCATTTTTTAAATTGGCCCCTTACAAGTTTTTTTTGGTACGTAAGTGAAATGATTAGGAAATATCTGAGGTCCTTAGGTTCAAGAAGACCCTTGAGCTTTGCATGTGTCTGCAAAAATTGCAACTTAAAATGGAAATGCAGTTAAGCAAAGAATGAGAGATTTTGTTATCTTCATGTCCTATAGTACACAGTTTCATTTTTGACTGACATTTTGCTGTTTGTAGCCTGAGAAATGACTAGATAATGAAGTCAGAGAAGCTATTTCCAAATCTGATTTTTTCCTTGATGCCATGCCTTGGCCCCTACTAAAAGCTACCTAAATTTCCTGAGGAAGGACAACTGGGATTGATTTTAACAGAGATGACAGTGTAGTATGGTCTCCATGCCCATCAGTTACTGGGTTTTGCTTGCTCCAAATTTACATTCCTTTAGGTCACACAATATTATATCAGTGTTGAAATTGATATATAATATTACAACATTATATTCAGAAAGCATTGAAACTAAAATGACTTCATCATCATTTGGCAGAAGACAAATATGAAAGCTAATCAAAATCATAGAATAACGTGGTCCAGCTTTTATCATTGTTCTGTGGATTTGACCACAAGGGCAGAATTTTGTATACAACACCTTTGTGAAAAACTGAAAAACGTGAAAAACTGGCCTGATGTATTTGCGATCAGGATCACATATTTCTTCTCAAAGACAGCACCAGCTATGGGAATGTCAATACTGGAATATTGGTTTACAATTTACATTGGTAACAACTGGACTTGTGCTACATTGCAAACATACATTGTAGACACACCTGAAGAAAGCTCCACAGCCGAAATGTTGTGTCTCCTTTCTTTTCAGCATGGAATAAACGTCTACCTGTTCCATTGTGAACATGCTCTTGTTTTGCTTAGATATGGATGGCGATCATTTTGCAACTTTAGATGTTTGATTCTCCTTTTCTCCAAAGAGTTGTCAACCTTGTTCTACATTTGGGGCTCAGAGAGGTGCTGTGTTCATTGCTTTGAGTCTTGATAGCAAAACAAGAATTAGCTGAAAGAGAGTGAAGAATTAACTGAAAAAGAAGACAATAAATGAGAAAACAATAACCTGTTTTGACCTTTCTCTTTGGCCACAATGACTGAAGAGGCCTCTGTGTACATGTGAGTTATTGACACTGTATCCTGACCACCATGTGCGAGAAGTGGCTGCCTCATAGTGGAGCCCCCTGCCCCCCTGTTCCACCTCCTACACAAGGCCCATTGTTTCAGATGTCCCCTGCGTTCTGATGGTACAATCCAAGCCTGTCACTGACAGACACTGGAAAGTTCGTGCACAGAGATAATTGTCTAAAAGCGGAACAATCCTGCAGTTCTTCTTTCGCTCCCAAGATTAGATAATTCTTGCTCTGGCTCTGCCTGCTGTCCCTATTGTTAGAATGCAAAAAAAATAACGAATTGCTGAGGTGATCCGAGATTCTTGTTGCTAGTGCTCAAGACTGTGTGTGTGCTAAGGCACCCACCGTTCCCATCTGCAGCCCAAAGCATGATGTAAGCCTGCATGTGTCCATGTAAACCAGTCACAGCCAGCAGCCAGGGGTCTTTTGTGTCAGGCTTCTCTTTGGACGGCTCCTTTGGCCCAACTTAGGACCCCACCGTCATCCACACATACTGTAGTTCACAGAAAAGGGCTCAATCTGGTTCTCCAAGCGTACTTTTATTTCAAGACTAAGCTGGGCTTTAAATAACATCACCAGGTGGGAAACATTACAGCAATCAGTTTGGGCCATTCTTAATAGTTGCCTTTATGACTTTGAACTTCTAGATCACAGGCTTTAAAATTACATTTTTTTTCACCTTTAGTGTTCCTATTACATTGAGACCAGGCCTTTTCCGTCCATCACACTAAGTTCAAAAACAAAGTTCCACATCCATAGTATCGACAGGCTAAGTTGGTTTCATTGTTATCTTCAGAGAAGCTCAGGGCTTTTCACACCTCTATAAGATGTGACGGGTATTCATTTGCGAAAATACAAGAAGAAGTCCTAATATTTTCTTACTGTTTAGTCGTCTTTATGGTCATTTATACCATGCTGGCCTAGATGTTCCATCCATTTTCTACCCAGTACATGGTCATGGAGGAGGAGTGTATCTTGGCTCCTCCTCAACAGACACGGGTCAGGATAACCTGGATGGGACACACACACGGACACAAAAACACTCAAACCAGGACCAATTTTCCCAGAAGCCAATTAACCTTCCAGCATGTCTTTGGAGAGCACCTGAAGGAAACCCATGGACAGCACCCCAGGTCTAGAATTGAACCCAAGGCCTCAGCACTGTGAGACAGCAATGCTAAGAACAGTGCTACCTTGCCTTTATATGAAAAAAATAATCAAAGTAGTTTTACCCCCTAACAAGTACAAACGTCATTTTAATAAATTTGTTAGGAACTCAACAGTATCATTTTAAATTGGTTTTTAAAGTCCCCATGGAAACTACAAGTGTCTCAGAAAAGAGAACTAAACTTTACAGTTTCAAATCATGGTTAGAAAAACCTTATAACCTTGTCCCAAAGATCATTAAATGTATTGCTTATTTGTAGCAGTGATATATCTGCAACCAAAGCCATAAGTTACTGAACATTACTGTAGCACAGCCTGGATTCAAAGAACCAGCATCCCAACTATACTGGATGCAAAAGTGTTTAAAAATTTAAAAATAATATCACCTGGATCCTCATATTTATTGAGGAATCATGCGGGTGAAGCACAGTTCTCAATGAAACTGGTTGTTTTCTCGCCTTTTTACAAGTTGAATACCAGTAAGGTGCTTCAAGTTACCTGACAATATACAGTATCATCTTGCTCACTATGCAAAAGATAAAAGTACAACACTACTGATGTCCTACTGTAGAACAAACAGGAACAAAAGGAATACTGGAGCCTCTTTATTACAGCTAGAAAAAGTTTGAGTTACTCAACCCTTCTACCTTACGGGTCACATAGGCTTTTCCAAGACCACCTTGCCTCTACATTTACAGTAGTTATACAGTACCTTAGACGTATAGGAAGCAAATGTAAAGAAATCAGAAGGAAATCTAGGTGGATAAAGTATCGTGAAAACACAATGTATGTTTACAATGCTCAGTGAGATGTGGTGACTGGACATTTGACTGTCCCAGCACTAACGTGTCAGGCTACTCTGTTCCACTCCTGAAAGAAAAAAAACATGTCTGTTAAATAAACCCATTTTTTGTGTTCTTGACTTCAAAACCAGCACCCTCCCCAAATAAAAACAGTTTTATTACCCTAAATTCATCTGAAGGAAGAAATAAGGCTTCAAGTTGAAAGCCGCACCCTGTCGGAACAGAGATGTCTTTGTGGCAGTGTCACAAAGTGGGGATTTATGAATGAGTGGGGTTTGGACTGAACAATAGCTGTACACTGGGAGGCTGATTTCCATACGGGAGGTGATGTGGCCTGGTACAAGGGCCCTATAGAGAGAGAGGGGCTAGAAAAATAAAACCAGCAAGGCAGCACAGTCGATGTTTTGCACAGAACGCAAATAGGACAAGGCAAAGAGGGGCCTAACTACACTGATTGTAAGTCATATTTTTTATTACCTTAAATAAAGCTTTGAGGTCATATTATTTTCTCTTCTCAGTATTGCTTTTGATTGTTTAATGGTTATGAGTAAGCTTTATTCACTTCTTCCATTAGTGATTAAGCTTTACTTACATTTTCATTTGCTATCATAATGATCAGAATTATTAATAAGTGATTTATTAGAAATATTTTTTTCTTTAAAAAGAAGTAACTTTAAAGCTGGTGAGAGGTTTGTTTTTTGGTATTGCTGTGGAACTGGGGTGACATAGCCCTCATCAAATTTGCAGATGTGAGAGTATTTTGCATCTCATTAAGCATATTTTGTTTTGCTTATGGGATGCAACATTTCGCAGCACAACATTTCATACTGAAGACACTTTAAAAATGTTGGACATTGGTTTTAAGCAACTATTGAGCTAACTCTGCAATTTAAGAACTTCTTGGAAATCGATGTCATTTTTGTTGTTTTGGGGAACATTTATTACAATTTGTACTGTAGAATATGTCCTTTTCATCTTACTTTGGGTGAACACACCTTTCCAGAAAAAGTGTGGTTTGCAAAGAAACTAAAAAGTGAATCTAAAGCTAGACATTTTTTTTTATTACAGACAGCTGGTTAGCCAGGAAATCAGTCAGTAAACTGAATTTTCTTAGAAAAACAACTTGAGTTTTTGAGATTCAATTAAGGAATGAAAACAAAAGAAAAGAAACATCTTACATAAGAATTTACTTTTTTGAGTTTCTACACCCAAGAAATACATTGACATATAAAATCTTTGAGAACATGCCTGGGTATCTTGTGTTCCCACAACTCTTTGCATTTGAAGTTATAATGAGCTTTCTTCTTTGTTCTTGTAACAGTTACTGCGCATTTTAATGGAGTTATTGTCTCCCCCCTTTTGTATTTAAATCACTGTAAAATAAGTAGTAAAACATGAACCAGGGGATAAAACTAAGCAGGAGAGCATTTATAACTGAGAACAGGAGGTATCTCTTTGCACAAAGTGTTGTGTGAGTCTGCCTATCCAGTCATATTGTCAAAGCTGTTACCCTGGCTTGTTTCAAGAACGAACTGGATGAGATCCTCAGATCAATTAGCTACTTAAAAGCTGGCTGGGCCAAATGGCCTTCCCTCATTTGCTAACTGTATGTTAAAAATCATAACATTTACAGCCATGGCAGGAAAACTATACGAACAATCTGTCTCAAAAACTCCTAAGTGCAAAACCATTAAGCTTTTTTTCC
This sequence comes from Lepisosteus platostomus, assembly GCF_059453375.1. Classification (NCBI taxonomy): domain Eukaryota; kingdom Metazoa; phylum Chordata; class Actinopteri; order Semionotiformes; family Lepisosteidae; genus Lepisosteus; species Lepisosteus platostomus. The sequence continues at coordinate 12,977,990 of NC_142636.1, read as the reverse complement.
ATGTCAGTTTGTAGTAAAACAGCACCTGCAAAGGATAATGCTGCCAGAAAATCTGATGTGTCTGTGTAGGTTTATTGAGTGGTTAGGGATAGCGACATTTGGTTTAATCCTCTCGTATTAAGTTCCATCCCTTGGCCATAGCATGGAAACCTGGGACCACCAGGCAGTGTGAGGAGTTAACCAAGGGTGGAGGGAGCTGCAAAGGTGGAAATGGTGTGAAAGAGGTAGATTGATCTCATTTGTACCTTTTGAAAATGTGGGTTGAGACAGCTGGGAGTTAAAGGGACCTGGTTGTCATAATCCCTCCTGCACTTTCGTAAAAGAACTCCGTTAAATGTGAAAATGTATTCCAGACTTCCACTGGAGCTGTGGATCACTAATGCATTGGCGTTGCCTTTTATTCCTGAGAAAGAGACACGTGCTGAGTGCCGGGTTCGTCGATAACCACTGTTCATTGTGCTTTAACATTGCAGCTCTGAAGCACATACCAAGTACAGATCAAAACATCAAAGTATTATCTCTTGTCATATTAAAATTAATCAGATTTTGGCATCATATTTTTAATACTGGAGTCTGTAAATGTTTGAATTTAGGATTACTAGTACAATAGTACTACTCTGCCAATGGTGTAAGAGAAACCATGAACAAAATTCTGTAAAATATCAACTAGTTGCTAAAAGATGCTAGATCTGTTCATATGAATGAGAACATCATTCACCACTAATTGCTTTTAGCTTTTTTTCATTGTTTTTGTAGGAGTGGCAAAGTTTTGTTGTTCCATTTCCATAACCTATTTTTTTATCTTACAGTCATTCCTGTGCATAGTCTAATTAACAACTAGTACGCTTATACTATTTACATACCATTGCTGTGTGCCCAGGTAAATATTACTGTACTGTATATACAACAATCGTAACCTTTTTGGCTTTAAAACAATGATGAGAAACGAAGAAGGAATTCGGTCAGAACATGCAAGCAATACAGTTTACTGAAGTGTTTATTGTTGTTTTGACTATATTTCTTGATTTGTGTTTAAAAATGAAACTGTTAGTGCAATTTCTGTACTTACATGTTTGGTGTATAGTTCATCACAAGTATTTTCATTGGGTTTAATCCTTAAATATTTCTTTCCGTGATTAGACTGTGATGATTTTCTGCACACTGGATTAAAAAAACAACAACAATGCACTAATAGAGAAAAACAGAGATGGATAGATAAGGAAATACTGTATCAAGTGTATTTTAGGATTTATGACTAGGCAGAGAACTAAAGAATAGATTTCTTTCAAACTCTTCATAACCAGAAGGTGCCATCTGAATGTAAAGAAATTAAACAGGAAGAAATTACTATTAAAAAAAGTATCCTCTAAAGAGGATTTAACAAGAAATTGCTATTAAAGAAGTAACAGGAAATTGCTACTAGTTTTACTAGCTTCCTCTGTTTTCGGGGTGCTGATTGGCATCTGATAATTATCTCATCATTCCTCCTTGCTCAGTATTTTCTTTTGTGCCACATACAGTTAATCAGATGTTGACTGGGACTGGTTGTGAGGAGGCCTTGTGGGTGGTCTGAACACTGAGCAATATGGCCTTGCCATCTTCTTGGCTTCCTAAATGTAATGTTTTGCAGTGCAGACCATACTTAATTACTGTTTAACTTTTGCGGGGTCTAGGTAACTTTTTGGTATTTCAGAGTATCCACAGGCCACAGGAGATGAAAGAGTTGGCGCAGATGGCAAAATCACAGGAAATATTATGCAATTTCAAAATTCTTTTGTTTAAACCCAATCTTGCTTTCTATTGCTACCTTGGCAACAGACACAAAACTAGATGAGAGAAGCCTGACTTTTTCTTTTGCTAGAATAAAACAATATCCATACTTTCTGAGAAAGACTTTTTGTGGTCCTTGCTATGTACTAAATATGACAAAGATTGCAGAAAGCCGTGGCAGCAGGTACATCACTGGGACAGACTTCAAACTGGAGCTGATAATGAGGCCGTAAGGGAGGGAAACCAAATGGAGGTCATGTGTTAAATAAACAACAGATTTCTCTCAATTTACACCCAGTATCTTGTGTAGGTGAGCATCTAGGAAGATCTGTTGCTTCTTTCTCTGCGGAAATGTTGCTAAGACTCAAGGGCAACACCTCCCCAGATGTTGCATCTGAGCTCGTGTTCGACATTTTAACATCAGTCAGATAGACTCTAATCCAGATAGTGCAGCCATGTGGGGTAGAACCAGCAGAGCTTGGACAGTGTATTATCCTGTTGTGGAGCTCGAAAAGGATTTCCAAACCCATTAGACAAATCAGTTTGGCCTTTTGGCTCAGCAGATTTGATGCTCATTAGGAGTCATTTACAAAGACTTGGAGTGTTTGTGTATGTAGACAAACAAACTGTTCAAGTTTGACAAGTTGCCAAGACAAGCTCTGAATCAGTAATGATATAATTTTTGTACAAGCCAGACCAGAACATAACAAACCAGTCGATGAGCCCTGCCTGTTATCCCTGGGCCTGGAGATTAAAGATCCCCATAAAACTCCTATTTCTAAAGGCCGAGATGACATGTAAATGATATATTTTTAACTTTATGGAATTCAGAGCTGAAAGATGCTTTGTGTTTCAAAGGATCTGTGAATTAGTCAGTTTAACAAGTGATCTGCAGAATTAATCGTAGCTAAATTGTTTCAAGCCTTTAGTAACCCATTGTTTTATGGTTACCTTCAAAACCTGCTATGAACTCTAAGGTTATAACCTAGAGTAACTTTGGCCCCAGTTGCTTCCTTTTCACCTTTCTTTACAAATGAATACCAGCATTGCTAGTGTCCAATCCAGAGGAAAGTCACAATCTACAGACACCATGATAAACTCCAAGCTGATGAGCACCTATCACCCTTAACTGATTAACTGTTTTACTATTAAGCCTTCTTAATTCATCAATTACTTAATTACTAACGACCAAACAGGCTAGATGGGATGAATCGTCTGCTCTGGTTTGTAGTCCTTCACATGTTATCATGTAAAACTGGGGTTATAGACTCTGTTGCAGATTGACAAGCAACTGTTTGATTTCATTATGCCTTTTGGCCTCTCTTGGTGAAGTGTGTGTGTTTTTTGCGATTTATATGGCTGGAGGTGGCAGGAAACTTGTGGGTTTGTCGCCTCAAGTGGAAAGTTCGCCTGGGTGTTAAGCCGAGCGTAGATGGATAGGCAGCAGTCTGCGGTTTCAAGTGGGAGTTTGGTTACTGTGCTGTTCCCACAATGCCTGCGGCACAAACAACACTCTCTTGCACCTTGTTATTTTGAGAAATTAGCGATCAGAATGGGGCTATTCAGCAGAATAGAAGACTGTAATTCAGTTCCAATTTACAAATCATAGAAAACAGGAGTCTTGTCATGGAGACAGTAAATGACAGAAGGAGATCTTCTTTGGTACCCTTTTTCATCTATGAACATGATACCAACTGTTTTGGAGGATCTCACAAAATCAGTTTGCACTACTTGGACAAGTAGTAGGGCGACATAGTGGTGCAGGGGTCAGCTCTGCTGCCTCTGCCCCTGCAGAGCTGGGGACCTGGCTGCTATCTTCATGGAGTTTGCATGTTCTCCCCGTGTTCACCTGGATTTCCTCCGGGTGCTCTGGATTCCTCCCACAGTCAGGTTCTAGTTGGTTAGCAGTAGTTCTAGTAGGTTAAATGGGTTCTGGGAAAATTGGTCTTGCTATGAGTGTATGTGTGGTTTTTGTCTGTGACTGCCCTGAAAGTGTCTGGCATCCTTGCAATTGTTGTTTATCAGGTTGGGTTGGCTGCCCCTGCACTGCTGTACTAGGTAATGGATGGGCAGATGGATAAGTAGTAGCTCATCCACAGCACTCTGACGTGAAAAGACCCGCGGCATTTGTTGACCTGATAGACTCAGTAAAATATCTCTTCAATAAGATATCTCTGATATCTCTTCTAGATGTCCACTTCCATCCCCAAGTTTTCACTTGTGTGGCAGAGGTTGAAATAATCTTTGGAGCTGACCTTGCCAATAGCTCCTTATCTTCTCAGTGTTTGAAATCACTTCCATCGTGCAGATTGGCAACGTTTCGTTTTAAAGTGCTGCAAGGGACAGACCTCCAGAAACAAATTAGACCCGAGCTAAAGAATCTAAATACTTGTTCACCTATTTTGTATTAGTATCTGACTCAGGTCAGTCGGGGTTAAGGGGATAATGATGTCTGTGACAGAGAACATTTAGTTGATTTCATCTTGCTTTAATTTCCTCTCTGTTAAGTAATGGAGTTGGGAGGAGATCAGAAGAAGTAGCAAACCCTCCAAACAGCAAAATAAATGATTGATTTCATTCATTTTGGCAGATTAGGTACCAGTCCTTTGCAATGTTCCTAATCACTGCAAAACACAAGCACAGATCTTGCATTCTGAGTACATCAGTCGTCACGCTGAGATCGTCAGTGTGACCCACCTGTCAACTCCCATGAGGAGACCCAGCTCTGATTGGAATGCTTTCCACTGTGTGCCATCTGGAGGAAGACAGGGAATTCTGCTGCGTACAATAATCCCATCTACCGGCTGCCAGCACCACACAGGGCTCCTTGAGTAGGGCTGTTGCCAAATCCAGTCATGCTCTTCAGTCTCTGTGGGGTCCACAAGCTGTCTTTATTTGTAAAAACTGCTTGCATGGTGAGCATTCCCTTACAAAAGTGTAGCTGATAAATCAGAAGGGCAGTTCTTTCCCATGAATTTACTTTTGATTGTAGCTAGCATCATCAATTTCTATGTAAGGTGCTACAGTAATAGTCTTTCACAGGTACATAGGTAGTCATAATTACATTAATAGATCACATACTCCTAACCTTAACACATGTGATGTAACATATGATGTGTATTAGTATGAATATTTATGTACAAGATGTCTGTATATCTTTTAGTCAAAGATTATTATAAATGCTGTTATAGCAGCATACTGTATGTAGCCTTGTGTGAAATCACCGTGGTGGTTACACAAGACTGCATTCCAATAAACACATTTTCCTGCACTTTCCTGGGATTCAGCTGTGCGTTGCTAGACTAGGCTGTGCTACGTACCTAAGAATCGTAGTCGAATTTGATACAAGTCTGTACAGCCTGAAAACCACCTGGTGAAAACCAGCACCTGTCACCTGGTGAACAAGAGGAGATTTAAGGCAGACTGAAATTTGCAAAGAAATGTTAAAGGAAGATATTAAGATGGTTATTTTACTTTCTTCACGTTGCATGAAAACATGAAAGTGTCCATTTTGGGGCATCCACATCACTTTAATACTGGGATGAGATAAATAAAAAAGCAGTAACGTTTATCCTACTTTTGGAAATTCACTGTCTTAATTTTCCCTAAAGCTGAGAAATGTTCACATGGTGTAATTAAACCAACGAATCCTCTCGGCTTTTTTATTCATATTGTGTTATTTGAGCTGGCAAGGTGACAGCTGTAAAGGAGGTGGAGGAAAACTAACAGAACAAAAAGATAAGGACCTTCATTTGAGAATTCACTGCCATATTGGCAGTTGTGGGTAAACTCAGCTTCTGTCTGCTCTTCGTCACTGCCCTGACTCCCTGCAGACAGCTCATTTTGGACAGGGTCCAACAACCAAGAGGAAAGTTCAACGAAGTTTCCAAAATGTTAAATGAGATTTGGTAAAACTCACTTATTCTATAATTACTGCAAAATACCAGCATTTTTCATAGAATATTTTGTATTATTTTCCATAATGACATTTATTATAGAGATCATAATTTAATTTAACATTTAATATGATTGTAAACAACATTACCTGCTTTTAACTGATCCAACTAGAACATATAACAAGACAAAGGTGGCAAAATAACAGAGAGAACAGAGAAATTGTGTTTCACTTCGTAATAGTTAAAGAAAGGTGTTTTTCATGTCATAATCTTACTACAATAATTATTAGGAAATAATTACAGTAAGGTCTCAACCTACACTCTTATTTACTGTAAAACGCACTTGATGGCACAACTGACTATCCTGATGTTCTTAGATCTACACGACATTCTGTGGCCTGATTACAACTTACAACTTGTAAGTCTGGTTAGTTTTACTGATAAGCTGCACACTCCTTTTTAAATCTGTAAGACAGATAAGACAATTTAAGTATGAAAAAGACTGCTGCAGAATTTAGTTTTTAATTATCTAAAAACAGATTCTTGTGGGGACAGGATTGTGTCGCATAAATCAGGCATGGGAGCCTTTCCGATATCAGTTACTGATGTGGCCCAACTAATTTGAAGACAAATCAAGTTTTTTGTTGTTGTAATCAGTTACCTTTTCAAAAGTACCTAGAAAAGCTGTAGAAACCTATTCCTCCTGGACTATAGTACAGTTTATTACACTAGTAATAACTAGTTTGATTTGTAAAATGGCGACCAAGGACTGTAATATTGGAAAACATAAGCTGTCTTTCATGTGTATCACTATAGTGTTTTTTTAATCTATTGCTTCTGAATGTAGTGCTCATGCTGGAGGAAGGACACTCAAAGTATAATTAGGTACAGTGCCAGTTGGCGTCAGAGTTGTTTCCTCTCGAATCTGTCCTCTGAAGCTCAGTGGAGTGTTCACTGTAGCACAGTAGAATGTGATGAGACTCCCCTTCAGAACAGACTGCAACATTCCATAGATTTTTTCTTGATGTAATACTGCAGTCTTGGTGGTCATGTTCGGGTTATGCTAGACTTGTAATAAGCATGAAAGATCCAACTATAGTTTTTCTTTGTTTCATTTGTGTCAAAGATGCATTACATGGTAACAGGATTTGCCCTTAGTATAACAGTGTTCTACAAGGACTTTTTAAAATATTTATGAGAAGATAAAATTAGGGAAACATATCCCATTAAGAGAAAAGCACTTTATCTGAAATGTGTGCTGTGTAATGTAACAGGAAGGAAGATTAACTGTATAGCTCTCTAAAATAACAGCAGTAAGCAACTGAGTCACAAGCTAAACATTTAGTAAGGCTGTCTAGTATTCTGGGCATACTAAAGATACTAAACCCAAGTGTGCAGGATGGAAGATGTTTCCCAACTAAGGCAAATAATCCAACAATCGCTATGGGAAATAAGACGCTTAAAAGTCACACTATTGAGTCAATTTCTCAAGTGGCCATAGGTATTGGGGATTGCACTTTAAAATGTTTTGCCAGCATCTATATCACCTTGCAGCTCACAACCAGCAACCTACTGAAGCTCAGCAGGTGTGAGCCTGGCCAGTACCTGGAAAGGAGACCATCTGGGAAAGCTAAGGTTGCTGCTGGAAGAGGTGTTAGCAGTATCAGTAGGGAGTGCTCACCCAATGGGCTGTGTGGGTCCTAATGCCCCAGCATAGTGACGGGGGCACTACACTGTAAAAATGGTGGCATGCTGTGGCTGAGATATATAACCGAGGTCCTGACTATCCATGGTCATCGAAAATCCCAGGGCGTTTCTTGAAAAAAGTAGGGGTGTTACCCCAGTGTCCTGGCCATATTTCCCCCTGGCCTTTACCAGTTGTGGCCTCCTAATAATCCCCATCTCTGAACTGGCTTCATCATTATTTTGTCCTCCCCACTGAGACCTGGTGTGTGGTGAGTGTACTGGTGCACGTTGGGTGCTGTTGTGTCATCCAGCTGGGGTCTACACATTGGTGGTGTGGAGGGGATCCCCATTATCTGTAAATCGCTTTGAGTGGAGTGTCCAGAAAAGCGCTATATAAGTGTAAGGAATTCATTATCTTAATAATAATAATTACAAAATGTTGGTTGATGGTGGCATATATTTTTTAGTCAATTACTGTATGAAGTCTGTGAACTTGGCCAGTCTAAGTCTTTCTGTTTTTTCTCCTGATGATGCCCCTGGGTACATTGGCCATATGTTTTGAGTTATTGTGATGCTGGATGTTGAAGTGCCACCCAATAAGTATGGAAGAATTTCCTTTATAAACGTATTCATTATTGTGTAAATAGAAAGATCTTTGAGTTTAATTTTGACTTTAAACAATGAAGTCCAGACACTGAAGTTAGTGCAAGACAGGCCCATAGGATGTTCAGTTCTTTTATGAGCCTAATTATATTATCCAACAACAAACATTTGACCAGCAAGGTACGCCTGTCCTTATCATATCCCAGTACTTAATATTCAATTACATATTAGCAGCTGTTACTGAGTTGTATTCTGATGAAAAAGTACAACACTAACACTAATACTCACAAAAGATAGTCTTTGTGATATGGTTGACTCTCGGGTTAACAGGGGACTAAAGGCCAGGGCCAAGGTTTAGATTCAGGTAGGTTCCAGGTGTAGAGTCACTGTAAATGTTGGAGTTACAGTTAGACCTTAGGATCTGCTACACAATGAAACTGTCTCCAGGACATGTTGGACTATGTATAACTCTTTTACAGGCTCTGTGAGGACTGCGTTTGGTAAAATGGCAACCCTCGTGATGCAATACGTGTCAGCAGTGAGTCAAGCTCATTAACCAATGGTGGTTGTGAGTTAGAGAGTATAGAAAATAAAATGATTGGTTAATACAAAACAGGAAAGCTTTAATGGATAATTGTTATATATAATGTAAGTACATACAGGGATAAAGCACTTAACATACTTCTGCTTATGTGGGTGTGGTATGCATTGTACTTCTTGGAAGAATTCCAATTATGTATATTGCTTGTGGGCTTGCTCTTTCCTTTAATCCTTACAAACTCCAAGCCAAAGATTGAAAGTTCCACCCCCTTGAATTTTAAACCAGTCGCAGTCTTGCCCTGTCTGTTGCCAACCAATAAATACATCGGCTGATAGAATCACTTGATGGAAGGATGGTGCCGTTAACACTTTATTTAGTGGGTGCATATCATGCTTTGTATAAATAGATACAAATAGAGTGTTTAAGACTTAAGTACCCATTGATATGGTTTTGGTTAATAACCATGCAATTACTCATGATTAATCTCTTATTACCAGGTTATTAACACTATAGTGATTTTCTCTTTATGTGTTTTACAAGAGTTTAATGCACAAATTGTACTGCCTATACTGAGGTGTGCCCAATATTTCTTTTAAAATTTTGTGATTACTTTCACGTAAAGTGCATGCCAAATCCATTCCAAAAGACGATAAATGATTAAAATGTGAAAGACAGTAATAACAAAAAAGCAATAAGAATTGATCTGTATGACAATGTTCACTAGACGAGTTGTTAAACGAGCATGAACAAAAGCTATTTCATTAGCAATCACAAGGAACTCTGACACAGCCCAGCAGTGCCTGACATCACAAAATGTGTACAGAAATCTTCTGCCTGTGAGCATAAAAAAGGAGCTCCTTAAAGCACAAGCAGCAGAATGGGGAAAAGAGAGACCAGCGAGTGGAATGTTCAGTGTGGGACTGGGACCTCAAAATAAATGTTTGATGCATATTAACAGCCTCCCACGAAGAACAGGCTCCGTAACGCAGGGAGCTTTTCAACCGTCAAGGAGCTTCAGCAAAGAGGACGTCTGTGGTGAAATAAAAGGATTTACACTGGATAGAGAAAGGTGAATCATCTCTGAGGCAAGTTTATCATCATCATCATTATTGTGATGCCATTCCTTTATTAATAATATATATCCTAATTGTTTTATATTCATATTATATTTTAAACTGCCTTTATAATATATATTATATTGTTTGTACAGTACTTTGTACTTTCAATTAAAATATATTATTTTATTTTTGTTTACTAAAAATGGAAAGATTCAAGACAATCTATCACCCTAACTCTAACAATTGTAATCATCTGTGTAAATACCAAAAATGAACTTCTTAGGAGAACGCTATAGGTTACAATGTCTTTTTCCAACACTTTGTCACTATTACAATTACATCAAAGCACAGTGATGTTTTTTGTTACTTTGGGTAAGACAAAAAAATCTATGTGCGTTTGTTTTAGAGAACAAAACTAAGGGTTTCACAACTTACAGTGGACTGTACTGTTAAGTACTGTGGTAGATGCATCCTTCAAGCACGATATTCTAGTGTTTGAAGATACACGTAATGGCATATCTTCCTAAAACAATACTGTATATCAGAAATACTATGGAATACTTCTACGTATAAAGTAACACTTGCTGTTTCTCAATGTAATTTTTTTGGGAATTCAGCTAAGGGCTTGTGGTCTAAACTTTAAGGTTCTAAAATATTATGTTGCCATTTGCACAGTAAGGTTAGGAAATATTTTTTACACATGTATTTAAGATTGTATTTTGAAAAAACCCTAAATGCTATATAAATGGGGCTATATAAATAAGGATAAATATATTAAGAGGAGGGGGGAGGGCTCAGTGGTGCAGTGTTTAGCATTGCTGCCCTGCCTTCAGTTCTGGATGCGAGTGTTATTTACGTGGAGTTTGTATGAGTTTGTGGAGGTTTCCTCTGGGTGCTCCGGTTTCCTCCCACAGTCCAAAGACGTACTGGTAGATTAATTGGTTCCTGGAAAATTGACCCTGCCACAACTGTATGTGATGTGTCAGTGTGGGCCCAGCGATGGACTGGGTGTAACCCTGCTTTGTGCCCATTGCTTGCTGGGATAGGCTCCTGTTCCCCTTCCCCCCACAACCCTAAATTGGAAGATGCGATTTGAAAATGGATGGATGGGTTTCACAAATTTGCGGAACTTGAAAATGTGCTCCCACATTATTTGGAAACATTTTCCTTTTTTTTTTTTCAAATGAGATTATTAATAATTGTTTGGATTATTCTGTCCTACACACTCTCGAATACAGTGCGGTTATCCTTCAATTGGTTTGGTTTCTGTTGGGTGTAAAAAGGACTTCCAGCTGCTCAGATGGGACAGAAAGAATCTTCCTTTACTTTAATTAGCCTTGGAAATGAGCCTCATCCCACTCCAGTTTGTGTGAGGCTTTGTCTATGTGACCTGGAGCTCTGTGGCAGTGATGCAGCCCACAGCTCAGAAATCGCAATTTGCCAAACAGTCAATTCTCTGCCCACATACTGTGACCAGAGTGTCCAAGTCTGCTAATTAATCACTGCCTGTGTTTAAACAAACTGACTTTTGTTTTATCTGAGATAAAGAGAAAAAATGTAATATTGCCTTGTATTTTTAAAGATCTGAGCCATTAATTGGGCTTCTTGTTCTATATTTTGATGGATGCCAAATAATCTGTTGCCTTGCTTTTGCAATTCAGTACTCATCTTGAAAAGATGCCGTCTTTTTTATTTTTTCCTATTTTTTCTGCTCTGAAACGAACACAGTTGTTTCATTTTTTACTATTCAGATTTCCTTAGTTTATCCTTCTATTTAAATTCAGTCTCCACTGGTTTTTGCATTAACGTGGGCCGATCTTCAAAGCTATGTGTTCTAGAATGTGATTTGCTTCCCAGTTTGAAAAAAGACAGTGAAAAAAGGAAAGGAGAGACCAGGACAGTTGCAGAAGAAAGGAGGTTATTCAGACCCTCATGCTTGTGTAGTTGCCATGGGCTTATTTAAGAAAGAGTTTCGTTAATCGTCTCCTATAACATTTATAAAGAAGATTTTATTCTGTATAACGTCATTGTCCTGGGGAATAGAAAAAGGAGCTTATACATTGTAAGAAAAGTAGCAGAAAACATCAAAGACATCTTGTACTGTAAATTGTGTCTTGTGTTTGAAAAGCTTCAGGGGACAATAGCCTTCACAGCACAAAGGGTTGTGGGTAGAGTCAGCATCTGGAAAGCAGTGTGATACTGTACAGTATGTAGCTTTTGCCCAAGCTGACAACATTGCCCTCTCCTGAATCAGAGCATTTGCTTACATTTTCCAAAGTGATGAATTTATCCCATTTGCCTTTTTTCCCATTAAATGTTGCAGCACATTTCATCTTCTTTCTTCTTTGTGGATCTCTACAGAGAAGCCGGGAGGTAGGAGACCATTCAGGAGGAATAGATGAGTTTCAAGAGTGCAGAAAAGATTGCTGTCTTTTACAAGCACTATTAATACCTTGATCGTCCCGGGATGTGACATTTCTGCACCAGTTCACTCGGTGTTGTCGCTTGCTTGATTAGCTGCTCTGTATTGTTTAGATCTGTTAAAGGTCAGTTGGCTTTCGTTCTGGAAGGATTTAATTGTTGCGTCTCTCTGCCATGGTCTTCTGCAAAATATCGAGTTACTGAGTGTAATGGTGACTTATTTCTAAATGTGCACAGTTTCCGAAAACCACAGCAAGCAGCACAGTAGGTGAAAGTTACACACTTCTGTAAAACGACCAGAGCCATTTGTACTCTGGAGAAGACATCTTGCTTACTGAAAAATCTGAGGAACTGGCCTTGAAGAAATTGGGAACTGGGCCTCACTCATATAGACAAAGCAAGCAAGGCCGAAGAAAAGGTGCTGAGCAGTATTACCTTAGACCCTAAAAAATGGAAGTAAGGGCTACACACAATGTGAAGACCAACATAGAAATGCACCTGCAAGAAATCATATTAAAATCTTCACTGGTGAAGCAGGGATAATTACTCCTGGTCCTCAGACAAGTATCTGTAGGATATGTTCCAACTGAGACTCTTAAAATATTTGCCAAATGAGATGTCTGGCATTATTTTTAGCTGCCAAATTAAAACAGACGTTTTTTAAAGATGGTTAAAAAATGTAAGTTCATGAGATCTCTAGACGTTTAGCTATTTTAATATTCCATCCATTTTCTAACCATTTCACCCAGTACAGGGTCATTTAATTAATTAGTATATTCTGATTCACAGGGAAGAATGCCACCTACTGATCTACCAACACTATGTTCATCAGCAACCGCCGAGCGGAAAATAATAAAATAATCATTAATTGTTCAATAAACGTCTCAATTAGACAACAAAGAGCTCAGAGTGATGACAAACGAGTAGACAGGGAGTCAAGAGGTCTTTGTTTAGTCTTATACCAGATATGGAAAGAACTACACATCAAGCATGCCCTCCAAAAATAAGCGTTTGGGCTGAAGAAGAGGCATTCCTTTGACACAGAATGATTATTTTCCCCTTAAACAGAGCCTGGGTATGAAGCGGAGCCTTTGCTTAATTTTCCATTTGCTTCTAGAGAGGGCTGGCAGTACACCTGCCTTAACTGCTACGGCATCTTAAGCAAAGCACAGTCTCTCGTGAGATCAGCCCCCTTCCCCAGCTCCGCGCCGCTGCTCGCCCGCCTCGGTGAAGCCGACGCACTTTCCGAAAGCTTTGATTAAAAGAAAACCTCAGCATTAACCACGTGCATTCGCAGTGCCGCCCTGCAGTGACAAGAGGGCATGGCTTCTAGCCCACTTTACAAGAGACCCCGTGGCTGACACCCTAAAATAGCAACAAGTGCCGTTGGTGCAGTTAGATAAAGATCAGTCTGTGATCAGCCGAAAGTTTCTCTTCAGAAGGCTACTGTTGAACTGTTTTCTGCACACCTGTTAAAGCTGGCAATACTCTCTTTCAAACTCCTTTACCTACCCTTTGTGGAAAGGTATAGGTTTTCAAAAGCAGGATGTCTGACATAATCACTTGTATTCCTAGCTGGGTTTCCCGAGGACAGGGTAATGTCTTCACGTGTGTTAATGTGTTGATCGACTTCGCTAAATCGAGCATTTATTGGATAAACCCTCATCCCGAACAGGAAGATCTCCATGTTCATCAGTTGCGGGGCAGGATCGATATGTATTGAGAAACTGCTGAAGCAGGGGCGCTTCACTTCAAAAATGACGTGACTCTGTCGTGAGAAGCCGTGGTGGCAATGTTGGAGAGGAAACTGCTGAAGCTGTAGATACAGAACAGAATCAGGCTGTCATCATAGCTGTACTGGACAGACACCATTCTTCATTTGTGCGGATGTATTTCCACACTTTCTTACACCATGTGCGAAGATGGATTCTATACAATCTATTATGTAATCAGAAAAAAATCCTCATTTGCAATGTCAGTGTGGGGCTTAAGCTCTTTAGGAGCAAAACATTTGCTGTAGAAATCTGAATGAAGTACAGTAACCTTGCTCAATGGCACAAAAGCAGGGTCCTAGCTGCCATTTGAACCCCTGATCCTCAGGATTCCAGATTCATAACCATTACTTCACACTGCAGATCATTATAATGCCTTGCATGCAATGTTAATACAAATAATATTCTTAAAATTGTCATTAGGATATAAATAAGCAACGATATTATCTTGTAGCTAGAAGTCAATTGATCTAAGCAAGATGGAGTCTGATTAGTACTGGGATGGGCAAATTCTAAGAACAGGTGAAGGTTCATTCCGTGTGGAAAGGTAAAGAAAAGAACCACATTTCAGCTGTGGAGTCTTCTCCAGTTCTTCATCCCTGCAGCTGTGTAAAGAGTTCAAAGAAGAGGTGAAATCATGGTCTAAAAAGACATGACATGCCACTGTGTAACAAACCTAATTTCTTTGGTCTTTAATCCAGGCGTTTCCGTGGAGCCCTGATAGACGTACACCAAACTGTAAACCATATTTTGTGACAAAACTGGTCGATTAGACTAATTCAGCGTCAAGAATAAAACAAGGACAGGGGTACACCAACACAAATGTAAAGGTTATGCACCTAGCTTGGAAAATAAACAATCCTCAAAAGGAGGTAGGATCTGGAACAAGTTCTGTTGGATCTTTCCAGAAGCATACTGTATGTATGAGAACGATCAATTAGCTGCTAGAAAACAAACAACTAAATGTAGCTGTTCATTCTTTGTTACTTTTCTTGTATAGTTCTATCTTAAAAAATAAGTTGTTCAAAGTGTGAACAATCTTCTGTTTTCAGTGTTTTGTTGCAGTTCTTCATATATGAGGTAGTATCTGTGTCAAAGTACAAGCTATACTCTCAATATATAGGATTGCGAGCTTTTTAAATAAAATACAGTATGTCGTCTTCCTGATAGAGTTGAATGCTACAGATATCATCTAACCTCTCTGTCTACTAATGAAAATGTGTTAATGAGTTAATTGATTAATTCCTCAAGGTAAACCTTCAAGCGAACCTTTTAGAATGGAATTGTTTTTTTCAGACAAACACAGACCTAGGCTGGTGTAACACAGATCAATAAAGTGGCCAAATTTGATTTGTGTAGTAAATATGAGTGTTTTTAGGAGCTATTGGTTGTCTTTGAGTTTGCTGGTTCATGTATACTATACTCATGTAACTGTGATCCAGGAATGCCAGGTGGTCTACTTAGATTATTCTGTGGCACTGAAATTTGTGTTGTTTGTTTTGAGGCAGCAGAAAGCTGGAGGGCTGAGTTGATCGGGACTACGTCGCCCCTCGTGTCGCAAACAAGGATTGACACCGCCGCTGACGTCAAGTGGAGGGGAGCAACTTACACTAGCACTTTATTCTGACACCTCAGGAACCTCAGGTTTAAGTCCAATCTATAATGTAAGGAATGATTATTAGCTGTACTTGATATTTTGTATTCATAAATAGAAGGAATTAAAATATGATATACATGAAATGATATAATGTCCAAAGTGAGCCTTACCAGGTTTATACAAATAAATCTTATCTTGTCTTAATTTGGATTTTTTACTCTATTCATTTGATGTTCAGTACTGATGTTTTCAAAGGTGACATTGAAACCTTTTTTACTGTCTTCTCCTTCAGTGTTTTCTTTACTTTCAGAAGTCTATGGTCCAGTGAGCAGGAAGAAACATGTGGTGCTTGGAGTTCTTATTGCCTGTCTTGCTAGTCATTAAAGGTATGCCCTTTGTTACAGTAACTTCCAGTGCAGAACTACATAATGTCCTCTGAATAATATAATACTCTCACTGGTACAATGCAGTGTAGACCAGTACAACACAGCTCCGGGCTAATTATATTTATTTCTATCACATTTAACTTCTTTTGCTAAATAAATAGTCTTTATTGTGAAATCACTATTGCTCTGCAAAAACAAATCTGGAAATTTGAAATTTCCATTTTTCCAAGTTAAACAAAACGTATTTTCTGTTTTTTTTTCTGATTTGTGCATCAGTGTTGCATATATCACTGACCTTCAGCTCCAATCTTGAGTGGTTGATAGGTCAGCTGATTCTTTCCATCTAGGTCTTTGATTTCTGGTATTAATTGATGCACATAATTGATCAGATAATATGAGTCTTTTCTGTGCCTAAATGTTGCAGTTTAAGACTTTGCATCCATATTTCTAAGTGAAATAGAGCCCTTAACAAGTGATCAAATGATGAAGTGCAGACACACGTGGGAGTGACAGTGTATCAGACATGCCCACAGTGGG
The DNA here is from genome assembly GCF_059453375.1 of Lepisosteus platostomus. Taxonomy (NCBI): domain Eukaryota; kingdom Metazoa; phylum Chordata; class Actinopteri; order Semionotiformes; family Lepisosteidae; genus Lepisosteus; species Lepisosteus platostomus. The sequence continues at coordinate 12,961,723 of NC_142636.1, read as the reverse complement.
AGTGGCTCCACATCAGACACACCAATATTGATTCAGTATTTTGCCTTCTTATCAAGTCCAGTAGGTTAAGACTTCAGCTCACACACCTGAATGAGGGCAGTCCTAAAAACTCATCTTTGAGTACAGGGTTCTATTATCATTTACCAAATACAAATCTCATTTTGTATAGAAACCTATGTTGACCAGGGATGAGGACCACTACATATCACATACACAGCGATACACTGTGATGAAATGTAAATATTTCACACTTAATATATGTACTGTGCTGGGACAATGCAATATCTTGGGTAGCTGAGCACAAAATTATAGTCCTATTGCATTCAGTTTTCTTAAAGTGATGTTCTAGCATAGTACATACCCTTGAATGCTCTGTTTCCTTTACACAATGGCTTGTTATAGTAAAAGATGGAAACAACAGCATTTTCAAAATTCCTCTGACCTGCTTACTCATTGAGCCATTAATCTCCTGACACACTTTGGATAATGAAATTCAATGTCAGTTGGTGGAAAGACTCTAATATCACAGAGAACCTAGAGGCACATGGTGCTGTTTTCCAGGGGACTGACAGGAACTTGGCTAACTGATTTTAACCCTACCTGTGGTGGTACCAAGCCAGTTTTCAGCTAGTACCATGACCTAGGCTCAGTCTTGTGATGTCTAAATTAAATAGTGCAACATCTTCTTTTGTTGAGTTGTTTGTCTGGTAATGATATTTGACACTTTGCAGTTTATAGGTCCAGTCCCAGACTGGCCAAATAGAAACCAGAGCAGTCTTTCCTTCCCAGTGCCTTTGAAACAACAGTGTGAAGTATCTATTAGGACTCTGGACTACAGTACCTGGAGGGGTAGGGTGTTCGTGAGCCAGGTAGATAGTATTGATGTATACTTGTGCAAGATTTGTTCAGATTTGTCCAGCAAACCTAGTTCTGTCATATATTACCAAAACCTCCTTTATGCACAAGAAAGGCAATTGTAACCAAGTTACGTTGGGTAAAAGTATCAACCAAAAAAGCTAAAAAAAAACCCAAATGGTTACAAATAGCAACACTTCTGTGGGTATTCCAGGGGCCTGGGCACAGTGGAATGTGTGGATGCCAAGGGACATTTCTACCATGACCAACTCCTGTGTGGTCATCCCTTGCACCTTCATGTACCCTTCTGGGGTACGGCCATATGGAGGCACCCACGGCATCTGGTATTTTGGGTCACCCTACCCCCAGTTCTACCCGCCCGTGGTGTACAAATCTCGGACCAACATCATTCATGAGAGCTACAAGGGTCGTACCAAGCTGCTGGGTGACCTGCACCAGAGGAACTGCACCCTACAGATCAACAACATCGGCATGGAACACTCTGGGAGATATTACTTCCGGGCGGACCTGGGAGGATCCAACGTCTTCACCTACCCTGATTTCTCCGAGGTCAAAGTTCTGGGTAAGGGCCAATCCATTCACTGGGTCTGTCCTCTTGTCATGCTGAGCAGAGATTTGTAACCAAGGATCTAGGGAACCTGAGCAGTTATCACCGACTGTCCAGGGTGTCTTCAATAAACAAAGAGACCCCTTTGGCCTCAAGTGCAATGGTATATGAAATCAATACTCTGTTCAGTGGGTCTGCTCTGAAAACTAATTCTGGTTTACCTGTAGCTTTTTTAGGTTATAATGTAAAGAATTGCTGTTGCTCATGCGTATAGATTTCAGCACGAGCTTGTCTGTAACCTTGTCTGTAAAATTCACTTAGATTCCTTGAAAAGGGCTCTCCAAATCCCAAAAGTCCTTGTTATGAAGATGCACTGTAACACAGTATGGTTAGACAGAATATATATGAATTACAGTATTGGTCACAGGGATTCACTTACAACCCAAGGTGTTTACTACAGATTTTTTCAGATTTTGAACAATTAAGACATTTTTAACAAATCAGTTATAAAATTATTTTTGTGGAATGAAAGGCATTTCTCTTTCCTAAAAAATAGTGTTATGTAAGCTAATGATTGAAAAGTGTTGAATTTTTTTATATAGAAGATGGGTTGACATTTAATGTGTTTCAAAGTCACTTATGATTGCGGTTTGATGCAAAACAATAAAGATGTGTTTCTCAAAAGCAGTTTGGGAAATTGCATATTGTTTTTCTCTTTAAAGAATAGGTTTAGGGTTCAGTCACTTACAACACAGAGAGCTTCGAAATGAATGGAAAGATATCACTTTTTTGTATCTATCTATATATCCCTCCTGTAGATCAGCCCCTCATCAACACTCCTGAGGAGATAATGAGCAATCAGGACCTGGAGGTCACTTGCTATGTTCCAGACAACTGTCCTGATATGACCCCTGAAATCTCTTGGTTCAACACTGAGCTGCTCCCCAGCCCAAAGTTCTCTACCGACTACCTGGAAGAGAGCAACACAGCCATAATGGTAGCCTCAGTCAGCTTCACAGCCTCCCATGTCCACAATGGCAAGATGTTGGGGTGCAGGGCTCGTTACCCCAACACCACGCTCGTCTATGAGAGAATCGTCGCTCTGGACATCAAATGTGAGCCTTTCTTCTCTGTTCCCAGTATCGTCTCTCCCTTTTCCTTGCCCACCTGCCACGGGTGGCAGATTAGAGTTACATCAGAGATCTTTCTGTCATTAAGAAAAATAACAGTAGATGGCAGAAGACGGTTTTCATAGCTTTGAACACTGGTTGCCTTCAACTCATGAAAGCATTCTCTTGTTTTAAGTTTTAGTTGTCATTGCCCATAAACTATTTTTTTTTCATGTGATTATTGTGAATTTATACTGTGCCTTTCATATTATCAAAGATCTCAAGTAGCCTTGCACAAACAAAAATGATAAAACACTTAGTCTTAGTTTTAGTTATTAGAAAATGGTCTTTGCCTTGACATTTCATGACAATGCTGAGGAGGACGCAGGTGGATAGAATATGTGAATGCAGATGCTAGGTGATTAGTTCATAGTAGACTTTGTTGAGACGAGAGTCAATGCAAGAGATGGGTATTTATTTATTTTGGGGACAGATGGGCCAAGGCTGGTACAGGTGAACTTATCCACTGAGGTGATGGAAGGCAGCACAGTGCTCCTGTACTGCCTAGTGGACAGCAACCCCCCATCGACCATCACCTGGATCAAAGAAGGCCTTGATCTGCAAGAGGAGATCTCCCTGAACTCCTCCCTGGTCATGGAGGACATTCAAGCTGATGGGGAGGGTGTCTACACCTGTATGGCTGACAATGGTTATGGCTCGATGAACAGATCCCTCTACCTCGCTGTCAAGTGTGAGTACATCATCATCATTACTCGGCTTTAATATTGTGCTTTTCAACACAAAAGGAAGAGCTTTGCATGTAGGAAGGAACTCACTTCATGCACCGCTGAAATACAGCATCAATAGCTGCGTGTGGCACCCATTACAAGACTAATGCTGTGATCGACGTTGCTTTCTCTCTGTGCATAGATCCTCCACGAGAGCCATTAGTGAACTCCTCCTTAACAGTGCAGGAGGGCTCCAGTCTCTCTCTCCACTGCAGCACCGTGGGAAATCCTGTGCCCACCCTCACCTGGATCAAAGACGGCAACCTGGTGGGCACCATCATCGCGGACAGCTACTCGGTGCTGGAGATCTCGGACATCACGTACGAGGGGGACGGGGAATACCGCTGTCTGGCAGAGAACGAGTACGGCCGAGCCAGTGGAGTCATCAACATCACTGTGGAGTGTAAGAGCGCTATTTGCAATCTAGACGAGTATTTCTCAAATGAAAATAAATTACATAAAAATTACAAATGGGGTAGAGGCCTTAAAAATGTTGCACCATGGTTATCTATCTGCTTCATTGACTAGAGCTAATTTTGTGTCACATTATTGCATACATACCACCGATCAGGACATTGTCGCATACAATATATTGATTAAATATAATTTAAAACTGTAGTGGGTCTATTTTGGACCTATTTTTATACTTTAAGACTTGATCTTTTCATCTAACAATGAATTTTTTCCTCATTGTTGGAACGACCATATTTCCCATAGCTGAAACTAGGATACCTGGGGATATTCCATGGGCTGTTCCTTCTTACTACTTTTTTTGCTTCCTTAATGGGAGGGGGGGGTGTTGTATGCTCTTTCAGAGTTTCATGGGAAAATGGGAATAGCCCATTTAAAATAGCAGCCCAATCCCACTCTTTTTACGTGATTACCTTCAGCTGAAGTCATTATGAAATGTAGACACGTGGGACTAAATTGAACTTTAACTTTATTGCCATATGTAACCAGTACATGTACTGGTACAATGGAATTCTTACTTACAGAAAATCTCTCGATTGTTAAAAAACAAGTGTAAAAACACAAAGTGCAGACAGTGCATCAAGGCAATATACAAACAAACAGTAGACAATGTACAAGTAAACAAGTAAACAGTTTGAATGTTAAGAATTCAGACATGTAAACAATGACTGGAGATGTGCAATAAGAAATCATAACTGGTGTAGGTGTGGTTCAAGGGGCATAGCTAAATGTGTAAATGTGTAGAATTATACATTCTACTGGTTGAACTGGTTTTCAGTTCGAGATCTGGGGATTGTTCTGGCCCGGAAAGATGATAGTGGCCTTTTTCAGCATTCTAAGACTACTCGTTTCACGCCAGTAATTTAGCCAGCTATGAAAGATTTGGAACATTTGAAAGTAATTTCATTTGGGCCACACCCTCATGACTCATGCCATCATGTTTTTTCTCCCCCTTTCACCAGTTGCTCCAGTGTTTCTCATGGAATCGAAGTGCACCATGGTCAGAGAGGGCATCCAGTGCGTCTGCGTGGCCTCTGGAAACCCTGAGCCAAACATCGAGTTCCACCTTCCCAACCTCAACCTCACCATCAACGAAACCGAGAGCAAGTTCAACTATTACGCTCACGTCGATGGCTATGTGACCACCAGCATGATCAAGCTGAAAGAGCTGCCGGCCTCCGGGCTCAACGTGCTGTGCAGCATGAGCAACCTGTATGGTACTGAGACAGTCAGACTGGAACTGCAGCAAGAAAGTAAGACATCAGTCAACTTCCTTATAGTATAACTCAATAGGGGCTGCAGTAGAAGATCGTAGTAGATCGTACCTGGTATAAATTAAAAAGCTTTGAGTGTCTGAATCACACGATGGTACTTGTTGTTGGTTGATGGAGGAAAGGCTTGTTCGATAACACTCCTAGCGAATGTAAGGAACTAATAATTCAGGCAGCTTCTTAAAGTTGAATAATAGGAAATGATTAATGAAAGTATTTAATATCTTAATTCAAATTTGAAAGCATTTCTCAAAATCCTAATTAACTTAATAACAGGATTAATTTGAACTGACTGCTTTCAACTCTTAAACAAGTTGAAGGTAGTCTTGTATTTCATACAAGTTGCTCCATTGATTGAAAACCCGTGATCTAAATGATACTTTCATTGGCCTTCTGTTTTATTCTGTCTTCTTTCTAGGAAATAGTGGCATTTGAAGAACAGAGATTTTGATAATAGTCCAGATTTGAGAGTAAGAAGAAGACCATGTCATCCATGTCCTTATCCTTCTATTTTTTTTCTTCTTAGAGAAGTACATTTTGGCAGTGATCATTGGCACAATTGGAGGAGTGGCAGTAATTGGATTAATCATCGCTGCAGTCCGATACATAAGCCGGAACAACCAGAAGTGAGTACAGAGAGTAACAGCGCACCAGGCAGGGTTCATTATCACAACTCTAAATTCAATCCTCACACAGCTTATAACCAACTGTACATTAATGATATAATTATAACTATATAACATATAAAGTAAGTATATATTATTAATAAAATATTAATATATACTTAATATATTAAATATATTATATAGCATTGATATAATAATTATTATAATTCTAGAACATATTTACATAATTACATAACATTATATTATATAACATATGTAGTAAATACATATATATAACATCTTAAATTATATATAGAGTAAGTATATGTTATTAAGGAACATGAAAAAGTTTATTCCATGCTGAAAAGAGAAGAAAATAAACACAACATTTCAGCTGTGGAGCCTTCTTTGGGTGTTCAGGGAACTTTGTGTTTCTTTTCTTCTCTTGTCAGCATGGAATAAGCCTTTACTTGCTCCTTTGCAGCCTACGCATGCTGACGCAGCTACCCACCTGAACTATATGTTATTAATACATCAGTATAATAATTACAATAATTGTTTTGTAACGTATTAAGGGAAGGCATGGTGGCACAGTGGTCAGCATTGTATTGGTAGAACCCTGACTTCCATTCCTGAGGTGCTATCTATGTAGAGCTTGTATGTTCTCCCTGTGTTCTTCCGGGTGCTCCGTTTTCCTCCCACAGTTCAAAGACTTGTAGGGATTAACTGGTGGGTTCATTGGCTTCTGGGAAAACTGCCCTGGTGTGTGCATGTTTGTGAATGTCTATGAGGGGCCAGTATCCTGCCCATGGTGTATCCTGCCTTGTGCTCCCTGCTTGTTCAGGTAGGATCCTGTGACCCTGTGTACAAGAAAGGATGGATGTAAAGTAGAAGCTAAAACCCTTACCAGGGCAAGCAGAATGATAATGGATAGGTGAATGGATGTAATGTAGAATATGTATATATCTAAAAGGAGCTTTTATGCAACAATTTGACCCCAGGTAGTTTAACCAAAGTGAAAATGAACGCTGGAAAAAATACTGTAAGCTTTGAGATAGGATTTTTTAAACTGATATTGGCTTTCTATGTCATTTGTGAGGGATTCCCATGAGAAAGTTCCTTAACATGGAATATACTTTCCGACCATTGATTTAACCTGCAGTCTAGAAATGTATTTTTCCCTGCCAAATTTGCGGAAATGCTAGGCAGGTCCGGGAGTGAATGATCCGATGTGAGATTGCAGCCATGCAGTTCTTAGTGCATTCACAAATTAACACAACATTCCATTATGGAAAGAAACCGGGAGCAAATTGGTCTTTACACTGGTAAGATCTGGGTTCATGCACTTGTTGACAAAGTATGTTTGAAATCTAACAGATGAGGAAGCAGAGCTTTACGGTACTCAGGTGAAAGGCAGCAAAATCACAAAACTGAACTGTTTCTGTTTTATCAGCTGAGTCTGAGCATGTTACTAAGGAAAAGAAAAAAAATGTTTTACTGGCTCCTCTGACCCAGTAATACACACTGAAACACCGAAAGCTGAAAGCTGTGCACTGAATGCTTATTAGATGGAAGTGGCTCTTCTGTGTGTGTGTATGTGAAATAATATACTATATGCCAGAGTTAACTTAATTTCGTATGGCTGACTTCTGACTTCTAAGCAATCTGTGCACATAAAAATAAAAGCTTGGATGAGATCAGCAAGAAATAGCATGTATAATTAATATCCATCATACGAACAGTAACTGATATGAACCTTAAAAACAATTGAATAAAATGTAACACAAAGTTATGTGATGGTACTGCTCTCCTCTCTCATTTACCTGTGCTTTTCATGATGACAAATAAACTTCCTAATGAGAAAACAATGGACACCTCTGCTTCCAGGGAGAATGCCAACCCTAGTCAGGACCTTAGCATGAAACTAGAGAGCCCAGCCTTGGTCTACGGCGATGTGAAAAAGGAAAAGCAGAGTCTAAGGAAAAAGGTGGTGAGTACTCAATCACTCACTCTGTCCTTAGCTCTGTGAATATTTGGACAATACCCCAAACCCTTGACCACATTTTGTCAGTTTAGCTGAACTCTGCTGGTGCTTGTTTGAGGTGGTACTGTAGCAGTAAATACTACATGTACTGTATTGCATGTAGAGCACTTAATGCTATGGTGCCACCTTAAATTGCCAGTTTTTCAAGACTATATATCCCTTTCAGTAATCCACTTGGTCCATAGTGCGATCAGAATGGCAGGGCACCCTGTCTTAATGCAAAAGATTCTAGAATCATAAGCCCAAGTTTGTTAGAGACTCGGGGCTCATTAGGCAAAGCACTTACATTAGTGCAAATGTCTCGTCGTCCAATTATCAAGCTTAAAGATGGGGAAAAAATGTTTTTTGCTTGTGCTAGCGATGGTGGTTTGCATAGTTCTTGATGAGAGAGCTCAGTAGAATTTCCATATGACATGATTGTGGTGCGGCAGGAGAGAGGAATAAAATCATCAGTTCTGCTGAAAATACGAATTCTCATTTTTTTTAAATTCAAAGCACACCCATGGTCAATCTTGAGAGTTACTGTAAATGACAATGACAGCACTAATTTTTAAACACTGAAAGCAAGGGACAAACAGTACATGGTGCAAGAATATTTGTACCACTAACAGTGAGTGTGGCTTCCCAATTGGTGTGAAATGTCAGTATGCTTTCTTCAAACATTGCACACTACGGCTGTCTGCCTCTCTTCCTCAGCATGGACAAAACTTTAGACAAATTTAGACTTTAGACAAACATTTGCATTATAAAAGAGCAGACCAGTCTTCAGAGCAAATAATTCTGCATACAAAGTCGAGCTTAAACAGGAACTGAAACTCTGCAAATTAAAAACATTAGAAGCAGACAAAAAAAAAACTAACATAGAGGAGCTAGAATGACAGAGTAACAAGAGTGGAGTGTGTGCACGTGCCTATATCTTGGTGGTTACATCTTATTAAAAACCACTTCCCACAGTGTTGGGGCTAATGCAGAAGGCGATCTAGGTTTTGACCATTGTGAGACGGTCTTGTCCTCTACTGATGATGTGTTGTTGCCATATTAATCCTGTTACCATCCGTGGGCTTCTGACTGAGTGCCTTTAAGTCAGAATCCACCAGATTTCCCCAATTCTAGTCAGGTTGACAAAATAATAAACCTAGTAATTCATTTACTATTTTATATGAATTAGGAATAAATTCTAATTTAAACTGGAATTGGTTTTATGCTTTCTACATTTGATTGTAAAAGCACTTTGAAATACTTGAATGACACTATGCAAATAAGGTGCTGCTGGTATGTTTTTAAAGCCCACTGAGTATGAGGCACTTACATCTCCCTCTATTGTGCTACTTTAAGCCACCCAACACTTCAGGTACTGTATATTGAGTTGTTATATTCCTACTAAACATCAATGCAGCAAAAGAGGAGGTGCTTGTTAGAAAATATTACCAGTTCAGTGAATTAGAAGGAATGTAAATTATTTTTTACATACCTTCCTGTGGTGGAAGGAATATTAAGATAAGGAAAGCAAAAGGAAGAGAACCAAAGATATATAAATATTCCAGATGCATTACGAAGCTTAAGGAAATGTCCTACACCGACAGGCTGAAGGAACAGGACTATTTAAATTTAGAACAAAGAAGACTACATACATGATACTGTACATGTACTGTATTTACAATCCCCAATAGCATTGACAAAGTACACCCAGCAGATTTCTTCAGAATGCTACAGTACATGAATGAGAGTACCTCAGTGGAAACTAGATGGAAGTGCAATTAAAACCAAAAAACAGGCACAGATGCCCACTGCTTGCCTGAAACTTTTATGTTCTTGGGAAATCTGGGAGACAAATTCCAGGTGATGTGTGGGAGACAGAAATCGCTAAATAAATTGAGAGATTTTTGCCTCTTACAGAAAATTAAGAGACTTTAATAGCTGGAAAATGGTGGGAACTTTTACATTATTTTTCATTTGTATTTGTCTTCTGTCTTTTTACCTTTCTGTAATTCAGTATTTCCTAAATAACATCTGGTTGTTCATTTGCAGTTGCACACTAACACAGCTCCCCAACTCTTTATTACAAAACTTCTACTTTTTTGAAATTTAAACTATAAAAAAAATGTTGCCATCTTTTAACATGCATTATATTAATATAAACTAGGGATATTATTTTAATCCTTGAGATAACTGGCTTTCTTGTCTTTACTTGAAAAGCTAAACTATAATTTAAGCTACACAAATCATATGCTGCCAGTAACTAACTAACCTGGCACACTTTCATGTGCATTTAAAATGAGTTTATTCCCAATAATTAACTAATTAACCATCACTAAAAGGTATTGAACTTTCCTGGAGATTGCAGTTTGCTTTTTGTAACCTCACTAATTAATTTTTGTTTCACCCAAGCTTTCAGCTATAGAGGTGGTCTAATTTTATTTATTAAATTAGCAAGATTTCTAGTCCCTAAAACATTTATATATACCTGTATATTTATTGAAGTTCATGTTTTGAGTAATCAACTGTAAAAAATGTAAGTGCATAAGGAATAATAAAGCAATTAGATTGATTATTTAATTGATTACTCAGGTTGAAACCAAAAAAATCTCAGTGTTTCTCCTCTTCCTGACACATATAGTCCTAAATGTTGTGTTCTTTTGTGGGAAATCATGTTTATTTATTTTAACGGCAATAATCAGACATGAAACAGAGGTGAGTGGAAAATGCAGCTTTTCCTTTATTATAAACAACACAAACTCACAACAAACGCAACTAAAATGTTCTGCAGTTTTACCCACAGTCCCTTGAGTACTAACTACGGCAGGTCGCAAAGGACATACAGTACATAACACTAAATATTTCTTTTAGTGAAGGCTGCCTCTGTCTAGGCCTCACCTGTCCAGTCCAGGTTTTTGAAGCACATGTCCAGCTGAAATTTGAGGGGAAAAGAAAACCTTTCACCCTCCAAAAAGAGAAAACATGACCTGCCACTCCAATCTGGACACAGAATTATCGGGCGTTATCGCTAGGCCTCTGATATGCAAGCAGGGGAAATATACTGTGGAAAAGATGGTAACCTTACTTTTGTAGTTTACATTTGCTCACGCTTTGTGACTTCAGAAGTTCTCTAGTCACGTCTGCTGTCCTTTAGTACTAATTACTCCAGCCTCGTCTGCTTGTCCTTTACTACATTTTTGCGTGTCTCTCTCTCAACTCTAACAGCTTAAGACAGAACTTTTGGGCACAAAGTTTAACTCAATCCTAGAAGAGCCTTCAACGGTAAGGATGTGTTTTTTTTCCTGAAACGGTAAAGCCTTTTAAAGGATCCACTCACTTCTCCTCACATAAACACAAAACTGACCTGCTTTACTGGACAGTTGTGCATGCTGTACTCATTCCTCATTCAGCTGTTCTCACAGTAAACATAACCATTCATCCATAGCTGGTCTCCAGCATGGTTGCTTTGTGAAGTCAAATTGTCTTATTGTGTATGACAATGACATTAATGTGCCGTAATATTCCTGCTTTGGCATACAGTCATTCAGAATGGGCTGCAAAACTGTGCTTGTATTTCATTTCTACCTCATAACTTCACGTATTCTGCCACCAGAGCCCCATGAAACAAATTATTTACATGAAGTGTTCATGTCTTTCATTCAGCAAAAGTAACATTTTCCTGTTACAGCATGATGCCTGAATGGATTTCTTAGATTTTCAGTAGATGTTTTAGGGTGTCAGCATGATTTTCATATTTGATTCCTGGCAAAAGAAAAAAAAATCCCATAGTAATAAAATAGAAATGCATTTTTGTTAGGCTGATAAATAATCTGTATTCTTGATTAATTTGTTGTAGTGGTCCTCAGATGATAAACATCAGTAGATACCAGAATGTCCTCTGTAATAAAAAGAAGGGCCTGAGATATTTTGGAGCTGTTTCTATATAGTACAGTCATCAGCGATTTCAATTCTTCTAAGAAATGTATTATTTTTTCATTGTAATTTGTGAAATGCTTAAAAACAGATCAGAAAGCACAATGAATGCCAATTGATTGATGTATGTTCTGTAAATTATTTACACATAATGAAACACAGGTGAAATAATATACAAAATACACCTGTGTGTTTTGGGCCTCGAAGGCTTGCATTAGTTTATCCGAATGTAAGAACAAAATATTTTTTCCAAAATGAAAAAAAGAGAAAGAGAAGCATCCTATTGGAAGAGATTAAAGGAAGGCAAATCACAACTGCCCAGTTGAATCGGTCACTTTAACAGAGCAATAGAGCAATATTAATACCATTGTCTGTCTCTCACAGGATGAGGACAGCGATTATCAAAACATCAGGTCTGTCCCGGATGGAGAGAAACAAGACGTCCAGTACGCATCATTAGAATTCTCCAGATGCCAGCCCAAAGATGTCTCAACGCATATGGACGACACCAGCGAATACACAGAGATCAAGTCCAAATGAAACTCCGTTTCCCAAATAACAACACAACTGATTCTCTTCCCCACTATTCATCTCAGTTTCACTGTGTCTGATACCTGTACTGGTTAGGTGCTTGGGATAGCTGATAGAAAACCATTTTCAGCCTAAAGAGTGGTCAGAATATCTTCCTCTTGTTAGTGCGCAAACAAAACTAGTGCTGCTCCACATGAATTTAACTACTCTAATTTGGTACAGCTGATTCCTAAGGAGGAACTGAAACCTAAGTAGTGTTTTGGGATGATTTCTAGAAGCATGAATTACTTACTAGTATTATTAAGAATGGAAGATTACATTCAATCTTGGTACGCACAGCAGTCCTGTTTGTCAGTATTCTTTATGCACATGCGAGTTTTGAAATTATTAAGGCATATCAAGTTAATTATATTAAAAGCTTGGAGTTCTGTAGACTTTTTGCTTTCACTGTATAAATTAGGAGCAAAGGTAAGGGCTCCTGACATTTCCTTGACCTGCATAAGACATTGCTTATTGTTCCTTCCCTGTATTTTGCTGTATAGATCAAATATATCTTTTATGCCACAGGTGCTCATGTAAATGAGGGAACATGTGAATTCAAGCAGAAACCCTTTCTTGGCCAATCAGACCCACTATCAGATAAACAGTACTTATTTTTGCTATGAAATTTAATAAAGAAATGTCCTCTTAATTTCACACATATATAACCATCCCATCGAGCTGCAAATATTCAAACTAGGATTTATATTGTCAGATGAATCTGATCATTCTCTGAACTGAGAATGATTTTCCGATCTTCAGTATATTTAAGGGGGTTAGCGACACCACTAACACAGATTGATTTGAAAACACCAGGTCTACATCTACTGTACATCCCTCTGTCATTAGAGCCTGTCATGCACACTTTCTGTAAACCTGGGAGTTTCTAATGCTGCAATGCTTTAGAACGCAACTACCCTAATTATTAAAGTCCTTATAAAATAATTGTTCAGATATTCAATAGCAACTGGGGCATTGGTTGAGATTAAAGTGAAAGAGAGTAAGTTCAGGTTTCCTATAATCAATAGTAATCTTTGAGCTGCAAAACAATATTTCTGAATATTTCATATGGAATAATAACGGCACAGTACAGATTTGTAGCAGAATTAAATTAAATCCAACTTAAATCAATTCCACCATACAATTCTTAGTGCAATATTTCCTTTGTGTCACGGAGGTATTGATGTCTGTCCTTCATTAATTGTAATAATTCTTTTTTTATTTAAGTATGTTTAGCTTGATCTAGCTTAAAATGAAACTGGAATTCTGGAATATCAGGAAAGATGCAAATTCCATTTAGCCTCAAACCTTTCCCCATTACTCCTTATTGGATTATTTTTTTTGGTTAGAAATGATCCCCGAATCAGCATTTTCAGGTGACATCACTATAGGCATAGGCTACACAGACATTTCAAACCCAACACAACACACAGTTTATGTAAATATCTTGCACGGTATCTTAAATGTTAGCACTAGATGTCTTAAGTCCTAACCTCAGTGCATTAATCAGCTGTTTTCTTCTCTTCTTCAAATGATTCAAACTGACAAAATAAATAATGAATAACATTTTTATATATAGATATGCTGTGGTTGATGTTTAAGGTTTTATTTATTTGTAAAATTGAAAAAAAATGTTGTATGGCAAACACAAATGTCACACTGTTTTTTTTTTTGGTGTTTTTTTTTAGGTGTTATTGCAAAGCAAAGATGTGTACATTGACTTTTTTGCATAATAAGAATCGATTCAGGATTCACGTTTCCGAAAGGGCACTCAAATTGAAAGTCCCTTGTGCTATGCTTTCCAAAGTCTGTTTTGCTCCACTTAAAGGCACTGCCAAAAATCTCATGTATCACACATGGTTGTTAGTGCTGTCTAGTCTTAGATTGGAGGGTTGCAAGCTTATTTTCTTTACTGTGGCATATACAGTATAACAGTTTCAAGTATAAGCTTCTGTTCCAGTATATAGTACAATGCCATTCCACAATCATGCTGATACTAGTGAGGATTGTTCAACAGCCTGGTTGCCTACTAAATATCTAGGGAGACTTTTGTTTGGTGTGGGAGAGGGAAATATATTGCGATTGTTTCTTCTTCTGATTTAAGTTTCCCAGGGTTACTTTGGAACACTCTAGAGAGACATTAGCTAAATGGTTGATAGAAAAAGTCACAAGGCCTGAAGTCATTTCTTCCACGGAAAGGTGGACACAACTAACAGTCATACCCTTCTCCTCCAGACATGCAGAAACATGTGGACATACAATACTGGAATAATATGAGCCTTGACATTGGTTTACATATTAAACATACTACAGTACCTTAAGACATCAAAGCCTGCAAGCCTTATTCATCAAGCTCAAACCTTGGGTTTTTTAGCAAAATCCGCTTTTCAAGGTTTTAGAACAGTGGCGAAGCACAAACTTTCATTTAGCAGTAATGATATACATGGGAAGACAGAACAAAAACCCTGATGTGATTCTGTATTGTTGGTAATACCTGTACATATGAAATGAATAATGTATTAACTTGAATGTACCAGATGGGTTATTGTATTGGTCAATAACACTTTTTCACAATTCACTCTGTCTTTGTGTTTTTTTTTTATTTTTGCTGCCATACTTTTTTTTTTTTACTATCACAATTACTGATAAACACCTAGGAAAAAGGAAGAATATAGATACAGTAGTTTTCACCTCACTATCAATGATCCCAGGGAAGACATTCCTCATGTATCAAAGGACTTTTTGATATGTTGACATGCAATATATTGTAACGCATATGGCCGACATTGCAGGTTGTGCGAGCCGGGTTACCAGTGAGTAGCAGGGACCACAGCCGCCGGGCTGAGGGGAGATTTCCCTTTAGTTCAACTGGCTGGGTCCCCGTTGAGTGATGCCGGAGGCCCGGGTTCAAGTACCTACAGTAAGGCGGCAGCCGCGAGGGCTCATACCCACGTGAACCTGAGAGCGCTACAATATTTGTCAGTCAACGAGACTCGGAGACTTCTATTCTATGCCTGTTCAGACGACAATTAGTGTACATGGAAAACACTAAAAAAAAAATTAAAACTTTGAAGAAGATTCCTCACTATGGAAGCCCGTTTCCGTCACGGAGTTAAAAAAAAGAAAGTACAATCTCAGAATTACGATTTTATTTAGCGTAATTACGAGCTTATATCTCACAATTGCGACATAGCATCTCAGAATCACGATTTCATAACTCGCAAATACGGCCTTGTATCTCACAATTGTGACTTAATATCTCAGAATTACGAGGTAATTTGTGGCAGCTGTCTCTACTTGCAGCTACACTGAAATACTGTACATTTCTTATTTATTCTGCTTGACCTATAGCACAGTTTAATAGAAAATTAAATGTATGTATGCACACTTCAAAACACAAGTGGTGGGATGAAAAAAAAACTGTTATTGAAACTGTCAAACTGCTAAAAGGAAGTGACGGTTTTTCACCACTTTCATACTTGAACATTTTTTTTTGAGTGAGGGAGGGATCTTGTTAATGAAAATTAGGAAGAGAATGTGGCATTCAAACCTTGTTAGATATTGCTTTGTGTATATGACTCATATTGCATGGGAGTTCATGTTGCAATGATCTGAATAAGTTAGCTGTAAAGTCATTAATATTTTTATAAATAAAATAGATTACTTAGAAAATACATTTCTAGAAACTAAAGCAAGAAATCTGTTTAGTTGATAACTTCTCCGAATTCACCCACTGACAAATAACCTTTTCCTGTCCAGTAGAATCCCCAGGTTATAGTGTTAATATTGATGTGATTTTGCATTGCAACTTAACTTGATTTCAATGAATTAAATGGCACTGAAAACAGCAGCTTCCTTATGCGAATATGCAGACATTTACTTTATGAAACAATGTTGCAGGGACAGGTGGAAAACAGAGTTGTGGGAATTACTGTATATTCTGCTTTCTGCCTGGCTTATATTAATACTTTTAAAGGTGAAGGCCCTGTATGAGACACTTGAAATTCTTTAGAAAGTATTCAACATATCATAGTAACAGCATTTTTCTAATAAGACATTGCAAAAGACAGCCTATTAGAACATATTGTTTATCCAGATTTCTGCTTTTATTCCAATTCCTGAAATGTTAAGGTTCTATTTTTGTAGAGGGAGCCTTAACTCATTAGCAGGAAGTGAAAGTGAATGTTAAATGACATTTTTTACGCAGCAAACAGTCAGCTCTAGGAGTAAAATTCAATTGCAATGTTAATATAGGGAAAGGAAGAGGTTCTAGACTTCCTCTTTATGCTATGACTGACAAAAACAAAGCCTCGAAAAGTGGTATTTAGAAGTTTTTTTTTACCTACCCTGAAGATGCACACCTTAAATATGTTAATATTAAATATTAAATATTCTATATTGATTGCTAAGTCGTGTGTTTCTCATAGTATGTCAAACATATTAAGTTGTGTTTCTAATAATGTGCTGCGCTAACACGTCAGTTCAGCTATTTTGCACACACACCACTAACATTCTTCCGTATTTGTCTCATATCCTTTTACAGAAAAAAACAAGCCTCAACGTTTTCTGTAACATGTAGACATGAAGAATGGATTCCTTCATTCAATGAGGAAGTAAAATAGTTTTTCACCATGCATGCCAAAAAATAACATTCTTTCATGTTCTTATTGTAAAAGACAAGTACATTTCTAATATTTCGATTCTGTATAAGCAGACCTGAAAAGGCAGGAATACAGGGCAAAGAAAGTGTCCTACATACGTAAGCAAGTGTCACTTCTTTCAAATGTCTCAACCACGCAAAGTGGTTGTTTAAAATGTACTGTAGGTTAAGCTCTATAATCAAGAAACCTTGAGCATAAACCTGTCATGTGATTAGACAAACGTGACCTACCTGTAGACATAACTGTAGATTAAATGACTTCTGGTAATAGGCCTTGGTGTGAATGTGTGCTTGTCTGTGTCTGTGTGGGCCCTGCGGAGGAATAGCAAATTGCTTGCAGGAAAAGGCTCTAGAAGCCTCCATGCCTCAGAATTGGAAGAAGCTGTTAAAAAAAGGATGGATGAAATACTTTCAGCAGATGACTTCCAGGAACTGTGTCGGGATTGGCCTTACTTCACTCCTGTTGATGCTTATTCTCCTGTTAAAAAGTGAATAATAATAATAATAATAATAATAATAATAATAATAATAATAATAATAATATCTATAATTAGTATAAGGATGTTATTATTATTAGAAAAAAGCAAACAATAAATGTCTCAGTGGGTCATGTGTAGTATTCCTCTATATCTTAACTCAAAGTCTTGAATCTTAAGACCTGTTAAATCTAAATTGGACAGGTTAAAAAAGAAAAAAAGAAAAGACATTGCAACAGACAATTTGGGTGAGCATGAAAGGTGCTCGTGAGGATGAAACTGAAAGAGCTTTTAACTCTTGGAACCCTCAAAACAAAACTGCATTTGTGTCTAAAAAGAGTCTCAAACCAATGCATGTCGCTGCCTTTTCATGGCAAAGGACGTGTAAAACACAGGCTCTAAATACAAACATAAAAAAAAATCAGAACCAGAAAGTTTCAAGTTCACGTGTGGAAGGTTCTGTAAATCTCTGTCTCAGATCAATGGGCAATATCAAAAGCATCATTTTAGAGATTGACTACAGTTCTTGTTTTTTCATGTCCCAACTACATTCAGCAGAAGCTATGAAAAGCCTAATTTTAATTGATCCTGTAATGGTAATCAATTATTGCTGCTTAGAAACCCCTCTGAAGTCTCATTATACCGTTGATGAGACAATTTTTGCCTTGTATCTCTTTTATCTTCAGAAATTAAATTCTAGTTTAACTATTAAAAATGCAGTATTTCTCCAGACAGAACACAGACAGAGAAATCTGAAAGCTGACCAGGAAATAAGATACTTTTATTGTTTTAATATGTGATGTTTTTAGACTTTGTATCACATGGGTCACATTTTCACATATCACATTCTGTTTTTACTGTTAAAATAACTTTATAAGTCATGGTACGCCAGCTCAAGTCTGCAAGTTATATATAAGACTATCATATATTTAGAAAAATACACGTTCACGCTGTCAAAAGAGGAAAACTAAAGATCAGTTCTTTAAATAGATCATTGGTATTTTCAAAAATGTTTCCAAATGCAAATTACCCAGAGAGGCACTAGAGAAGAAAAGTGTGCAGACTTGACTCCTATGACTAAGCTGAAAGATCAGCGGGTAGATGCACAGATACTCAGTACTGCCACTGCACATGCTAAGAAAGACATGCTCCAAATTTGATTCGCTCATAATACATTTGGAAAAGAATCTCTATTGAAGATTTTTCAAAGAACCAGAAACATTACTTTGAGAATTTAGAATCACTAACTTTGGGGAAATTCATTCAAGACTTGCTTTATGAGCACAAATAAAGCACAAAATAGAGGCTGTGTCAGATATACAGTAGGAAGTTTATCTGCAGAAACGGTGTGTTCCTCTTCTCACTCTGACTAAAGGCAGGCTGACTGAAGACCTTCTGCTCAGATTCACCTCAGAGATATTTCATGAAAAAGGTAAGACAATTGTCTGCGTATATACCATTTGCTTAAAAATGAGACTAAAAATCTACTTTACTTCCAAACTTCGACATTTAGGTGAAATACATTAAGAAAAAAACAAGTGCATTTCAGTTCACCATATGTAATGAAATAATTGTATAGTTTTTTAAATGAATATATAATGAGTTCACATCTACCTGTTTGTTGAACTTGGCTGGGGAACTGCATTGCTATTTCTAGTATCGAGCAATGCAGTCACATTATCGATATAATGTAGTTTCTATCCCCTTTGGTTCTGTTATTCACAACGGAAACATTTAAACATTTTGCTTCTTATAGCTGGAATTTCTGGCTTGTTACCCCAGGGAAATTCCAATTATCTGAATATCCAACAGGATTCTCTAATTATTGTTAATTTATTTAGATGGGCCTCAATCAATATGTTATATAAGAAAAAAAAAATTATGCAAAAATATAAAGGCACCACAAACCAAAAGGAAACATTTAATGCAATACGTCAATACAATGTCCTAGCTAAAACCGTGCAACACAAGGTACAGGAATAATTAAAATATCTAAACCATAAATGAGCGAGAAATGGTGAGCTTGACAGAGGAAAGAAATACCTCTGAAAAAACTTATAGTTAAAAGTGTATACTTTAGATCAAGGTTATTAGTGCTGTGTTTAATGTTTTAAAAATAATAGTTATTAAAAATATTCAGGCAAATGCAAAAATGGTCTTTAGTTAACACTGCAAGAGGTTTACAATACAGCAGAGCTTTAATTTTAATATTGTCTGTGGCTCTGAGAAACAGACTATTATAATATTTGGTATAAGACCAGTCCTATTATTAGACAAATGTCTGAATCTTCATGTGTGGTACAGTTTTGCCATTCAATTGTCTGCACATACAAGTGTTTTAGTTTTTAGAATTTAAGAATAGCACAAACAATTCTTCTTCTGTGGTTGAAAGAACTAGTTCGAAACTTGGTGGTTAATTAGCTACTTTGGGTACATAGATGCTCAGTGCGTCAGTACTTTTGTGTTTCTGTGCAACACTTTTTTTTGGTTTAACACTGTCTTCATGAACTCATGAATGTGATGAACCATGAAGGAGTCTGAAGTGGAAAAAACACACAAACAAACAAATATCGTTTGCAATTTCGAAATAACACTTGTTAGAAACAGAATTATATGCCAGACAAACAAAAAATGTAACACATTCAGCATTACAGTAATTCTGACTCCTGTGAATGACATTACTAATATATTTTTAATATTTTCAGGGATTTTATCATTAACTGAGAAGAATGGTGACTGTCACCTACATATTTATTTGCTTCTTTTGCATTAGTAAGTGTTAAACTCTTTTAAATCAACATACGTTTTTTTGTTTTGCTTTCAAAGAAATATCACAGAAAAGCCTCCTGATAAGAATGCATTTAATAGATTTTAATACACGTTCAAGGTTTGAGATTTTGTTGAAGAACATAAGAAAATTTGCAAGTGAAAGTGTGCCATTCAGCCCACTTAACCTGTTTTGAAGTTAGTAGCTACTGTAATCTCATCCAGTCATTTCTTGAAAGAAAAAGAGATATCCACTACAACAACATAGCTGGTAGCCTGTTTCATACTCCCAGTGAAATGCACTTCGCCTGCTTCACGTTCCTCTGTTCATTCTGAAGAAGTCCATTGTGTTCACTTTGTCAATGAGTTTGCGAATGTTGAATGTTGGTAACTTGAATTGGGTCCTCGACAGACTTCTCTTTTCAAGAGAACTGTTCTTATCAGTTTTTCAAATTTCACATTTCACATTTTTCCTTGTGTCACACTGCATCTGTACTACTGTTAGTAAACTGTACTACATGTGTATGATACACTGTATTCTTGGACCCACAAGTTTGTTAATACACAGGTTTTCTCAAATATGGGTTAGAATTTGCAAATCTATTTTTTTTCTTTATGCAAGTACTGTTTGAGTCTTCTGCTCAAAGCAGTGACATGATTTCTGTTTATTTTCTTTAGATTCATTAACAGAAGCCACAGGAGAGAATTCAAGTTCCCAACAGTGTGTGGATATGCAGGGCTGTTGTAAGCACAAAGTGGTGAATGACACCTGTACTGTTGGAGGTATGATACAGAATAACGGAAATGACAAAGAAACAGTTTTGTATCTCCAATAATTCGTCAGTCATGGTTCAAATTCACACAAGCCCATCTGTCCCTTTGGTAATTAAGAATAACTGCACCACACTAAATGATCTGCAGAGTTGCAATTTTGGACATTATTAACTGTGGAGGATACCCTTTACAGGAAGCATGGAGGTAACACAGTAAACCAGCCTACTTTGATATCAAGTAGAATGTTAACATTATTTATCTATATAAAACAATAGTGGTTAGTCAATAAACTTTAATAAACTGGAAATTGTCTGTGAAAATCTCAGACAGAAAGAAGCTAATTCATTTTTTATATACTTTTTATATTTAGAATCGCAAGTTTTCAGTACAGACACAAAGTAATATTAACAAGGCCCACTCTGTCTACTGTTGGTAATACTTGGTTCTGGCTGTATTGACATTTTTTCTGATTTCCTTTTAGATTATATCTGGCAGTGCATTACTCATCCAAACACTATCTTTGGACTTGGTGCAGGGGTTTTGGGGGCTTCTTTCGTCTTCTTTATTGGATGCTGCATAAATGGGACATGTAAAAGGTCTGTACTGACTTTTGTTTCCATCATTTTTTACAATTCTAAGAAAAAAAGGCTTTAGATGTGTCGCCTCTAACCCAGGTTTTGTGTAGAGTACTGCAAGGTGGTCAACATTGTCTTTGCTGATTAGTAAGTAGTTGCATTGATTCTTCTAAGTATGAATGAGAATGTGCACTGAGAATATACAGTTTTACATTATTAACATTCAGTAACATTTATATTTGCTTTCAGTCCTTGCTTAGCTTACTTTTAAGGCAAAGAATAAAACATAAAAGTACTGCAACTATTCACTTCCTTCTTCAGTTGAATCAAATGTATACTATAACCACTTCATATGTGTATAAATATTGGTGGATATGAATATTAACATTTTATCCAGTCACAAGGCTTCAGGAGACAGCACTAATCAACATTTTTGTCTATTATCAATTGCAAGACTTGTTCGTATGTCTTATGTTTCCCTAGTCTGGAAAAGTGGTCCTTATGATTTGTGTATTGAAATATTTATGTTTAAAATTCTCCGTCTAGGCTGAGAAAACAAAGGGAAAAAAGTAAATCAGAAAATCAAAAGTGTCTTGAAACTTTTGAGATGGAAATAAATGACACACAGGTAAGAAGAGAATGTCTGTTGACAGAAAGGTTTTGGGTTCTGGGTCGTTCTTGTCACAGGCTTCGAAAGAGCTTGACTGCACTTAAGCCAAATGAAAGATTGTTACAAATTAAAAAGTGTAGTACTACATTTAGTAAACTGGTTTAATTAATTCCCTCGGGCATATAATATACATCCCTTATCAGTGACATTTACCGAAAGGTTTTCCTTAAAACATTAACACAGGATCATTTTAATCTTTCACTTGGATCAAATACCAACGTCAAGCATTTGATACTATAAGAGGGACACCAAATGGGAGTGTAAAAATAGGACTGAGCCACTAGAGGGTGACACTGAGACACTCCCTAAACTGAAAACTAAAGAAAAGTTAACATTCTCACAAGGAAATCAGGGAACAGGCAGCACATGTGGACACTGTTCCCTATAGATAGTCAATCAGAGTAGACAGGGGTTGTCTGCTTAGATCCATCTCTGGGACGATGTGACCATAAGTCTCAGAGGGGGAGTTTTAGTAAGAGTGTGAGGGGAACATAACGCACTTTTGACAACAACCTGTTGTGATACTGATCTTTAGGTTGAGTAGCAGAGTCAATCGTTGCCATGCTGGTACGAAAGAAGGCAGATACAGAGTGGACTGAGTGAGATTTCCACTGTTATAGGTTCGGTCAGAAATAGGGGATGTTAGGAAAAGTAACATTTGGGATGTTCCAGACTACACCTAAATGTCCATATTATAAAGATTGTTCACATGCAAGTACCCCCCCTCCCCCCACCCCCTACACTACCTGTTACAGGGGATCTGTTACAGACATCTCCATATCCCTTTCAAACGACAGCACTACTTGCTATCTATATTTCTAGTTTTCTAGGAAAATCCATTATTTGGATTTTAGATTTTGAACAATTGTCTTTGGTCTTATTTTGAGCAATTAATGAACCATTCATGACTGGCCAAGTTAACTTCGGTAATCTTTCCATTAGCTTTTAATTTCCTCATTAGCAAGAAAGGTGATTCGGCACAGATCATAAACAGGTGAAAGGCACAGAGGGGATTTGGCAATGCCCTCCCCCCATATCAAGAGAGCAACAATCCCTTTATGTCACAGGGATTGGAGCAGTCACCAGCAGACGAGCCAGGTTTTATCAAGTGATGAATCAAGGCTTGTAGACAACCCTGATGGAAGTCCATGAGTGGAAATGCAGCTATCCAGAACAATACGATAATTTCTGTGCACAGCAGATGGACAGTTAGATGTGGTGATCTGCACAGACGTGCAGTTGCTACAGCCCTCACCTGTAGCCTGACAGGATGATGCTACCCCAAAAGTCCTGGATTTAACATTGATGATCTTCACGTGGGTTCTTTCACACATAACAATATTTCAAAAGGATGACTTATATCCTCATTCTGCTGGTGTTACCAAAGCTTTGTTGAGATCAGAGCAGTTATAACTTGGATGTTGCATTTGCCAGTATTTGAGCCCCACTGCACATCTGTGGGATGAGGTGAGATCATGTGTAGCATCTAGGAATCAGATATCTGTAGTACTACCTATATCCTAGCTATACTAGATAGACACTAGCTTGTTAATTCATTTGCCTAATAGCTTTGTGTACAGTATTTGTTGCGCGTTAATTGAAAAGTTTTCAAAAACAGGCCCCAGTGCAAGTGGACCCATCTCAGGCCCAGACCAATGAACCCCAGAACAGTGAAAATGTGGACGAAGCAGATGTGGACTATGCCGACATCGACCTCGAGAAACTCAAGGAGAAGAAAGTCCCCGAAGGGACGGAGAGGCCTGCCAACTCAGACTACGCAGAAATAAAACTCACTGCGCAGCACGCTGACTGTGATGATGCCACAGAGACGGTCTAGGAGGTAAATGCAATTGACAACTCCAGTCCTAAAGAGAAGGCTGGTGAACACAATATTTCCATACATTTAGAAAATCTAGCATAGACCACAGGACAGATAATGTGTGGGGAAGACTCTAATTCCTCTAATATTCCAAGCCGGTATATTCATTATAAAAACAGAAATATAAATGTTCAAAGAGGATGAGCCCTCCACACTCAAGTAAATAACTTCTATAATAGGTGACTTTCTATATTTCATCGTTTCATCCTCTCCTACTGTATGTTTTTTCCTCAGACAAGATGCTTCTTAAGTGGTGTTGTGATATTTGATGCACACCAAAGATACCTTTTGTTCAGCTTTTTTTTCTTCGTGATGCCTTTTCCCCTACTTTTGTCCTTTTAAGGTTTGTAATTTATAAATTGATGATTTATAATAAATGAGCTTTCATCTAAGGAAGTGATGTCCTGTGTCTGAAATGTGTTGTTGGGCCTGAGTAAAGTTTGCTAAGAAATGTAAAGGGTGAATGATCCTCCAATTGCTCCAAGTACAATTGAGGTGATGTAGTTATTGTGGAGTTAGGACCTCTCCTAGACCTAATGATCTTGATTCTGTCGTAGTTATTACCATAGTCAAATGTCACTGATAATACCAAAATAGATAAGCAAACACTAATCTTCAAAAGAAATGTAAGAGTTAGGCCAATAAGTATGAATAAGAGTATTCAAACACTTCATAGATGGCACTTGTTGATACAGATAGCAGACTAAAAATATAAAACAAGAAAAACAATCTTGAAACATCTCTACGATAAAGACTTTTAAAGATTTACAAGATGAAAAAGTGTCAAATCTATTATCTAGTCTATGTGGGGAAGCAATAAAAAACCCAAATAGAAGATATATAGTTAGGATATACGGTATAACATATAGAATAGGATGTACTGTTAAACGTGAGGAAGAGTTTGTGCAGTCCAAGATTGTATTTCTCCTTCCTCTAAGTGAAAAGGAGAGTAACAAAACAGAAGAAAGTGCTTCTGAGTCCTCAATGCACCACCGGTTTCATTGAGCATCAGGAAACATGAAGACAAAATTTACTTGTCACCTTAAGAAATTATTTTGAAAAAATGCCTGACAAAATTATTTCAAATGCATTAAGTACTTAAGTGTATCTAACGATGCAAGTGTAAACTCATTTCAAACTTGCCATGGACAGGTTTTGAGATGTTGAATCTTTAATAATTTTATTGATGTAAAGTGAGATCTTTGTTATCCTTGTCATTAATTATAGACAACTGTGAGTGTTGTGCAGCATGGTTTCTGCTGCCTACTCCTGAATTTTAGAATTAGATTGTGTATTGTTTATTGCCATAACAAAATAACATTTACTCACCTTTACCACTTTAAATAACTATGAGTAAATATGAGTAATTTATGAGTAAACCACATGTCATCTTCTAAATCATACAGAGCTTGGGATAGGATAATGTGCTAAGCCAAAAATAGAAAAGCAGCACAAAGCTGCTGGTACTTTGTCCATGTATATTATTCAGCTGATGATGTATGATTTCATGCAGGAAGTGTGCATATACAGTACAGTATAATAATACTTATACGCTTTGGTCAGAAGATAAAACAAATACATGGAACAGAGGAAATAGCAAATTGTCTACAAATAAATTCATGGGAAAACGTTTTTTTTCTCAAAATAGACAAAGGTGCTTCAGAAGGGCTACTTCTTAGCATACACAAGATAGATATGACACCACAATTAGTACTCTGATCTTTTTATTGACCTTTTCCTGGAACCGTTTTGCCATTTCAGTAAAAGACCCACAGGACATTTCAAGGCTGTAGTGCAGCCATTTTGCAATGTTAAAATATTGTCAGAAGCTATCAAGAAATACATAGGCTAGGCTACTGTAGATAGATGTTGAATTTAAAATCAAGTGTCATCTTGATCTTCTCTGAAGAACAGCACACTCCACAAGTGTTTTGAAAAAGGTAAGAAAATGACATTTTATCTACTACAAACTAGGTACTTTCACATTACAAACGTTTTTACCTAATCCAAATCTCCAAAAATGTATTGAGAAAAGCTCAATTTAAACAAGTAGATTTAAACACAAGAACAGACATAAGCTTGGAATTTGATAACACGATCATGCTCTGCTAGTTACATAACTACTCTATTCCTTGCTAGAAAGATTATGGTCTGTTAACAGTAGTTGCTCAGTGGCATCAGACAATGGAAATATCTGCATTACTGTAGGTAATGTACTGTTTTTGTGGTATTGTACAAACAGTTAAGTCTTATGTGCCGAAAAAGGTTGTTGCATTCATATAACAGATAATGGGACGTGTCACAGAGGTTTCAAAATAAAAAAATTCCCAATGTTTTACTGATAAATCAAAAATGAAAAATAACATCAACCACCAATTTGACATAATTAGGGTTAATTTTCTAAGACCCTGAAAAGTAGATGCGTTTTGTAAATGTATTATTTTTCAAGATATGAAAGTAAAGCTGTCTACATTGTTTTAGTTTAAAAGAAAATGGAACCACAATAGTGTATAGTTTACCTTGAGTAAACATAATTATTCTGATCAATGCCAACTAAAAACTGCTACATGAAAAGCGTGGCTTTGTGTACTTTGTTAGATTAAATCAGTCTTTGAGAATATACTGTATTTTTAACAAACAGGGGAATCTGAAATTCTAGAAGAGAAGGAGTTCTGTAATGACACTGAATTCTTAGATTACTTAAAAAGTGTACCCACTTACACTGTATGAAATTAATGTTTTTTTTTCTATTTTCAGAATCTCATTCCGTAAGAAATATGACTGGCATTGTTGGCATAGTAATCTTGTTCATTGCCAAAGCTAAATAATCAGTAGTACTACATATCAATAATTTTCTTCCCAACAGCTTCAGTTAGAGGAATCTTGCCAATAACATTGCCATATTCATCAATAATTCATGTGCACTGTAGCATATCATCCTGTATATTCTAAAAAATAATTCTTACATACTGTACAAGACTTCCTTCATCTGTAACTATTTTATTCCCATCTCATGGAAGTAATCACAAAACAAAAAATATTCCTTCATATATTGTGTGCATTTTTCAGTCCTGTATTTTCAGAAGTATGTCTACATATGTTTACAGTATATTAATTATATAAAACTATGTTTACACCAGTTTACACCATTTTTGAATGCAGAATGGTGCGATTTTGCACAATATGCTGTAAATAAAATATTTTGTATTTCAGATCTTCTAAGCCCCACCTCAGGACTGATAACAGGTGTCAATTTATCCTTTAAGTGTGAAAAAAAAGGCAACCCACCTTCTTTTTCAGGCATCCTGGGTTAAAAAAGAGACTGTGTCTTGCACTAGTAACAAGACCTCCACAATAAAGTGCTCCAATATGAGTATGATACAGAATCATACAAGAATATGGGAAAATATGTCTGAATAACACAGTTTAAACACAAGTGCATTTAAGTTTCTGTTGAGGTTTGTGTAAATACTAAACTACTAATAGCATTAACACTTCAGAAAAGGATATAGATATTAACTAAATTATTATTTAACTAATGGGACACCCCGTCAACCTATTGAAAATAGATACTGTACTATTCAAAGCATTTAATCGAAACCCATGTTCACATTTTCCCTTTGAAAACCTGTAGGGAACACCATGTTATTGCTGCAGGTGATGTTTGTTCACCAGTAGGTGGCACTCTTCACTTTGGACCAGAATTATAAGTCACCATGCTCTGTATGGTAACCAGAGATCCAGTGAAGATGTTAAATCATTATTAAACTACAGCTTTAACTACACCTCTGCAGACATTGTACTTTGTTTAAATTAACATTGTGTAAGCAACACATTAAACTAGTAGAGATTCATTTTCCTTTAAACGTGTAAAACAAGCTAGGTTTCAACAGGAGAGACTAATCTTACTTTTCAGCATGGAATAAACCTCTGCTTATCTGTTACATTGGCAGTCAACATATTCAACATCTACATCAGAATCCCTGAATATTTTTCACTGAGAGAAATGGGGATCTGAGTCGATTTAAGTTGGATAGAGACAACCTCTATAAACTCTTCAGCAGACCTTGTTTGATATTTTTACAAGCTTGTCACACATGTACAGGATGAGCAATCGCCCTTCCAGAAGGCTAAGGAGCCTCACATCATGGGTCATAAACCTTGCGCCGTGGAAAACAGACCCAGACTTCAGCACCACAGAGGAAACGGATGTGTAATACGCCAGGATAGAATTTGCTCGACAGAAGAAGAAGAGCACCCCTGCAGAGATCAAGTCTGAGCCCACCGCTTCAGTCTAAGCAGAAATAAAACACACGCAGGAGAGAGGGAAAACCCAGAAATGAAGGCTCTCGAGAACCGCAAGCCTTAAAAGAAAAAACTGGCTGCCAGTGAAAGTGAACACAAAGGCAACAGCAAGAACAATATTTTTGCAAACTCCACCCAGAAAGGCCTGCGACACTAGAACTTTGAGACCACAGCACAGACTTCCTCACCACTGTGCCACCCCTCTGCCTGTGTACACTGATGGCAGAAACTAAAATCCCCCTCATCAACTGAGGTAATCTTGTACAATAAGTAAGAACCAACTTGTGACAAATGGGTTATTACAAAAAATGTGTAATACTGAATCATAACCAACTTGAACCTCCATTTGAGACCTTTAGAATAATTAAGAATTCTTTACAGAATTACTTTTTAAAGGTTAACAGTATTGTCTTTTTATTACATTCACAGCTGGTGTCGGAGTGTTCCACTCTAGAGCAAGTCCTCTTTAAACCTAGAAACTGCTAAATAGAAAGAAAAAATCTCTATAATGCTATCCTACTGTAACTGTATATGCAAATAAGATTAGGGTGGTGTTGCAAAGGCTTTGCATGGGTTGCACATCTGCAGGGAGACAACAGACATCTCTACACATACTGTAGCATGAGAAATCGGGGAGTGGTTTATTCCATTCGTAGACTACAGAGTACATTACCTTCAAGATGAGGATAAAATGCAAAAAATATTTCCAGAATACATTGTAATTCACAGAAAAAATCATACTACAAATCTAGATCTGCACAGACATATGGCTAGTGCTTGCAATTTTTTTAGCATGTTACAGTACAGTTCATTGATTATACACTATAGTTATCCAAAACACCAGCAATTTTGGGATTGCATGATGATTAGAATTGCTAGCTTACAAGCACTGAGACCTGGGTGCAAATCCAGAGTGGGATGTGTTCTGTATGGAGTTTAGAAAACCTGCAAGAAAGTTACTGTACTGTTCAAATTTCTTTCTAAACAGCAGAATAAAACACAATATGTTAAACAAGAGAAACATACTCAGGAGGTTGCATACAGGTTACATACTCAGGAGCAAGGTGATTTTTGTATGAAATCTGTTTTTCTTCTTAAAATTCTGCTATTACATTTGTGAAAGGATAAGAGAGATGGCTGCTGCATCATTTAATAATTTCCCAGAACAGGTTAACATTCTTTATGCAAGTACTTATCTGAAGTTATTCAAAGTGTGGTCGTTAATGTAATGTGCCTACATTTTTTTAAATCTGTTTCAGTAGAGTTAGAGTAGTGCCAAGACACCCAACTTCTTGGTCATTTAACTATTTATTTAACTAAGTTCATTATACATACATACATTGTGTATTTACATTATGTTATATATTGTGAATATATTAGAGAATTGTAATTGCAAAAACATAGCTGTACTCAAAAATATATTATTCTTAATATAAAATACAACTATGTATTTATTTTTACCTGCATGTTTTTTTTGCCCAATCCTATAACTCTGTAGTTTGTATAAAGACCTTTGCTAGATTAATACTAATAATACCCATATTAATTTAATTCCAAATTAAACCATGAAAATAGTTATTATTGAGAAGAACTATCTTGCTGTGAAATTCTGCTACGTCCTATTTTTAGTATTTCTGGAATGTGCTGCACGAATAACAAATTTTATTTAACTAAGGTTTACTTTAAAGCTATAACTTTCTTTCAATATGTGTAAAAATACTCATATTTTATACGTTATGCAGTGAGTAGGGAGAAGGGCTAAAAGTGTCAAGAGTTTGGTCAAGTGATTAATTGCTAAACACTTCAAATATGAGTATCAGATATGAGTGGAAAATGCCTCTTATTAAAACAGCTAAAATGATTATGTTTTGAGAGTTTAGACATTGCTGATTTGAGGAGTTTACCTGCAAGATTGTGACTCTCTGGCACAGTGGCTTAAGTTGCCAACAAAATGTTTGAAGCAGATTTCTCACATACAAAAGACAAGCAGCAAAACCTTAAGAAAAAAAAAAGAAAAAAGAAAAAAAAATCAGTGGACAATCTTGTTAGCCTCTCCACACATGATCACACAGTATTTATTTTGTGTTCCAGAAGGTTGATGAGAATGCCTGAAACATTTATAAGAAATATAATTGAATTCTATAGTATATATTCATATGTCTCATATTAAATAAAATGCTTCAAAAATATTATTAACTCATTTTGATTGATTATTTGGGGAATTTGATTTTTGGATGAGAATGTATTGCAAGCTATGTTCTAAAACATTAATGGCAAACATAGTTCTTGTATAAATCGTAAGCCAGCAAATATGTAGTCATGTAATCCATAACATTTCCTACAGAACCTATAGAATATTTATGCCTGCAAATTCAAAAACGTAGGTTACTACAAATAAATAACCTATGTCATGCTTTCTTTTATAATTGGCCATGCAAATTTACAATCATTTCTTTACAGACTGTTCATTAATCTTGTGTTACTACTTTTGTTTAACTTTTCTTTGCTCCCACTGTCTATCTACAGTAGATACAGCAGGACAGTTCGGAGCTAAGGAATTATCTAGAAATCTGTAAAACACCTACCTACTATAGTTAAACTGCTTTCAGTTTGTGATGGTAACAATCGTGGCTCAAAGGATTGTAAATTTAAAGCCAGACTAAATGCTTCTACTTTATTTTCCGGAGTTAGAGAATTACCTTTCATATCCTTTCTGATATAATTAAAATAAAAAGATTGTACTTGAGAACTCAACTTCAACAATGTGTCCCCTTTTTTAGGACATGCCACAATTTCATCTTTAGCGGTCTCAGTTCCTCTTCCTTTTGGATCAGTGTGACATATTAAATTACAACAGAGGCGTGTGACAGAATGACGAGGAGCTTCTTTGGCAACACACTATCTTGACCAGGCCCATGGATTACTGTAGAGGCAAGATGGCCACTGGGACTAACTAATACAGCTTGTTCAAGTCAGAAAAAGAAAGGCATACTGTACATTTCTAAACTCACAAAGGACTACAGTTGTCTCTGTGGCTAAGGATCTGCGCCTGTGGCTGGAAGGCTGCTAGTTCGTATCCCGCGGCCGGCAGAGGAATCCTACTTCGCTGGGCTCCTGAGCAAGACCCTGAACCCCAATGGCTGACCATTGGTGATTGGTGCAGCTATCGGGGCAGGGAGTTTTGGTTCTGTCCCACCGGTCTGATGCTTGGCTGAGCAGATGGGGGACTGGCAGTAGAGCAGGTTTGACACAGACAGAGACATTCCCATGCAGGATTCAGGCTGAGTGTCCTTCTGAAATGCAGCACTACCCTATGCCGCAAGCACTACCCTGGTCCAAAGGTAGCTCAATGACAGAGCACAGGATCAGTGGCAGATTGGGATTTAAATACCCTGTGCTAATGAAATCTGTGGGCATTGGGACAATCAGCCTGAGCAAGTCCTCAAGGAGGTGTTCTACTCCTCGTGCAAATGTGCTTGGATTCCCATACCGACAGTAACAATGTTCATTCAAGAGACACAATGTATCCATACTAAAAATAAACAATACTGTTTTGGATGGTCAATTCCATGTTGGGAAGTGTTCATCTGGAGACAACTTATTTTGCTCCACTTAAGAAAATAACTGTTGAAATTTGCAAAGAATCAAATAGCAAGCCGATTCAAAAGTCCTCTATGGTGTGTTCAGTGTTTTATACTTACAGATACATGATAAAATTATATCTTCAAAACTAAAACAAGCATTTGTTCCATTTCCCTTACTTTATTAATGAAAATTCTTATAAACCATAATGACCTCATACATCATTTAATTTTAGGATTTTTCTGCTGCAGGAGGTTAGTTTTGAAGCCAGTGTCACTATTTTTTTCTTCTTCTCTCTAATCTATTATTGCAACCATACCACCCGTGTGGTTAACCTCTCACCAAATGTCTGAGTTTCAGGCCTATTTTTGCACATCCTGACTTGTATCACGTGCTGCTTAGGTAGTCCTTTGTGTTGAAAGCTGTGTGAAGATAAGGCACAATATCTGACCACATTTGAACGTGAAGAAACAAGAAAAGTGTGCAAAGCAGGAAATTGCACTAAATCAAGCTTTTCAACAAAAATCAGAGTAATTGGACATACTCCAAAGGAAAAACACTCCCTTCGTGTCTGATGCATTATTATTCCAATGGTTGTCTTTTCATTAACTGGCCATCACTCGAAAGGCTGAAGGTTTATACAGACTGAATAAAAGGAAGAGCGAATTAGGCAACTGAGCAGATAACATTCTTTTTAAAGATACAACAGTTGACTTAGAAATTGACTGTCACCCTTTGGAGAGCACAGAAGGGAGAGTAAAACTTTTCTCCCACAGTCAGACATACTGTACATGCCAGCATGCAACAGGTGCAGATGTAGGATGGTAAACAGAAGTGCCACTTCTAATTAGTGACTTACAGTGGGATTACAGGATTAGATTTAGCGAAGAGAGTCATGCACTATTATCACAGCTAAAGGCCATTATTTATAGTGTGCAAAAGACAAGCCTGCATATCCAGAATCTTTCTCTCAACAACCATTATACCTCCTATATGTATTCTGTTTATTTCAGAATCATATATTATAATGCATGTCTTTTAAAGCTGCCAGACTCTGTGGATAAGGCGTCACAACAGCTGTGTTTCCAGATACTTTAAAACTTAAGGTAAGTGTGTTGACAAATAAATGAATATGAGTTTTTAAAGAATCAGCATCCTTATTTTTAAAATGTTTTTAAAAGGATGGTGAAGTGTAAAAATGATTGCATTTGCAATTAATATTGCCTGATGGATTGAGGGATATGTTATTAAAAGCACTTCCAGAAGTGTTTTTGGCAAGGCCTGAAATTTATTTGAAGACGTCATATGCATACAACACAGAAGACAAGCTTTTCTTAAAATCATAAGCGGTAGGGTGTCAGGTCCTGCAGTTCTACAGCTGACAAACAGTCCATGATTTAATTGTTGCCCCAGATGGACAATTTTTCAAGGTCTTTTAACATTGATGAGATAAAACAGTGGCTCCCAACTCTGGTCCTGTAGGACTTTTATGTCTTCCAACTTTTAACCCAGCTCAAATTGTTAATCACAGGCTGATTGATTTCAAGTTTGTATTTCAGGGCCTTCAATTTTGCTAAATTAGCTTTTTAAAAGCTTCATGGGATTCACAATCGTTAGCAACTCTACTAATTAGTGGCTTTCAGAGCTACCTTTAACCAAGCGTCTCAACAAAAATCAGAGCAATTGGACTTAATCCAAAGGAAAAAGTCTCCGTTGGTGCTAGCTGCATTATTATTCCAACAGCTGTCTTTTCATAAAATGGTCACCACTCAGAGCTTTTTAGTCAGAAAGGGAGCCAATTCGCTGTTAGCAAGTTGAGCAAGACTACATCAAGTTCTACGTGCAGACGATATTGGAAGTAATGTGCTTGGAAGCATTTTTGAATTTTTGTACAAAAAATATTAAACAGGGAAGCAAGACAGGTACAGGAAGGAATTTTTTGTCACTTTGTCAAGAGTGACAGAGGGCCTGTCCGGAATGAAAACCAACAGAGACGGGGCAAGACAAGTGTCTCTCAAAGATGTACAGGCAAAGCGTTTTGTGAATTTGGACAGAAGTGATCCATATGAAAGTTATTCATATTCATATTCACATTCACATTCATATTCATATTCATATTATTATTATTATTATTATTATTATCATATTATATGAGATTATTGCAGCACACAAATTGTTTGCCATAATACTCATTATGTGTTTAAAGAGAGTTGACACTGTACTTACAGTACATGTTTTAGCACAGAGGTGCAGAACATGACTCAATTAGTGTGTAGACAGCACTACACTCATTGAAATTCATTGCCAAATCAAAGAGATATATGAAGTGATATATGTCACGTCGCAGAAACAGGTGTGGCTGTGGTGTAATTGCAGTGTCTTTGTCAGAACGAATATTCCCGATAATCAATGCTCAGTGCACATCAGTACCTTCTTGACAGATGACAAGATTTCCCTCAGATATGATTGGAATTAGGAATCAGATGCACAAACAGTAACATAAAACATTATGAGGAATCTGAGCAACCGTATTTAACACTCTTTTTTCCTAGCTGTATAAAATGTACATCACAGAGGATGTGCTCATGTTTGTGTACAGTGTATTCGTGTGTGGGTCTGTGTGTAGGTGTATGTTTGTGTACATAAATGATGAACTGCAGCTGGATGTCTGCTTAATGTCTGAACCTTGCAGATGCACAAACAGTAAAATGAGTTAGATGCTTTATGCTTTTAACCTTAAAATAGATATATGGAAAAAGGACACTTTTCAATGTAACACATTGTTCTCTTTGGTTTATATGTGATATAATGTCAGTTAATTAAGGAAGTCTTTTTGGTGTGACACTGAATTTATAGCACTGTAATTAATCCTAAAATATGTGACTAGAGACATATATTTATAAATGTGTTCTGGAAGACATAAGGAAGAGTTGCTCATATGCAATGGTGCATAAGATCACGTCATACTGGAGCACTGTGTCAGTTCAGCGTTGCATGATTCCTTCCATCTGTTTTTTAAATTCAGTTTTTAAATGAATAGGCAGTTGAATGTTCAATCTAGACCATAAAATGGAACACAATGTAGAATTAAAATAGTACTCCTCAACGAAAGAAAAAAACACTATCCCATAATGAAACACCAAAAAACACAAATTAAAAATGAAAAAAATGGTTAGCATTCCTGATTCGCAACCATAACAGATTAAAATAAACATTAAAAGCAAAGAAAAAAATGCAGTGGGACCTAATAAATTCTGCTGATATGCATTATTTCTTTAGGTTGACCACGATATTTTTTCATTTTCTTTTTACAGTTCCTTATTAGTTTCATTTAATGAAAATGATAGAGAAGCTAACAGCTCATACATACCAGACATATGCTGTACTCTAGAATTCTTTAATTATTTGATAACTAATGAGAGATTGCATGGGACAATTGTTAAATGTGTTCATCACAGAATGGCAAACATTGACCTTTGATATTAGTGGTTAATCAGGATTAAATAACAGTTGCTTTTGTTAATTAATTATTCTTTAAAACCCTTACAGAAGTGACTTGATTGACAGCTTGTAGACTGAAATATCCATGCAATCAATTTGTTCACATTTGTCTATGACATACAATACGTGAGAATCAGAAGGACTAAGAATGTGCTCTTTCTGAAATGTTTATTTTTAGGTTCATGATGGCTGAAGTGTTGAAGAACAGCAAAGTTCTCCAGACTATTAAGGACTCCCTGGATAAGAAAACCATGTCTGACATCAAAGCCACTCTGGAGGACTTGCTGAGCAATTGTCTTAACATTGCAGTGATTGGTAAGAGAGTGCCAGAGAAGATGACTTTCATTAACTCGCTCAGAGGCTTGGGGGATGATGATGTAGGGGCAGCCCATGCTGGTCCTGCCGATACCAACAAAGAACCTATAATGTATCCTCACCCCCAACACTCAGATGTACGAATCTGGGATCTGTCCATGCCTGAGAGCAATGAATGTAATCCCAATGAATATCTGGAAACAGTGAAGGTCAATCGCTATTGTTCCCTCATTTTCACTGTGTCTGAGCGTTTGGCAGTGGCCTGTGCTGCCTTATGGAAGGAGCTTCACAAAGGCGAGAAGGAGCTTTACTTCATCCTGCTTACATCTGTGACGGATTCGTCTGATTCATTACTGGAGAAGAAGAGGTCCATCATGGAGAGTTTTAAGAATCAGGGGGTGAAAAGTCCTCAGGTGTTCCTAGTTTCAAGCTCAGCCCTGCACCAGCTGGAGTTCATGGACCTCCTGGAAGCCATGGAAAAGAATATTCCGGAGCTAAGGATGAATGCCCTGCTTTTCTCTCTCCCAACCTTTTCTGTGCCGATCCTTAAGAAGAAGAGAGCTGCTTTCAAAGCTGTGGTGTGGACAGCGGCGTCTCTGTCAGGAGGAGCATCCACCATTCCTCTCCCAACAGTGTCTTCTGTTCTTGACGTCAACATGTTGATGAAGATCTTGAACAAGGCCCGCGACTCCTTCGGCCTGGACAATAAGTCCCTGGAGAGGCTTGCCAAGCAGGCGCGCCTGCCTGTGGCAGAACTCGAGTCAGCCCGGACCTCGGAGCTGTCGATTGAGATCAGCAAACTTGTGATCCAGGGGAAGCTGGCCCTGGCGGAGAAGGAGAGGAACCTGGGTGCCAAACTTGTAGATACTGCTCTCACCGGTTCGGTGAAATCCATGACAAAGTCATTCACGACCATGTACTTCATGCTGACAGCTTCGTTGGACGAGCTGGAGGAGGATGCAGTGAGAGTGTTGCGGAAAGCCTATGGGGATAATTATTAGGAGCTTTGCATTAATTGGCCATTGATCCATTGGCCAATGGTATCTTTCCTATTATTCAGTGCTCAGTGCACGCTGGTGCAACATCCTTTGTGTGTGTGCATTTTTCTTAAATACTCCAATTTTCTCCCCCTTTCTCAGGACATGCTAGGTTGATTAATCGGTGTTTCTCATTGTGTATGCTTACCATGCGCTTGCATCTGCATTCCACAAATTGATGTCCCACCCAGAATATGGTCCTCTTATGTACCCTGTGATTGCAGGATGGGCTTCTGGTTGTTTGCCGTGACCCTTATCAGGAATACGTTTCTTGTATAATGGATGGTTGGATACTAAATCTCATTTGATCTTATCCTGTTTTCCATCCATGCACTATGTGTAAAATTGCACTAGTTCCTGCATTGTCCTTCCAATTGTTCTTCCTGGATTGGAGGGAACATTGTATTCTAATTGTTAAAGGAAGTTAAGTTTTTTTTTTTGGCCCAGAAAAGAAAAGATGTAAAGATGTCCAGCAATAACAGTATTCATAGGTATTGGGGTATTCAAAATGCACTGTGAATAACCACTGAAGTAACAGGTCGGAAAAATATTCACAACTCTTTACTGTCTTCTTCAAACTGCAAACCACAAACACTGTTAAAGGTATTTTATGGTGGCAGTAATGGAGACTCAGTTTCATTAAACATCCCTTTGAGTATTATGCTAACCTTGTGATCCAGCTAGACTCCTCTAAACAGGAAGATTTTAGCTAACTGTGGCTTACATTGTACTATAAAACTATAAAACCTGAACTATAAAACTGTGCATTATCATATGTGTAATAAAAAGAATTACTGTATATCGGCTGAGAGACATTTTGATTCGCTTGTTCAAGTTTTTAAAAAGGGAATCATATTATCAGTAATAAAACATTGCTTACTGAACGTGAATGAAGTATATTTCAAAAGCAGTGGAGCATGATTCCTCCCACTCTTAGTTTGCTGTGCAGAATAATGTCAGGGCAGACAGCAGAAACTGATAAGGACAAAGTATATTCATGTTACTGATGGAGACTGAATTATTGCCACCTATTGCCATTAACTGACAGTTGCTAAAATTAATGAGTTTTCTGTATCAATTTCATCACTGGGATTAATCTCCAGCAATGCTCTTGTAGAGCTGGACTGCAACAGCTGGGGAAAAGTATTTCACTAAAACTACAATAGGAGTGTCTGCAACAGTGATTTGAACTCACAACCCACCAATTAAAAGACCAGAGATTACACACTAAACTATACTGCCAGCACTAATACAAGCAGGACACATACGTTCAGTAACAATACAATTTCAAAAATGACTGTATGTTTTGGTTCCTGACTAAACCACATTGATACAGTCCAAACAGTAAGTTAAAAGTACTGACAATTTAAAATTATAGAGAGACATAGAGAGACAGCCAAGAACTACAAATTGTATGACACCCTCATTTCTTGTATTACTGTACAGAGGCCTAGTTGATGAAGTTTTGTCTTTTGGAAATCAAATATCTACTGTATGTGAGAGGACATCCAAAATCCATGACTGGCACTGGACATTATTTTCCAACACTTCATATTGGTTTATGAGCTGGTTGTAGAAGTTTAAATAGAGACTCAACTAGGAATAGTTGTATTTTATGGACATATTGGCCTATTGAATAAAAAGCCTGTGAGAAAGAGAAACTGAAAGAATCCTTGTCAGAATTAGAAATGACAGGTCAGTATGAAACAAGAGGTCTGATTAACTCATGTTAGATGATGAGGTGCTGCAGGCTTTAGAGTGACACTCATCTCTAAAGACTACCAACTGTGTGCTTAGCCTTCCTGTGAGTATAGCTGCCTATCAGCTGTGATTGAAGCCACTGTTGATAATTAAGTGTGAGATGGGGAAGCAAAAGTCTTAGCCAGTCACTTGTGAACTATACCAGGAAGCCAAAGTTTCAGCCTGAAAAGCTTTTTCTTTGCGCCATTAAACATGCAAAGCTAAACAGAAAAAGGGTTCCTCCTTTTGTTGAGCAAGACGCAGTATTGTTGGTCCAAACATTTTCACCCAGCATCACCAGTGATAAAATAAGATTTGCGAGCTGTACCAGACAAGTTAGAGGTAAGTTAAAGTTCATGGTTTTTCTTATTCTCGTTGATGTCACTGTAGCTAACTGTAGTACATTTTCCAAGTCTCACATTTTCTTTATAAATCCTCTATCAGATCCAATGAAAGACTTATTAGATAGAAACAGCCTATGCTTGATGATAATAAGATAAACATGCTTGCTGTACCGTAGGTCAGGGCAGTGATATGGTTGTTAGTGCTGCAGCTTCATGACTCTTGGATCCAGAATTTGACTAAACAAATTGTTGTTTTTTTGCAAAAGTCTTCGACATTCATGGTTACAATACATTATATGTATGTTATGAAAATCAAGAATTTACTCCAGTTATGTTTTGTACTATCATAAACAACATTGACTCATACAGAGTTTTTACAGTTTAAGGAGCAAATGTTCATTAATGTGATCACAGCAACTCCAGCTTAAACTGTAAATATGGA
The DNA here is from genome assembly GCF_059453375.1 of Lepisosteus platostomus. Classification (NCBI taxonomy): domain Eukaryota; kingdom Metazoa; phylum Chordata; class Actinopteri; order Semionotiformes; family Lepisosteidae; genus Lepisosteus; species Lepisosteus platostomus. The sequence continues at coordinate 12,922,467 of NC_142636.1, read as the reverse complement.
GTACTGTGGCTAATACATCACTTTTACCAATCAAATCTAATTGATTTATTGACTTATTGACTAATTCTAATGATAAATAAATGTATTTATCTAATTTTATTAGAAGTGTAAATTTGCACATTAGTGTGTCTCAGAAGAATTTGAAATAAACCAGAACTTGTGACAAAGGTCCCCTAAACTGTGAGAAACTGAAGACAAATTACAACCCAATATCCTCAAGACTGACACAAACAGAAAAATGCAGCTGGGCAGCAGTGATGCGGATCTACTGTGAAAACAGTGAAAAAGAGGTGTGTGTGTGTGTGTTATTCATCTTGGTTTTACTGCTGTGCATGCTGAAGGTGAGGAGCTCCAGGATGATGGCATAGAGTTTACAGTAGACCAAAAAGCTTATAGTGAAACTGCAACAAGAATACTTTGCACTTTTCAATTTAAGACATAACCCAGAGGGAGTGTTTTATTTTGGGATAAGATCCTGTCCTGTTTTTCATGCAGACACATGCTGAGCAATGCACCCATTCATGCACTAGAGCATCCATGCACTATTATACAGTGGCTTGTTTCTGTGTTTTAAAAATGATTTTAATGTAGAAAGTACTCTTTCAGCTTAAATTACTGTACCTCATGCTAGACTTGTCAACTCATCAAGAAGACCAACTGTCTTACTAAGTGTGTGGAGGATAAAGACCTCTGTAATTTCCAATATTTAGGACTAAAATTCATGCTAATTCACTTTTAGTCAAGGTGTAGCTCGAGTTATTTATTACAATGTGTGAGTATGAATTTCACTGTAATATACAGCATTTGTTTGTCATTAAAATATTAATATTAGTAATCGCAAATAAGTAAGATGCAAGGCAGGATAAAAACTATCTGGCAATATTATCTGTTCTCTGTTCATGTTAAAAGTGACTTACTTTGGCTTTGCATTGATTTATTGATGAGTATTTCGCTAGAGCAATCTTAGTGAAATGCCTTTCTAAAAGGTACAGTTTAGATTTGAAACTGGAACCTACCAGATTCCAATAACAGAACCCTAACTTCAGAGTGCTGCCCTGATGCAGAATGGATTGGGTTTGTTGAAGTTTTGTTATTCAATGCTTTTTAAATGGTCTTTTCTGTGATTTCCTATGGTTTTAATATGCTTTACCATATAAGATCACTTTATAGGCCATATACAATTTCTTGTATTAGGAATTTGTCTTTTTGCAGACCCCAGCTTGCTCTCCATTAGACACACAGGCACACAGACAGGGAGAGAATCTTGGGATCAGAGCACAGGGTCAGCCATTTGTACGGTGCCCCTGGAGCAGCTGGGGTTAAGGGCCTTGCTCGGGAGCCCAACGGAGTAGGATTCCTCTGCCAGCCGTGGGATTTGAACCAGCAACCTTCCAGCCACAGGCACAGATCCTTAGCCACAGTCCCACCGCTCCGCCAACAGTTTTTTTTTATTTTAATTTATTTTATCCGGTCCGCCAGTAGATAGTATATTGGACCCTGCGTGAGGCTAGAATATAGGGTAAAAGGAGAAGGGAAAATCCAGTAATCAAAATCCCGATCGTTGAGCAAATCTGTAGTGGAAGTAGGGCTAAGATCCGTTCTCCAAAAGGTCAATAATCACTGGAGAGAACTAACAAAGGAAAGAGTAGGGTTTTGTGAGTGATTCCTCAATAGTGACCATGGAGTAGTGCGGTTGATGGGCTTGAGTAGGGAGGAAAGTGGAAAGTGGTTGGATAATAGATTAATTGTGGTGAACAGTGCACGTTGGAATGTGGTGGTGAGTGCGTGGCTGCGTGGTGACTCTGACACAAGAGAGGTTTCTGATGAAAGTATATCAGGGCCAGAATTTCTAAACCAGTGATGCACTGAATGACAGGGGATGCCACATTGAGGAGATGTTGTTCTTAAGATTAGGAATGTCCAAAAGTTCAGTCCATGTTGAAAAGAAGACAAAAGAACATTTAGAATGCTAAGCCCTTTTCATTTATGAGCTAAAGGTATGACATCTATTCAGCTCACATGTGAAACAACCTACATTTTCTTTCTGACTACTTTTTTGGAATTAACTTTTGTACAGTATGTTTCTTTGCATCCAACCTGCAGAAACAGCAGAATGTTAAATTGAGTTCCTGAATGCATGTGGAAATTAAAGATCTCGTTACAATATTAGTGTAATCCTCACGCTCTAACTCCATTTCATTCCCGACATTGTATAATAATATTTACAAATACTGTACATTCACCTGCAATCTGCTTTGGACCTTACACATGTTCTAACAAAATGAAGAAATGAAACAGGAATTACCCTCTGGGTGGATTCCTCTCAAGTATGAACTGTGATATTGTTAGACCAGTTTAACTTTTAGGTCACAGCTGTAAGCAGAGCAAATCACAATTTGGGATTGTGTTTTTCAACAAGAGTAATAACAAATTTAATAAAGCAGTACCTCCATTTAAGACCTTCAAGAAGACCTTTTTTTACTAACAAAATTATTTTGTGCAACTCACGGTAGGAGATATTTAAATTATAAATACATTTTTACAAAATCAAGTACAGTACTTCCACTTTTAACCACAAGTGTGTCTGGATAATGTGTCTAAGATTAATTAATGGAATACAACTCATTATGCTTCCATATTCATTTTGTATGCATTACGTATTCTATTTATTTTGTAGTAGTAACTGCCAGATCTTAATTCTTCTCTCTAAAGACATTTTGGAATCCTCAAAGAGTTCTGTGTAATAAATCTTTGTGTGTGACTTTAGGAGTCCTAAGTCCCAAAGCCTGAAGTATCATAGTAATAGTTTACAGAGGAGTGTCAGACTGTATCATACACTATATGATGTGAACATATCTGATGCATGATATAAAATAAGATAGGAGACATCTAAAGGCATATTATGGGATACAAACCACATAACCATTCAAGTTTCTGTTAAGAGAATGGTTTATTCAGAACTTTTAGATTTACTCTCTGTGCCTGGACAACAGCTGTGGTGGTGGAGCTGGTTACTACTGCACTATAAAGTAAATTACTGCATTGACGATGCTATCAAGGCTGGCAGACTAGTTCTTGAGTAAAATAAATGAACAATTCTGAAATATTTTATTTAAAACCTGTTTATTTTGTGATTGCAAAGAGTCAGGTTTTGTGCAAAGAGACAGGTTTTGATTTTCACCTACTTTCTTTATGTTCATATATTACGCAATTTAAATATGCAGTAGCTTTGGCTCAATACAAAATATGACTGTTTGAGTGCAATCTCAATTCTGTGAGCTGTAAGTGAACAGTCTAGTCAAATGAGTGGTTAGTTATTTTGAAAGAAGATTCCGTTGCAGTGTGTCTCCTTTTATCACTGTCTGTGACAGCTGTGCCCAGGCTGGTTAACCAAAATGATTCACACACATCTGTTCTTGCCCAAAGAAGCCACCATAAGTGAGAAGAAAGTAACATCTTCACTTTACAGTTAAAAGATCCAATGCAACTATATGGAAAGTATGTAAGGTTACAGATGAGAAGGGGCATTTCACCACATCTGAGTCAAAGTCAAAGTAATTACCAGCAAAAGCATTTTTTCCTTCAACTGAAAAGAATTTATTCTTCTGAACTGAAAGGACAACTCCAATATACATTAGATCCTCAAATGTCTGGCTTGTTGACTCAGATGCAGTTTTGTGATCACCGTTTTGTGAAAACCCTGGAAAAACAAAAGTACCGGTAATTGATAGCCAGAGTTGTTTAGCTGGTCAACACAGGCTTTGAGGGTATTCAGGATGTCAGTAAACCTCCAAGAATATGTGGAATTTTTGCTGTTTACATTCTTCTCTTCATCTGTTGTATAACATTTCAAAAGATGTTGAAGCTAGGTGGCATGAAAATGACAATATTGGTCAGTTTTCAACCCAGTTGTTTTAGTAATTTAGGCATGCTTATGTATAGAGCATTATGAGATTTCTAACGGCATTAAGAGACTTTGAAAATTCTCAACATTTTGTAACTTGTCAAATGCTAGGAGTTCCAGCAAGGAGTTTAACCATTGTTAATTGAAATACTGTATAACACTTAGAAATATTTAAAATATTTAAAATGGTGTGGAGATGATCACACACCTTAGCTTTAGTTAATATCATTAACTTACACTTGGGAAAGCCCATCTCCTAATTTTGAGTTGTCCAGTGTGTTGGGATCAATCAATGTGTTAAACTAAGATTGACTATGAAACAAAAAAAGCACTTTTATATAAACTATATATAGGGCTAACCCTATCTTAAAATCTGTTTTCTATAGAGAATTAGGGGAAACCTATAAGGCAAATAGGCAAATTACAACCCACACACAGAATAAAACAAACAAAACACCAATAACTATGACTGTGCATTGGTTTTCAATGGGCGAAAGTGTTTTTTCTTTAGTTATCCCTTTATCTTTGAGTGAATAATCTTAATAATCTTGCCATTTCATACATTATAATGAATGGCCATTTATGTCAGATGTCTCTGAGTGTAAGATGAAACTCTTATTACAGTGTTTTACTCCCTAAGAATCACACCTTCTGCAATTTCACAGACCACACTTTTGGCATCGTAAGTTTAGAGTTTATCTGGGCTGTGTGGATCAAGCTATCATACGTTTCACATCTTAGTGAACTTGACAGTCTGATTCAAAATAAATGTTTCTTTTTTAGGTCCTGAGTGATTAAAACTCAAGAGTGAGGAAAAGAAAAATGATTCACTTCTTGTTGATAATGCTGTGCCTGTTTCATGGTAAGTTGAAATCAAAATGGTAATGGATAATGGTCAGTGTTTTCTAAGTGGATAGTTAGATAGGAGCAGTTTGCCTACTGTAGCTTTAAAAAGGCATAAGGAAGCAATCCATAAATGGGTATATAATGAATGACATTACAGCAAAACTCTTAAAACCCTATTACTTAAATCCACTGAACTTTTGTAGTCCAGTTTTTGTATTTTCGTACAATCTTTGTTCACATCAAATTATTTTCATCATTAATATTGATTTTCTGAGAGAAGTTCTCCAGAAGACCCATGACATTCTGTTCTCCTCCATAAGAGCTAGTAGAGATTTTGACAGCAGCATGTTAGATCTGTGCTAAAACCTTCTTTAAAATACACTTTTATTGAGGTTGTTTACCAGGGTCTTTCCTGCCTTTGTATCCAATGTAAGTTGTTTTATTTCACTGTTAAAAATCTTGAGCTTTTCTTTTTCCACTGTTTCTTAAGAAACTGATTTTTTATATTACTCATCTTAACAAAAACATTTTAGCAAGTGCATCATTGTAAAAGACAGTTTTCTTCCCAGCTGACATAGTGGTTAATTAATAGTTAAATAAAATGTATTACGTTTATTGCTAATAGGTGCATAAAACTGTTTAGTAAAATTAGTTTGTATTAAAAAGCAAATGGAAAAATATTTTCCCTACTATTAACAAATATTTCTCACTTAAGAACATATATATTATTTGAAATATGTTCTGTCATTAAAGTGGTGTTGCATTCTTATAACATCAAAAATAAATACTTTAATATTGTAATTACTAACAGTACCCAGCCTCCTACACAACATGTCCTGAAAGCAAAAAACAAAGCTACAGCACTGGAGATCACTCCATAGACTAACACACATTTAAATGGAGAGAAACATTTGTGACTTCAAAATTCTATTGCTTTTTTGCATTTTCTATTTGATTTTTATCATTTTGTGTTGCATAAGACACAACGAGTCCAATAACTAGATGCCTGTGGAAGTATGTTGCTTGGAGAAAATGAAAAGAATTTGATTCATTTTACAAACAACCATTAAATTGTTTTGTCTTTTTACTTCAAAGATTCCTTTTCCCGTTTAAAAATTCCAAATACCACCATATCAGTGGATGAGAGCTCTTGTGTAGTAGTGCCATGCTTCTTTAAACCAATTAATAAAATACAGTCTAAAGAAAACCATCAGCGCATCATGTGGTTTAAGGATGCAATATACAATAACGAGAAGAAGGATTTTGAGGGAACAATTGTATTCAGCAATATCATATCATCTGTGGACCCAGAATTTGCCAGACGTGTTGAATACCTTGGTGACCTTAATTTTATAACAAAGGCTGAAACCTTTACACCCTGTGATGTAAAGCTGAGTAATTTGAGAAAAGAAGATACTGGAAAGTATTCATTCAGGTACTATGGGGGTTCTACTTCCAAGTGGATGAGCGATGAAGTTCTACTTACAGTCAAAGGTAAGTCATTTGCTAGGCATATCCAGTACAGTTCAGAACAACGTAAAATAAAGTAGCAATATCATGATAACTGGCTTTAAGTTTTTAACAAACTTTTTAGATTCCTAGCCTGGGCTAAATGTTTGGAGAACAATTATCTGATGCATGCCTGACTATGGCTTCATTTATAATTAATATCTCACCACTTACAGTTGTATAACCCTAAAACAAGTAGAATGAATTTGTCCTCCCAAAGAAGAAATCTCATAAAACCTCCACTTACATAGGATTTTGTGTGCTCTTTGGAAGGATTCTCCTTTTATTCCAGTTTGTGTGCTGATGTATTCCTTATTCCCCAATGAAGAAAAAAAACATTTTAGATTATAATCTGTGAATTGAGTTATAATGACAACAAGTAGAAGGTCCCACTATCAATATTGTACAAATATTAATAGGAAATGATATTGTCTTTGAATTCTTTAAATTCAGTTAATAATCTACTCTATGGTAAATATCCAGAACAGGAGTACATTCTATTTTGTGAGGTAACAAAGTAAAATTAATCATACTATTGAAGTAACTTTATTCCATTTACTTTTAAGATATTTATTTGATTGCATAAAGCAGGAACATGACTACATCACTGGAAACTCAAGTCTACCAAAAGGCAGCATTTCATAGTTAAACTTCACATTCATTATTTTAATTTTCCTTTCATTGAAAAAATGTCCTGTTTTCTAATGTTTTCTTTTTAATGAACAACTTAAGCAGTCAAACATAAACTGGGAACAGAAATTGTGTGTTCAAAATATGATATCCCTCAGTCCAATCCAACAGCTCTTTTTGTTTTCAATTTTTTTTTTTAAGAAAACCCTTGTAGCATTAGTCTTGAGGGAAACCCAGTCAGCCATGAGGGAGAAAACATCAGCTTGACTTGTAGAACTAAAGGCTCTTGTAATAAGGATCTCCAGTGGCAATACCCTCCAGATTGTATACAGAATCCAAAAGAAGTGGAACAAGGCTCTAAGGTTGGATATCTGACCTTTACTCCAACATGGAAGAGCCATCAGAAGACCCTTTCATGTCAAATTCAGGGAAGCATAGATGAGTGTGCTGCCAGGTCCATCACATTGAACATTACATGTGAGTACAATGGTGTATGTTGCTTGTGCAAAGGTGTTTCCATAAACATGTTCCATGGAACAAAAGCTGCAACTACTAATGCATTCATTCACATTCATAAATAGTGTGGTGGGCTTTTAAAAGGATGCAGTTACAAGAATGGCCAGTAGAGGATTCAATAAGTCTGGTATTCTGCTGTTAGGTAGAGATGAGTTCCTGATACTGGAATGTTAACATCCTGTATTGTGATTTGGAATAATTAGTGAGAATGCAACTCAGCTGAGAGGAGTGAAAGACTTTGTAAGTTTTGAAGACCTTGAAAGTGCTTTAGAAGTTTAATATAAGCTGGGATTGTTTGGTAAACTGAAATGATCTTGCATGATGAAGTGGTAGATTTGTTGTGTGCACATTTGTCCAGGGTAGATATCGACTCCCAGTGCAACAAAAGAAATGCCAGAGGTGTGTTGAATCCTCCTTCAGGAAACGGGCTCTGCTCTGGATGGTCCAACCTCTAGTAAGCAAGAAAATCTGCAAGGGGCTATAAGTAGTGAATTGAACTGCTGGATTGAAAGGAGTGTGGTGGGTTTAACTGGAACCCAACCAGTATGACACCACCAGGAACAATTCTGGCTATGAAACATTAGAGAGAACTGAAATCTGCTACTATGGGAAGTGCCCAGGACTGTCTGGACCACGGCTGATCCACCATCACCCATCAGTGACACTGTGAACCCTCATAGCTATGTCTGTTATGCAGGAAGTTGATACCCTGATAGACAAACCTGCAGTAGGCTTTTTTTATTGACGTTGTCTTGTAACCAGCTTGTAACTGTAGAGGTCAGTATTTCACCACATTTGTATAAGGACAGCCATCTTTGAACTGGCCTTGGCATCCCCGCAGAGAGGAATGGGCTCACGATGAAGCACTTTTACTGTGGATTTATGCTCCTTTTATAATTATTTCATGCTTTCACTGTCCATTACTGTTTATGGAATGCAATGATATACCATTACAGATGTAACTGATGAATCAACAGTAAAATATATTTTATGAATTTATCTACTTACAGTTGCCCCTCAAGTGGTAAGAGTAAAAACTGACAAACCCATCTCTGAAATAATAGAAGACAGCAGGGTGACACTGGTCTGTGAAGTGGAGGCTGCTAACCCAAATGTCACCATTTACCACTGGTACACGGATGGCGTTTTAAGGAAAAATGACACCTTCTCCACCATAGTGTTTCAAAACATTTCCAGACATGACTCCGGAGAATATTACTGTATAGCTTTCAACCAGGTGGGAAATGGAACATCGGAAGTCTTCTCTCTGGATGTGCTATGTGAGTAATAATATGCATTACAATAATGGTCATGATAAACCACTTTTCATCTAAACCTCATCCCTCCCTGATCCCACATATTGGAACGAACCCACTTCTGTCAGCACTGAATTACCCATCTGTGTGACATGTGGCAGCCATTCGGCTCCAACAGTCCGAGTAAAAAACAAGTCAGATGAAATAAGAAAGTCTTTTAGCAATCTAATTGGGAGGAAACTTGGGGTGGTCAGAATGTACAAAAGCAAAGTGGTCATTATCTGGAACACTAGAGCTTCTGGTCTTAGTAACAACGCATGGGATCTCTTGGAACCAAGTAATCAGGGTTAAGAATCCTATGCATGACTGATAGGTCAGTTTAATATATTATACAAATAATGGTGCAGTCTACAATCCATTGTCTCCATTCAACTTATTAGAGGACAGTTTTTACTATTTTTGGTCCAAAGGGAGGCATGCCACTAACTGGTCCACAAACACGCCTTACTGCAGCAAACTGGTTTTACATCCCAGAAGAGACGAGATTCATCCTTAGCTTCTGAACACATTAAACACATGAAAAAGGCTGCAAATTTTCCATGTTCATATTGCATACAATAAATCAATAGAATATAATCAATGACACTGAATATACCGCACACAGTGGACCTACCTAGTCATTTGTGGGATAAAATACCACCCCTGAAAACCACATGATATGCATGTGGGAAATATTTGCAAGCTAAATTTATCCCATTCTTCTAGCAGGATCATCATCAGTGGAGGTTTTGTCTATGATAATTGCCCACAACTATATCACCTTGCAATTTACAACTGGAAACCCACTGAAGCTCAGCAGGTGTGAGTCTGGCCAGTACCTGGATGGGAGACAACCTGGGAAAGCTGAGGTTGCAGCTGGAAGAGGTGTTAGTGGAGCCAGTAGGGAGCACTCACCCTTCTGTCTGTGCCCCAGTGTAGTGATAGTGACACTGTACTGTACAAAAGATGCTATCCTTTGGATGAGACATAAAACAGAGGTCCTCTGTGGTCATTAAAAATCCCAGGGTGTTTCTCAAAAAGAATAGGGGTGTTACCCTGGCATCCTGGCCAAATTTCCCCCTGGATTTTTCCAATCATGGCCTCCTTATAACCTCCATCTATAAACTGGCTTCATCATTCTGTTCTCCTTCCCACTGTATGTGGAGCGTACTTGCACACTATGGCTGCTGTCGCATCATCCAGGTGGTACTGTACATTGGTGGTGGAGGGGAGTCCCCATTACCTGTAAAGAGCTTTAAGTGGAGTGTCCAGAAAAGCACTATATAAGTGTAATAATTATTTTTATTAACTGCAGTAAGGGTATCAGGTGGTAAGAATGCTGTATCTGATATAATCAACCCCAATTTAGTTTGGTTTCTGTTCTGTTCATAACATATACAGTAAAGTGTATAACTTGGGAAAAAATATGCTTTCTCTCCTTCAGTGTGTGATGTGTTTTAACTCTCTTTTACTTCATCAGACAAACCTAAAAACACCAGCATTAAGGAGTCTCCAGACTTACCTAAGGAATTAACAGAAGGCGTGGATGTGAAGATGGTCTGTCTTTTTGAAACCGGAAATCCAAGCACTGTCACCATCACATGGTACAAGAATGACAAAGTCATCAGTGGAAAAGACTCAAACCTCAACATCAACAATATAACTTATACAAATAATGAAGATAAATACAAGTGTGAAGTTAAAAATGCAGTCGGGATGGATGTATCAGACACAGTACAATTAAGAGTTTTATGTAAGTATCCCTTTCTTATCTTTCACTTTGTGTGGAATAATAACACCCTGTTTTCTCAGTCAATATACTGTGCATAAATATATGTCCTTGACTTATTTTAAATAAGTTTTAAATTAGTCCATGGGCACAACATACAAGTATATAGTTTAATTTTTTTAAGAAAGTGAGTATGAAGATCAAAGGTCTCTCCAAGTCAAGAATTCTTAATTTTATCCCTTCCAGTCATGATTGTATCGATTTTTCTGTCACTGTTTCTTGGCAGTGATTCAAAGATTCACTACCAGAAGGATGTCAGAAGCCAAAAAATCCATAAACACGGTTCACAAATTACCCCAGTGATTAACTAATGTCCACCTACATTCATTTACAGATTAATGCCTTCCATACCTTCCCTAGAATTTGTCAACATATTTTCATTTCAGCCTGATTTTTTGTGTTCCTACCTGTTGTCAAGGTTTCCCTCTCCCTTGTGCTTTTTAACACACTTTTTGCCTTGTACTGTATATCTCCCTCACATGTCCCATTCCGAATGGAATTAACTTCTGCTTGGGTCTTTGCAGCTCCCTGCTCAACATAATTAGATATCATACTGTATGATTGCTTCAGAAAGTTCTTATTAAGCTGTAAAACAGAACTTCAGCACCATCTAAGCCATTTTTGATAAAAAAAAAACAAAATAAAAAAGTATTTTTACTTGTAACCTTGTCTGGATTTTAACATAAATCTTGTCTTGTTTGTTTCAGAAATAACCAAAAATTATACCTATTTCATTTAAGTACTTAAATGTAAACCTACAGATATTATGAAGAAATCTGAAAATGTTTTTTAAAACCTTTAGCTTTCAGTTAAATATTCATGTTCACTCCTATTTTTTTTATTAAAATGCAGTCGGCGTTAAGGAAAAATAAATAAAAGAATCGAATAATGGGGGAAATTTAGCAAATTTTAATCTGGTGGGGCATGCTCTTGAGCTACACTTTAGGAAGTTATTATAGAGCCTATAGCAGGCTGGATCCATCTTTATTGTGTAGCATCACTTTCCATGTGGCTCCGGCAAATGAAGAAAAGTGCCTGATTTAGAGTTAAAAATCGAGATTTTGAAGAAACGAAGGGGTGGGTTGACGGTGACCAGTTTGACGCATATATACTCGTAGGACAAGACGTTTCTTTGATTCGTGCAATTCGAGACAGGAAGTAGGCTATTCATGAGAACTTTGCGTCAGCTGTGTTTTCTGCATTGTATTATAATTAAATTGTATTTGATTTATTTTGTATACTGTACACTGTTGTATTTGCTGTATGACTGTTTTCATAATAGTTTAAACTACATACTGTACACATACTAATACAATTCTGGTCAATTTTACTTAAGGGAGGGGAATTTAAAAATGTTTCATTTTCATCACAAGATACGCATCTAGACACCCCTTTTCTAGGTGTTTACACAATACAGGGTCATGGGGCAGCCTGAGTCTATCATTACAAGATGTTAATATTTCGATTGTAGTTTGTGTATTATTCTAGAGGGCCTGTTTTGTAGGTTTATTTGTTATTTTGGTATAAAAAAGCAATTATCTTCCACAAATCTTCCACAAAGTTTAAAGGGGATATCCATTTTCTACCTTATGAATTGTGCACATTTAATCAATGAACAGTAATCGAATTTAATTCAAATATTTGCAAAGATGTGAAGTTGTGCATCCTACATAATTTCCCACTACACTTTGTGAATATATCACACAGTCCAGATATACGTGCATAAAAATAATCTTATTTCTCCAGCACTAACTTCTTTAATGTATTTCTTTCACAGATCCTCCTAAAGAGACAACAGCTACTATCAATCCTGAGTCTGTGAATGAAGGAAATAAAGTTACTCTCTCATGTTCTAGCAAAGGAAATCCAGAAATTCTGACTTACACCTGGTTTAAAGAGGGAACAGGAATCATAGGCTCTGTAAACAAATACACTTTTAAAAAAATTCAAATTGCAGACAAGGGAAGATATTTTTGCCAGGCAAAGAATGCCTTAGGGATAGCAAACTCCTCTGTCGTTGTAATTGATGTCAAATGTAAGTGAATTATTGATCATCATAACACACAGTTTTAAAAGACAACTAACAAGATTTCTAAGTGTCACCACAGTTTGCTGAAGTTGAACAAGTAAAATCTTCTCCCTTAACTGCTTTGATCACATCACAATTTAACCTAGAAAGAACTAGATAGTCATTTTCCAGGAAAGTAATCTATAGAGGAAAAATCTAAATATTGACACTATTGACTTGCATAGGACACCTGATAAAATCCAAACCTAATGGAAAACATTTATAAGCATGCTTCGTGTACATTCGTGATTGTATCTTTACAATAAATAATATTGCTTTCTCATTTCCAGATGCTCCTAAGAATGTCACGATTGTGATGAATCCATCTAATGACATGATAGAAGGAACCAGTGTCAATCTAACATGCACCATAGACTCCAGTAATCCTTTCAAATGTGAATTTGCATGGTACAGAGGAGAAGTATTTATAAGAGCTGGAAAAACTCTGTTTTTCAGAAGCATAGAATACACTAATGCTGGTTTTTATTCTTGTGTGGTTTCTAACTCAGTGGGTACTGGGAAGTCAAATACAACACACGTAAATGTTTTGCGTAAGTCCTGTTTCTTTACCTTATTCTGAATACGATACATATTTCATACGATTTTCAGTGATTTCTATTGTCAGTAAAATCCCTGTTTTCCTGCCTTGTCTCGAATCTGAAAAGTATTCTAGTTTTCTGACACTGCTAGCAAAGCGAGATCACATTAGTTGATCTCTATCGCATTTCATATTTGTTCACTCTAATATCTCACATTGGCTTGCCAAATTTACTGTACTTCCAAACGGTAGTTAGAAAGTGAGCAATAATTTTTATTGAACCTTCTTGTTCTTGTTTCTCCTACTGCATAAAATACAGTGTTTTTTTTCTCTCTAACCAAGATCTGAATGCAATCAAGTGCAAACCTACTGTGATACAACACTGTTTTTTCGTTTTTCCATTCAGACTCACGGTAGTGTTTGAACTTCTGCATCTGAATAGCAATGTGAAAAAAACGTTGAAATGTGTTAGATCTTTGATAGTAATAAGCAGTGCCCCATATCTAATACACTTCTTGTACATAATGCAGTTCTTCTAAAAATACAAAAGGACACCTTGTGGCAATCACGAGAAAGCATGAACTTCTAGTTTCAGCTGCATTATTCCGCCTTTGTAAAAACTAGGCTTTCTGATACACAATTTTCTTGGCCTTCAGCCAACTGAAACCATATTCACCTTGTGTTAAAATGACTGCCTTTTTTTTCCTTCTCCAGATGGCCCCAAAGAAACAGCCATTAAGATGAGTGTACCTAATGGAACGGTGAAAGTGAACCAGTCAATGACTTTAACATGTGTATCGCGTGCCAACCCACAACCCAAATACTACTGGTACAGAAAGGAATCTGGGTCTCCCGTAATGCTTCAAAACACATACCATGAGCTACAGTGGAAGCATATCTCTCCAGATGATGCTGGAGAATACCACTGTTGTGTTGAGAATTTCTTAAATGCAGTTAACTCCACCAGTGTAACAGTTGAGGTACTCTGTGAGTAAACATGATTTTTTATGTGACCATTTTGATAGGGGTATAATGGAAAAAATAAAATATGCACAAGAGCAAAATGGAGGTATAATTGCTTCATTCAGTAGCTCCAGGATGCTGGGTTTTGAAAGGCTTTGGCCATTTGTCTGTATGAAGTGTTCGGATGAATCTTAGCTCAAACCTGTCTTGTGCCTTAGTCCATGGGTTCTCAATTCTGGTTCTGGAAGTCCATATTGCACTGGCTTTTGTTCTTACACAACTGAGCTCTTAATTGATGTAATAATTAAGTGGTTTGACTGGTTTGACAATTCTTCCACATGCAGGAGGTTGCCTTTAACTATCAGATTTCATAAATATAATAAAATCCCAACAGAAAAAAAAAACTTCCATCAAGATTTTTTTGGGGTTCAACTAAGGCAAAAGAAGCTCTGCTGGAGGGAAAACCAGCAACAGTGTGGTCCTCAAAGACCAGGGTTGGGAATTCCTTCCCAATGCCTCTGAGACAGGTTTGCATGACCCTCACAAGGATAGCTAGTAATGGAAGGACAAGATTCTGATATTGTATGAAGATTGGATCCCCTTATGTATTTCTGTTCCACTTTACAAGCAAACAGCGCATGAACTGTGTCTGTGACTCTTGACAGACCCACCCATCACACCCAACCTGACCCTGCAAAGTGACGTGATAGAGGGGTACCAGATGACCATTTACTGCAGCGTTCAGAGCCATCCTCCATCTGTGCTCAGTCTGGTACCAAGCAAGCACAGAGTGACTACCTCCTCTAACTCAATCACCGTGGCCTTCCGTGTTTCGTTTGAGGATACGGGAAAGTTTGTTTGCATTGCACAGAATTCAGAAGGCAAATCCAAAGCAGAAGAATATCTGAAGGTGAAATGTAAGTACAGCCATATTAAGGTTTATCTTTACGCAAAAGTGCTGGAAACCATCTTCAGTGAATGTAACAGCTAGGGTTCGGTTGATGTCACCAGGGCTGTAAAACAAGGATAATCGATTTGCACTGCTGTCATTTTGTACGACACTGGTACTGTATTGCAACAGGTCTAATGGTGAGAATTGGCATGAACTCCTCAGAACTCTCAAGAGTGTTTTACCCCATTATGGCAATGAGTCTATCTTTTGGCATACATAGGCTCTGCTGATTAGGGGTGGGTGAAGTTTTATCAAACAGATCTCTGATTAATCATAAGCCAGGTTTGGGGTTGGTTGTCATATCAGAAGACCCAATATGTTTGCTACTTGATGTGGATATATGCATTTGAACTCTTCAACAGTTTTAAAATTGGATTCAAGGTTTTTAAATTGGTAAATCCTTAACAGGCAGAGCTCAATGAATAGTAATATAAATCGGCTATATAACTTATTGTCATGATCGTCATCCCTCCTCTAGAGGGCGCTCCGACTCTTTTGAATTTTGTATTTTTCATTATTACGTTCGCCTGCCCCTTGTTCCCTGTATTATTTAAATCCTGTGCCCCGAAGCTCGGGGCTCTGCCCGGAGGCCCGCCTAGCACCAAGTCGCCCCACGTCCGCGGCTTGAGGGCAGAGGCTTCCAAACGGTGTCCTGACCAGCTTAGTCCAGGGATCGGAGTGCTTGGCCTCGTTACCTTGTTTTTAACTTCCTTGTTCCAGTTTCTGATCCTGTTCCTGGTTTTAATCGTTTGTCTTGAATGGATCTCCCAGCACTTGGACCCTGGACTGCACCCTGGTTTCCCACTTGGACTTCCCTCATCTGGACTTGTTTGCCTGCGCTCCCCCCATGCACCTACTGTAGATCACAGTCGGCACCGCCCCCTGTTCCCCATCCCCTTCCATTCCTAACCTTGTTTTCCCTGTAGCCCTTCTCCAGTCTCTTCCGGAATATACCGTCTGCATAGGGTCCTAAACTACGCACTACATGGGAGTCAGGACCGCCTCCCATAATTCTTATACTTCCTGTCTTGATATATAATGACTTTTCTCTTCCCTAATTTTAGCTTACTGGTTAACTAAATCATATTTTATTTGTATTTAAAGTTTTGTGTATTTTTTAGCTGAACTGGTTTCTAATATGATCAATTAACTAAATAATTTCATATACAATTATGAACAAATAGATCATAAAGTAATTCTGCACCCTCTCTGCCCTCTTACAGATGCCCCTAAAAGCACATCTCTGGTAGTGTATCCTTCCACAGAGATTAGAGAGAACCAGGAAGGGAGGATCTCATGCAAAACACAAGCACACCCGCCAGTGACCGAATATTCCTGGTTCAAAATCACAGACCACAAGGAGCACAGAGTGGGAAAGGGGGCTGAATTGAACTTTAAGGAAATTTCCTTCATGGACAGCGGAAAGTACTTCTGCCGAGTGAAGAATGACATTGGAGAAAACAAATCAGCAGTCACCGAGTTAAAAGTATGGTGTAAGTGTCTCTGTGCAAAGGACATATTCCAAGTTTGCAAGACTTTTCAATAGAGTAGAACATCACTTCATTAAGGGGGTGATTATATTAGAAACACTGAAACCAGCTATTTCATATTTACAGGTCTTGTAGATTTGTAAGCAACTTAAAACTTGAATCTTAAAATAGTTTGAAGCTCGTTAGCTTACACTCCTGGAAATATTAAAGACACAAGGAAGGGTTTGAGAGAAGGCCATAGGCTCACTGGGGCACTAGTAGCTAATCAAACTGGTGATCACTCGTAGCTTCATTTCTTGAACAGGCTAATTCCAGTCTCCCACAATTGTTCTTGTTCTCAGTTTTAGATGTACTCCTTAGTAATTTCCAATTGCTCCTCTGATTATGAAGACGTCCACTGGATTCCTATAAATGCCTGAGAATTTTGATGATTCAATCAAGTCCCCCCATATTCTTCTAAATTCATAATTACAGGATTCAGTTATTTAGTCTTGTCAACTTGGAGTTTCTACTTCTATGCTCTGGTTCACATTCCAGTTGCATATACTGTACTAAATAATGAATATAGTTACATGTATAACATTTATAAAATATAAATAGCTTTTGATTATTAGACAGTATGTACAGTAGTACTTGCCACATCATCTAACCATAAAATTGTACTGAACTTTACAAAATAGAATACACTTCACACACTAATTTAGCTTCGCTTCTATCCTAATTAAATTTAGAAGCCATTACAATGGATTTCACCTACGGTAGGTAGCTGCGTAGGCTGCAAAGGAACAAGTACAGGTTTATTCCGTGCTGAAAAGAGAAGAAAAGCAACACGATAAACGAAAAGGAACGTTGTGTTTCATTTCTTCTCTTTTCAGCATGGAATAAACCTGTACTTGTTTCATTTTAATGTGTATTACATTTGCTTTGTTTTCTTTTTTTTGTATGAATAAAACGATACAATAATATACTGTAAAGCACCATGGGAATATGTAACAAAGGTAATTTACAAAATGTGGTGAAATGACAAATCCAGCTCAGAATTGTATTGTATCACCATACATTTATGTTTTACTGTCCCAGATGCTCCCAAAAATACCACAGTCGTGTACAACCTGAGTGGCCAGAAGACCCCCAAGGGGATGATTTGGTTGATGTGCAGTAGCAAGGGTTACCCTCCTGTGAACCGCTACAGGTGGTACAAAGTGAATGATCGCAAAGTGGAGACTTTCGTTTCGCACGACCAGAACATCACTGTTACCAATGCTGAACGGGTGTCCTACTACTGCATAGCCTACAACGATGTCTCCAACCAGCAGTCCTCGTTGCAAGCACTGCCCATCTATTGTGAGTGACCTCGGAAGACTTTTATTATACTGTTTGAAAAGACGACAATGCAAACAAGAAATGCCACAAAAAAAGGCGTGTATCTAGCAATTTGTGCTCCTTTAAAAGCAAAAACATAACAGAAGATAGGACAGGAAGCAACAAAAAATGTTTGCGCCTCATTGAGTTGGTATAAAAAAACCAAGCACTGCTTATCTTGAATTAAGGTATTTAAATATATTTGTTCTTTTATCAGAGCAGCTTGAAATGTCCTGAGCCTCTTACAGAAAATAAAAACTAAACAAAAATGGCCTTTTTACTCTTTTTAATTCCATGTTGACAATGCTCAGATTGCCAAAAAAGTCATGGGTGACAAAAACAAATTTGTAAAAGGGAGTGTAGCTCTGTCCTGCTATTTGTTTAACAAGAGTACGCCAATTTCACAACCAAAAGTAACAAAAGTATTCTCTGAGGATAAAATGGTGACACTTTAGGTTTTTAAAGAGCTAAAAATTCCATTTAAAATTCTTAATAACCAGCTATATATAATTAGAGTGGTAATAAAATGTCAGTAACCGGTAAGAATTAACAATGGTTAACATACAATTGTCCAGCATTGAGATTGTTCTTATCTTAAAAAGCACTATCAGTACTTTCTTGAGTGTTAGAAGCTTGATTGCAATTCATTTATAAAGTGCAGTTTGCAATTGCTAAACTAAAAATTACTAACAAAAGATATTCAGTATTTTTTCTGATTATATAAGATAATATGCAGAAACAGGAGGTATTGTACTTAATGTGGTTTCCCCTAGAGTTGTATATTAATGAAGAATTCATGACTTGAGGATTTAAGTCTGATTCGTTTTCCTTATTTCCAGATGGCCCATCCCAGATGATCCTTATTTTCATACTAGTTTTCTCTGTGTGCCTTCTGATTCTTATTGTCGTCTGCTTTGTCTTCAGGTAAGACAGATTATAAGAACATAAGAACAGTCACAAAATAGGAAGCCTTACTTATAGTTAACATCTTGTGTCATGTCTTGTGTCTTTGAATCACAGTTGGTCCAGATTACGTTCTCTGGGCTGCATGTCATCTCAGAGATGATGCACCAAAAAACTATATAACTATATAAGTGAGTGATGGAAAAAAGAGAATTCAGTGAGTCAGTACATATTTTAAATACCCGTCTACTCTGTTCAAGATTAAAAAGACATTCAACATGCAATACATTAAGCACTCCAATACCTCTGCCTGTGATTGTAGGATCTTCTTTTAAATCCAGAAATGTACGGTACGTGCTTTTATCTTCTGTTGATTCTAAAGACTTCCACTGGGTTGTTGCTGCCTTTGAAGATTTTGAATGCTTGCATCAGGTCGCTTTGAATTCTTCTCTGTTCAAGACTACTGAGACTCCAGCCCATCAGTGTAGGATATTCCTTTAAACCCAGAAATGTACAATATACACTTGTGTCCTCTGGTTTGTGCTTCAGTATTTACTCTGATGAAGTCCACATGATTAATGCCTGTGAGGATTTTACTTACATCATGTTAATTTGATGTGCTTACATTAATATGAGCGAGGAAAAGCTCCTGAGTGACTCAGCTAGTTAGGGTTTTCACTTCAATACTCAGGTTAAGAGCTTTGGCAGAGACATTGCAGGTTCAGGCCTGGGTTATGTTGCTAGAGCCAGCACTCTCAGCTGTCTGCACAACTAACTCTTGTGCATTCCCATGAAGAAATCTAATTCTGCCTTCTGCTCCTCTGTGTCTGGTCTAACCTTCCTTTATGGTGCTGTGGAGCTTGTGATGTCTCCAAAGATGAGATGCAGGACTGCAGTACAGAAAACATAAAAAAATGAGACGCAAAACTTTGATTGGAGATTCCAAATTGGTTGGGTACAAAATGAAAAAAAAAAAGCTGTTAAAAAATAGGTGAGCAAAAGTGTGTGTTAAAGAGTGGTGAAACTGGCATATAGAAACTCAGTGCTGTCCTGAATGAGAATTAAGTGTAATTCACATCACAGTCACAGACCTCAGGTGGAACTTTTAGCCTGAGTTGTACAAGTAAGAAGATGTTTGTTTAACACCTCTGGTCCCATTTCAGATGGTGTACATGGTCCTTTAAATTAGAAAGCAATCTCTTTAGGTATGCTGAACAAAAAATAGGCATGTGAAGCACCCACAGTAACCATGAGTGCTGAATTTAACTTTCTCATTTTCAGACAACAGAAGAGAAGAGGTACACAGGGAAGTGAAGCAGATGACGTTTGTTTTAATTTGCTGCGATACATGGTACAGTTTTATTTGGGTTTTATTCTCTTCTTTTCTTCTGGTATCACCCAAGACAGTATTCTGTGGTTATTATCAATGTTTTTTTTAAAGAAGAGCCCGCATTCGCAGGAACATTCTCTTTGTGTGTTGTTCCCTCTTGTGGTCAGATCGAAGAATGCATCTTACGACCTTGGACTTGCGAGCTCGCTCACAGATTCTGAAATTTCGAAAACATTGTGTACTTCTACACTAGTCACACAGAGTTCAGTTGATGTTGAAACTAAAGTATATAAATAAGAAAAGAACAAAATGCAATACTGTCCCATGATTATCTTTTCAAAGCTCTCAAGCACACATTTTCATAAAAACAAAGGTGAGCATTTTACTATATAAACCTTGTTGCAAAGATGCAGCACAAATGTTTTCAAATGTAAATGTACTGATTGTAAATGTACTGTATTTTGTTACACAATTTTTTTTTCAAAGAACAGTAGGCATTAACATTCTGTAACTACAAAGCTAGAACAGTAGTTCTTAATATGCCATAAGGAAATGCAGATACTTATTTCCTATGGTGAATCATTTTAGGCTATTTTATGCATCAGTGTGTAAATATATAAGTATAATACAGGCTCATTCTGTATGTAACATACAGCTTGAAAAAGAACAAGCCACTGCAAACCTACGGTGGTACAGGAGTCTCATAGATTTGGCTGTTGAGCTACTGTACCTCTTAACTAAATCTTGCAGGTAGCTGCATGTACTGTAGCAACCTAATCCTTTCTTATGAACGTATGAACTTTAACCTTGTCGTTACTGTTATTCTGTGTTTAATTCCCATTAAGGAATCACCAATTAAACACAGGACAACAGCAACAACAAGGTTGTTGTATTGGATCATGCATGCAACTAAGCACTTCCTTGCAGTTGTGCATATGACAAACAAACTGAACTCTGAATAAACTGAACTCTGATATTAACATAACAATGGGACACCATTGGAGCCGTCTAGCCCACGTGGTAGTTAGTTGTTAGCTGATCACAGGATTTCATCCACTTGTTTCTTGAAAGATGCATCAGCTACAACAACATGGCTGGGTAGCTTGTTCAATCCAGTCTTTAGGTAAAGCAGTGTCCCTGTTCTTGGTTTCCTCTTGTGCACTTTCATGTTTTACTGTCTATTCAGAAGAAATCTGTCAGGGTGCTAATTTAGTAAGTCAAGGTTTGTTCTTCTTCTTGATTACTTAGAGTTCCCAGAATGACACTCAAGAAACCTTGATGCTGGAGGGGGCAGGGGACTCCCACAGAAGCAGAGAAGACCTTGTTGGTGGAATCCACAATCCTCATGGTCCACAGTCTGGAGCTACTCTGCAGCTAATGTGAGTCTAACCCCCACATAATTTCAACTGCTGTAGTGCTGCATCTGTCCCCAAACATGACAGACAGCAGAAATCAGTGTAAAACCACTGCATCAGAGACATTCCTATATCAAACTGGATCAAGTAAGCTGGCAGTACTCTAGGATCCAGCTGTCAAAAGCTAATCAGTAGTGCTCTGTTTCTTCTTATTTTTATTCTTGTTCACTGCAGGCAGGGTCTCACATATACAGTATGTGTTTATTTTTAGATTAAGAAACAAAAACAGAATATCTTGTGGGTATGCATGTAACCACATTTGTTTTGCTACACCCAAGTGTTGTTTGTGCTCAATGATCTAACTATGCTTTTTAAAAACGAAGCACATTGCTATGAGTAGCTATGACTACTCCTGGCTTCAGTTTAGCCCTGTTCTTTTGATATGCGATTCTTTCATATACTGTACCAGTTGTGGTAGTTTCCCGGTTAGTTACAGTACTACTATTTCTAACTTTGAATTCAGAATTAATCATAATCAGGCTAATAAATAATGGGACAATCCTTAAGCTGGAAAAAATGAACACCTCTTCTTCTGTTCAAGAACACAGACACAAAGATGCTCTTCTTTTTTAGCTTTTGAAAAAAAAAACTACTTCCTCCTCCTCCCTGCCTCCCCAAAAAGCTAGGCCCACGACTCCTCCTTGTTCACCATGTTCAAATGTGTACTTCCTTCTGCCTCTGCCTCAGGACAAGGCTATTGTCTCTTAACTTTTAGCCTGATGCAACATATCTGCCATCTGCATTAAGCTGCGGTGTGTCTGAATTAGGGAAGGCTTCGTTCGTCTTGAAGGCTTCGGTCCCCTGTGGATCTTATCCCACTTCTGGTTTGAATTGCTTTATCAAACGTTTTGGATGTCACATCCAATCTTTTGGATTTTTTTAGATGTTAATACTTTAATAATAGAAAAGTACCAAGAAAATATACAGAACACAGAACCCCAAAACTTCCTATCTCTTGTATTAATCAAAGCAAATGTACTATTTTAATATGCAGGCCATAGGTAATTAATGATTAAGCTTATTAAAATTTATAGTCCCTAAAAGGCATTATAAGAAGGTTTGAAGCTGAATTTTCACCCCAGTTATAATGTTAGTTTGCAGAAACACACAATTCAAATAATGCTACAAAATTGGTATGTCAATAATTTTCCAGAAAGACTTGAAAAAAGTCTTTTCTTTCTATTGTCTTAAAGTTGCCTCATTTACAGTGTTGTCAGGTGATTTGTTTGGAAGTTTGCAATAAAACTTTCATAACGTTCTTGCGACAGATGTATTTAGTCACCTCGAATAAAATGGCACAAATAGGATGTGCTGTATCGTAACACTTTCCTGAGGTCTTATAACACTCTGTGACAAAAGGTGGTTTACGATTACAGAATGTATTATGGGCCAAAGCCGTTAAGACATTTCTCAGGTGTTACGATGACAAAAAAGAATGAAGAGTGACAAATAGCAAAAGCAGGAAACA
Organism: Lepisosteus platostomus; assembly: GCF_059453375.1. Taxonomy (NCBI): domain Eukaryota; kingdom Metazoa; phylum Chordata; class Actinopteri; order Semionotiformes; family Lepisosteidae; genus Lepisosteus; species Lepisosteus platostomus. The sequence continues at coordinate 12,899,489 of NC_142636.1, read as the reverse complement.
TCATTACATATATAATGTACATTAGTGATCCAAATCAACAGTGTCAAAATGGAAAAGTTCGTTTCAAAGCTAGCTAGAAGGTGGAATGGAAAGTTGCATTCAGCCTGACGTTAATATGTAAAATCAGTGTCCCTAATTATACTGTATGATGTTTGTAAAGACAGTTGAATCACGTATGTGAATTCGATTCTCCTCTGATTACTTTGCTCTTTAAAGCCTATTCTGTTACTGAACAATTTTGACTCAGTGCCTGGGGTTTTTTAAAGCTGCTCTCATAAAGGCTGTTGCTGCTTTAGAAGACCAAAACTTTAGAAGAGCAAACCAATGGATAAACCTTAATATCCATTTCCAGTCTTTATTATTGTCCTTAGTAATGGCAAGTTCTGCCATTTCCCAACACTGTTAAAACAGCAACGAAAGCACACTCTCCACACACTGTAGCTTCAACTGCACAGAGTAGCCCCAGTTAGGGCAAAAACAGTCAGTAGCTGTTTAATGTCTTGATAGCTTGTTTATCTTTGAGACCTACCAAAGCAAAAAAGCACAAGTACTGTCCATCCATTGATCCGTTCACTGGTAGAAGACTATTCCCCATTTCTTTTCATCAGACATTTATGTCTCTCATCCCATATGCATTTCTATCAATGCTCTTCAGGCCACTTCTGTAGGCCAGCTGGGCATCAGAAAAGGCTATACTGCCATACAAAATCTACTACTCAATATACAGTATGCTGCATTTTATTAACATATCTTTCTAAGGCGCAAATAGACAGATGCAAATTTCTCTGATGCAGCACAGATTAGTTATCGTTTAGTAGCTTTCTTCTCTGAAGCAACGTCAAGAACAAATGTCAATTATCAACTAAATTTTTGTTTGCTTTCAAATGCCTTCTCAAAACATGAAGACCTTGCTCTGGATCAACAGTGTACAGCACTTTAAAGCAGCCTGATGTTGTTCTGGTGGTAAGTAAGACAGAAACATTTTACAGGAGTCATTGCTTCTACAGTTACTGCCCGCACAAACACATTAAAGAAACCCAATGGAAACATGTAATGTATGTTCTTTTTTTAACAAGGCCTCTGAAGCTAAATGTGAAAGCTGTTTTTTTATGTGTCAGATGTCACATGGTAGAGGTAGTGATTAGGCTTCTTCTGTACCGGACGTTAGTGGGAACAAATCCTTAGTTGGGCACTGCCATTGTGCTATTTACTTCACCCAGATTGCTCCTTTTAAATACTCAGCTTTATAAATAAGTATACATCTAAGATACTTTAGACAAAAGCAAAAAAAAACATAAAACCATAAAACCATGTCTTAATTTCACACTTTCAATGAAACACGCTTAAAAAGCAAGTCCCTGTAACTTTAAAATCTTGTTCATGTGAGCTTTTTGTGTTAATTGTGTCATCTGTATTATTATTGGTATGTGTGTCTGCATATGGACTAGGGTGCCATCTGAAAATGTGTAAAAATGGCAGTGCTCTGACTCTCACTCTCCTCTCAACAAACTAGAGCATCCCACCATGTCTCTGCCTCAATTAAATTACTTTCCATCTGTGCCAGGTGATCTCTATTAGAACTATTCAAGGCATTTCAGGAGTTACACTTAACTTTAATGTGTGCAAATTTGTAAACAGTCCAAATTGACACTATCAAACTTTTTTCCATACTCTGCAGGACCGGGGACAGAGAAAGAGACCAACAGATCCTACTGGAAAGGGTGGCTCAGAAGATACGGATACAGAGACTCTTAAATATGCTGCTCTGGCATTCCAAAGGGACCCAGAAACATCAGAAAGGTTAGTACTATTAGATGAAAGAAACTAGATGGTAGGAAGAATGTCCCATTTACACAGCTATTGTTCCTAGTTCAAAAGGACAATCTATACCATGGTGCATTTATCGTGCATGACATACATTGTTTGATAGAGATACTGTAGATATGTCATGGCACTAAAATAGTTCTTTGTAATTAATATTTAACACTAATTGTGTTTTACATAATTTATAATTTATACTTTATATATGTCCACTTACTGTATGTAACCACTAATTCAAGAGCATGACACTTGGATTAATTTGTGTTAATTGTCTTTGTAAGCAAGATGATAGGCACATAGTACATGCACACTTTGTGTACAGTAATCTAGGATGAGCAGCTCCAGATCTTGAGAACCATCTTATTGCAAGTTTTTGTCAGGGAGAGTTCTTTCCGGACTCTATGCAGACGACACGATCAAGGGTTGAGTGAGAAAACACGAGGAAAAAAGGCATGCAGGATACGGGGATGAAAACAGGGGGGGCATGTCCATGAAGTGCTGGTGGTCGGGGGAGGTGTGGCCTAGGCAAACGATCCAGAACGGGAAATCCAGAAACAGGGCAAAAGTCCAAGGCCAGGCGATCCATCCGGGACAGACGATTAAAATCCAGAACCGGGTCAGGACCAGCAGGGATCGGGAACAAGAACAGAAGCTACAACCATAACGGAGCCAGGCGCATCCAGGTCCTGGGCTCGCATGATGCGGGAACCAATGCAGAGCCCAGATTAGCGTCTGTGATTGGCTTTTAAGGGGGAACTGAAAAGGGGCTGGAACAGGAAGCAGGTGCGGGAGATGAAACTAACAAGGAAGGGCTGGAGCGCCCTTAAGAGGAGGAGTTGCAATCGTGAAAGTTTTAGGTACTTCTTAATTGTCACCTGAGACCTAAAACAACAGCTGATTTGCCTTGATTTGCAAATTACAAGTTGGATTAAAGTAATTAATTGTAGAAGTGAATGAACAGTCCCACTTCCTTAAGCAATGGGTTATGCAATTATGAAACAACTTACTCAGCCACGCTGTTGAAGCCCATACCCTGTTTTTTTCAAAAATGAATAAGTTCTACTACAGTAAATATCAAACAAGCTAGATGGACCAAAGATCGTTCTATTGTTTGTAACTGATCTTATGTTCTTAAATGAGTCCCATGAGTTTTGCAGTTGCTCATTTCTGATCATCTTGAGAACACCTAAAACAACGTGGGAAAGCATAAACTATTGATATTGGTAACAACAATATAAATGTGATATTGTTTTCTTACAGAACGGTGACAGACGTCTCAAAGAAGGAATCAGGCGATCCTGTGTATGCCAAAGTTAACAAACCTGGGGTGGAGAAAGAGGTACAGTACTGCTTGCCTTTTATTATAATGCTACACTTTTATTTTACACTTCCAGATTACATACTGTATATGTTTGTTTTCTGTATTAATATTGAGATATTATTCAATTCTAAGGTGCAATGCCTCACCACCAATGATATTTCCAAGAGATTAGGCAGGTAAAGCAATTCATTATTTTACCAACAGGGCATGGCAGTTTTAAAATTTGCAGTTTAATTACACCAGGTGTTTTTTTTCTCACACTGCTAGGCTGACTTTTTTTTTTCCGTGTTTATTTTTTGGGTGATTCGTTTCATTACTTTGTATTGGAGCATACATACAGTATACTTGTATTGGAGCATACATATAAATAAGTAATTTCATATCACTTGTGCATATGACAAATAAACTGAGCTGATCTGAGGTGTAATTAGGCTAATCCAGGTATAATTACCTTGTGTTCTCTGTTCATGAAAACCACATTGTACTCTCTTGTTAGAGAACACGTCACCAGAACTCTGTGAGCTCACAGACACACCGAAGGCCACAGGGGTCACTGTTGCAGCGAAGTTAACTCTGGCTGACTCAAACCCACCCACCACACAATTATGGTCACTGTTTGAAGAATCCAAGTCATACAGTAGCTGACTATACACACAGATCCTCTGGCTTTTTTGCCCTTTTGCAGAAACAGGGCAGTCTTTCTGATTGAATTTGTAGTAGTTTTTAGCATCGACATGTTGCAAAATGATTTAACGGGAACATTCATTTTACATCCTTGGGGGATTCGCAAGCTGATGCTTCCCAAAAAAAAAGGAAGATGTCACCCCCCTCACTTCCCCAAAGCAGATGAGTTTCAAAACGTGTGAATTGCACAATGATGCAGCACGCTGCTTCCATCTACCCTGTTTCTAAATCTGCCCTCTTCAGCTCAGCTCAAAATAAAAAAAAGCAATTGATTCTGTTCCTTGTCTGTCTATTACTACTACTCAGAATGAAACCTGAACATTTTAGCCACCTTCCTACAGTATATTCTAGATGTTTTCCTCGAAAGAAACCTCCTCAAGGACAAAAAACAAAACAAAAGAAAGGAACTATTCACTCTCATTGAACACAATGTTACATTGCATTTATAACAGGTTTCTTTTATTTTAAGGATCATAAAGATCTAGATAAAGCATAGCAATCTGATTAGCATCTATCCTTACTAATATATTTCTATCTTAAATTTAAGGTAAGAAAACTGCTCTCTAATGTGGTGGCACTCCTTTGTCCAAACACCTGAGAGCAATTGGATAGATCCAATTCAGCTAGAAATTTCTCAGCATACCATACATTTCTATTTTCAGACTTAAAAACACAGCCTTTTAATTTCTGATGGTGTCCTCTGGTTTCATTGTTAATATTGAAGTAACCTTTGTGTTGATGTGACACAGGGTTTTGCATATAGTAGCTGTACCAATTTATGGGGAAATGTGAGGTAAAGTTATGTAAATGTAATTACGTAAGACTTCTGTAAGAGAAGAAACGGATAAGGCATTGTTGAGTGGGGCAAATAACTTTCCCTGTTTCCCTGTTTTTGCAACCAGTCATCAGGGAAGACAGATTATGAAAATCTGAAGGGAACCCTGAGCAACCAGAAAGACAAGTCAGAGGAGAACGAGAGTGAAGAGATCCACTATTCCAGCGTTTTTGCTGTTCAGCCTTCTCTTGGCAGGACTCTGGAATGGGAGTCAGAGCCAGATTCCGAAGAAGAGGAGTACATCACAAGATACTCAGACGTCAAGCCCTAAACCATCTCATGGTTTAAATGCACCTGTGCTTCTCAAATCTGATACTTCAGCCCATCAGATGTCCCTGGTTTGCACACTTTCTTAGCTCTTCTCGGTATTCTTTCAGTTAAACCAACATGACCACTTTGCTTCAGTAGGTCTAATCCAGGCCAATGCTGTAAAAGCATTTAGAAAGTTACTGTAGATTGCACCCTTTTAAAGCAGGAATTAAGGAGTCCTGGAATGCAACAATTTTATTTTCTTGTAGGAGTCGCTCATCAGTTTCTTTAAATGCTTGTAAATTATTATTAACATGCAAGACAGACAAGGCACAGTGACTAAAACTGCCGCTTTACAGCTCCTGGGTACAATACTGTTCTTGGAGTGGAGATTGCTTGGTCTTCCTGTATTCATATGGGTTTTTTTCCAGATCCTCCTTCTTCCTATCTTCCAAAAAGGAGAAGGGAAGATTCAGTTGGCTATTTCATGTATTCACCCTCTGAGGGAGGGACATTGAATACTCTACCATGACAAGAGAGGTCCTGGTGTTTAGAGTACAGTTACGATATATAAAATACAATATATGTATAGTATTTTAATAGCACAGTCCAGAGGAAAGTGGAGGAACAAGCATTCCAATCCTTGTTAATGTACAGATCACAGTTTGTCGACCTTGCTTTGGCATCCTGAAGATAGACAAAAGTCAAACTCCAGTTTAAAGCCTCATTGGTGAGTCGCTACACAGATCTTCCTGTGCTTACCTCCCACATTTGCTAGGAGATAATTGACAACACATAACAAACTCACTCAAATAGTTGTTTTTTTCTTGTTGCTGATGCACTTTGTACATAAACAGTAGAAGCTCAGTCAGCAGGTGGAATGACTCAGAAGTGCAACATGGAGGGATTAACTAAACCTCCAGGGGCATTGAAAGGGTAAACGTTCAGAGGAACTGGACTAGAATGTCTGTGTGGCGCTGATGTGAATTAAGCAATCAGGTGCTGAGCTCTTAAAAACAGACCGTTGCAAGCAAAGACAAATCTATCAAATGAATAGTGCTTGTGTATCCTGTAAATGTAACAGCTTTCAAATATATGTGTATTTCTGTACATAGGTGTGTGGGAATCCCAGTGGCATGGCACCTATCGGCACTGCTGCCTGAAAGTCCTGAGTTTAGATTTTGGACAAGGGATCCAACTCATAGATTTCTATTGGTGCTCCAGTTTCCTCCCACCTTTAAAGACATGGTGGTGGGTTTAACTATTGTCACTGATTGTATGTGTTTATCTTTTAACTTGGGGACACAACTTGAGAAAATTCCCCTCAGAGATAGTAACCCATGCCACAAAATGAGGGAGTACAAGACTTTCTGAAAATGGATGGATGTATTTATATGTTCATGAAACCCTTGAAGGTTAGCTCACTCTACCTACAGTAGTAGGTGTAATCAATATTGTGGGCTATGTACAACCCACAAAAAATAAGGCTCAAAGTCCTTCAGAGGCCTCAATTCTTACACTCTGCAAAAATGTTCAAAGTGTTTTTGAAAGTTTTTTTTAAATGATTTTGATTGCCATTCAAGAAATGTGTACAGTAACTGCTTGAAAACTGTATTCTTGTGGACTTGCATCTCCATAAAGTACAGTTTAAACTATCTGACATTTAGTTTATGAAGAGAACACAAAAATATGAATCCCTTTTTAACTAAGGACATTCCAACTGTTAAAATTTCAACTTATGCTGGAAATTGGAGAAGTTTGCAGAATTTTTCATTTTCTTCAAATCTATGTCTTGCTACATTGTATGTGTAATCCAATTTTCAAGTTTCAAAATATGTCTCTCTAACAAAAAGATGACAGCTCAAATTTTTCAGCATGTTCTAAGATAAGGTCTAAAATGGAAAACAATTCTTAGTTAACAGTTTAATGCTATTAATATACAAACAGGAACTATATGTGCAAATATTATGGGTTCGCCTATACAAATCTGCTTTTCTGTAGCGCTGCCGAACTTTAGCTTCGTTTGTACAAAATAAAAATACTTAATACTTTTTTGAGAATACTTAGAAAAGAGTAAACTTAAAACTATAAAAAGAAAAGCCTTAAAAAAAGCTTATTAACCATATATAAAGATATACATTGCATAAATATGTTTGTTTTTCCTTGTAGTACAAGTTTCACAAATTAAAATACTGCTAAAATGTGACAAGATAAATTGTATTTTTATCTGGGTTGTGAAACTGCCCTTCTAGGTGAAAACCTAGTGCCTTCTCAGTTTTCTTCGGACTTGCACAGTTCCTTGTATTTGTGAAAGTGTAATAGAGATTTAACTTTTAGACACTTTGTAAGAACAGACAGAACATTCTGAAACAGATAAAAGAATTTAATTTTGTAGTTTATATTACATATTAAACATACTAATATAGATACACTGAGCATATATAATCTTAACATTACAGCATAAGTGGAAATTTACAGTCTACAGAAACAATTGTAGTATTACTAAAATGCTTAATGACTACACAGTAGGGTACTGGATTAATCTAATGATGTTTATTATTCTTTTTTATTTTTACAGGTAATAGCTTAAATATTCAATAATGATTACTGGATATTTTGGAGGGAATTAATAAATGCCCCCAAATAATTAGATTAATTTGTTAAACAGCTCATTTCCTTTCTAAAGCAGAAACCAAAAGATGTAGAAGCATTCAACCTTTATTACACCCAGGAAATGAATGTAACATGGCATAGTTATCAGTGAGCAATTATGAATTTGCAAAAAGAATGTTCTTTCCAAAACAAATGTATATTCAGTATTTTGCCATCAAAGCTGTCAGAAAAAAATATACTTGACACATTAAATTTTATTATGTTTGTAGCACTTCGTGTCTTTTTCTGTCTTTTGTGATATACCAATCAAAACCAGGGAACCCTTAACACAAGTTTTTTTTAATTCCAAATGGAATTCTCAGTTAGTTATAGTTTAAAAACTGTAACAATAATAAATTAAGCTTCATGTTTTAATGTTTTCATCTGAAAATCAACTGAATTTCTCAAAAGAAGAACAGAGTCATATGTTAGTTTTTTCTATATATATGTACAGGATGTTACTAGTTGTAAACAAAAAAGGCATAGCTAAGCAAATCACTAAATTGACTGAGGGAGTAATTAAGAAACTGAGAGTTCAACATGATCAAAAACTTGAAAACGCTGTGATCCCAAAGCCCAAAAACCTTGAAAAACTTGAAAGATAGCACTGAATGTCCCTCAATTGGGCATTCCACAGGAGAATATCAAATATTCAATGGTCCTGAACTTTCCCAGTCTTGGTGACCTCATTGTCACATTGACTTTTACTGTAGCCCTAGCTGAGCTCATGATTATCTAATTGAATTCCACATTTAACTCATAATTTACCAAACAGACATTTTCATTTATCACCAATTTGATAACTGGAGTAACTTAAGAATGTCATTGTAGGAACAGAAAAGGGTCGAAAAAGGATTAGTTATTCAAAATATGACTTCTATTACGGGATTTGGGCAAGCAACAAAATGTCTAACTGCATTGAAAACCAGAAAATAGTAGGGTCATTAGGACCAGAGATGGAAAACCCTGTTCTGCTGATTCTAATCCTATGTTCAACGATCTGATTTGATTTATTTTTATTTTTATTTTTTATAAATTGACCTGCACAGAAAGAAAAGTAAGGCCAGGTGTTTGTCCACCCCTGCTTTATACCCAGTACTACAATGGGTTTAATTGTTTAATAGACCACTCAGGTTGGAACAATAATCAGAAAACACTAGACCTTCCAGTAATTGAACTCCCCTAGTCTAGATACTCTAATGGATTTATGGAGAGTGCTCCATAAATTTGGTGCACTATAATAGTCTATCAGGCTGAACTACAGTATACTGCATATAGTAACAGTTGGTTGTCCTTTGTGCACAACCAAAACAATGTTTTTTTAATTATAAAATTTTTTATCAGAATAAGAACGTTCACATCTTAAGTTTATTTAATGTCAAGCATAGAATTTGTAGACGGTATGACTGTGTCAATCATTCCATTACAGATTCGTTTCATTTAAGTGAGATGTTGTATATTTCCTTGTAACTTTAGAAAAAATTTAATTGATCTTTTTTGTATAATGAAGTGATTTAGTAGGAGAAATATTGTCTGATTGATATCTGTTGACTATTTAGACCGCTTAACCTCTGCGTATTCATTTTCTTCTTCTACACAGTGCTTCTTGGTGTTGCTGGTTGGAGGGTGAAGTTGTACAGAGTCATTCAAAACGGACTCGGAAACGTTCTGTTCTGACTCTTCTTCGTTATCCCTGCTGTCATGTGATTGCAGCCCAGCTGGCAATGGCTGCTTTTTAGCTGCCCCGGACCGCTGAATATTTCCATATTCACACTCTTCAGAGGCAGAGGGGAGAGAGCTCGCTCCCTGCTCTTCGTTCTCGCCTTCAGATGGATCGTCTTGATCTGAGGGTTTGTCAGCGGGCCGTGAAACAGGCAGAGTCCCAGCTCGCTTGTCCTCCACCTCGTTTGATCTGCGGACCTCTGCGTAATTTTTCTCATTTGGCGCCGACTTGCCACTTGCATCCACTCCGGCTCTTTTGATTTTGATCACAGCGTAGTCCGTCTGGTTCCCTGACGATATGATCACAGGAGAAATTGCCCCGTGGTCTTTGGGTTGGAGTTTGGAAAAATCCACAGTGGTGTAATGAAGTGTGTCTGTTGGGTGTTCAGTCCATGCATCTTTCGAGAGCTCTTCTTTATTGGCATACACGGACTCATCGTCTTGTGGGGGATTCTGCAAAACACGCACGAGTTAAAAACGGAGAATCAATTTTAATAAGAAAAACGACTAGCCACTATAGATAATATGCTTGGTTTGATGCAATCTTCCTATTTTAGGATGCAGAACAAAACGCTATACAGTAAGTGGGATAATAGCTTCAGTCTCAAGATAAAGAGTCTTTTATGAATGGAAAAACTTCAAATATGGTCTGCACTGGTACAGTGCCAAAAACAAAACTAGCAAATCAGCCCATGCACAATGAGTTTATAGGCTTTGAAAGTGATAACTCAAGAATAAAACAGATAAGCACTCCGTTTATGTCCTTCACACATAAAACAATATTTTTTACACGTTTCTTGTTTTTCAAAACATGTTTATAATTACACTGGATACTTGGACACATACCGTACATTGCATTGGCATATTTAATACCTGTTTAATGTAAAAGAGTGAAAATGATCAGCTCATTTTCTGAGTTTGAGCTCTGTTCCCTACATAGCTTGAGTGATGTCAGTGAAAGACAGGCCATCCCCTCAGTCAGAAATAACCCTTTGCTCAGTTGCCAAAAGATCTTGCAATGTGATAAAAAGTCAAATGGCTCTGATAAATGGACTGGTCAGAAGTCAGTTCAGGGGTCATTGCTGTGAATTGAGATGTAAAGAAACAAATGACGATTCAACATTCAACAAGTATTAAAAGAGAACAAATTGCTAAGAATAACTTCTGGTCAGCTCAAAGTATTGTTGCTTGGGTGTTCTGAACAATTCTGTACATCAGTGCAAGCCTGGCGAGGTCTCATTTTTCACAATAAAAAGAAACACAAACAGAAAGGAACTTCCAAGTGGTCATTAACAGTCACATTGTCTAAATGTGACTGAAATCACAGAAATTGCTCAACATGTGTCATTATATTGACAAAGAAAAAAAAGAACCTTACGTTCACCCCTATACAAAAGCATTCTACTGTTTTTAAATGTTAGTTCATCCTTCAAAAAGAAAATACAGTACAGTTAAAACTGATATGGCTCCATTTACATATAGTTGACTTATTTTTCCTTCTTATTCCTGATTCAAACTTTGACCTACTCTATGTTGCAAAACATACAGTATGAGAGGCATTAAAACACAATAAATGCTCATTGTTCCAATACTAAACTGTTTCATTTTAATACCTCTTTATAACCACATTATATGTACGGTATATATGCTGGTGTAAACAATAAAAAAGTCATGCTGTAATAACTGTGAACACTATATGTTAAGACTTTATACAGCATATTTTATAGTGCTACAATATAAAAAAATCTAAACAGATTATGTAATCTGAATCTGAAGTATATCCACATTTATATTTAATAAATATATTTAAATATATTTATAGTTAAGGTGGATGCGCACATTGGTGGTGGTTGAGGGGAGTCCCCATTACCTGTAAACGCTTTGAGTGGAGTGTCCAGAAAAACCCTATATAAGTGTAAGCAATAATAATAATAATAATAATAATAATAATAATAATAATAATAATAATAATAATTATTATTATTATTATTACTATTATTATATTTTAACTGAAAATCAAACCACATACAGAATATAGTGGATTTAAAACTACACATACTGTATTGAATACAGTATTGAATATTGCTACTATTATGACCATCTGTGTTTAGCAAATAACAGAAACTGAGCTATCTAACTTATATATAATAATATATAATATACATATAATGTAACAAAATGAAAAATGATCAGGAAACATTTTGGTTAACTTTCAGCATCGGGTAGTTCAAACGTTCACCAATAACAGAAA